>NC_092099.1:58248286-58580352 GCF_045679555.1 Salvelinus alpinus | reverse complement strand
TATTAAACTGAGAGAGTATTACTAACCCGAGAGAGTATTACTAAACTGAGAGAATATTACTAAACTGAGAGAATATTACTAAACTGAGAGAATATTACTAAGCTGAGAGAATATTACTAAACTGAGAGAGCTGAGAGAATATTACTAAACTGAGAGAGTATTATTAAACTGAGAGAGTATTACTAACCCGAGAGAGTATTACTAAACTGAGAGAATATTACTAAACTGAGAGAATATTACTAAACTGAGAGAATATTACTAAGCTGAGAGAATATTACTAAACTGAGAGAGCTGAGAGAATATTACTAAACTGAGAGAATATTACTAAACTGAGAGAATATTACTAAACTGAGAGAATATTACTAAACTGAGAGAACTGAGAGAGCTGATTACTAAACTGAGAGAATATTACTAAACTGAGAGAGTATTACCAAAACTGAGAGAACTGAGAGAGCTGAGAGAATATTACTAAACTGAGAGAGTATTACTAAACTGAGAGAATATTACTAAACTGAGAGAGTATTACTAAACTGAGAGAGTATTACTAAACAGAGGGAGTATTACTAAACCGAGAGAGTATTACTAAACTGAGAGAATATTACTAAACTGAGAGAATATTACTAAACTGAGAGAATATTACTAAGCTGAGAGAATATTACTAAACTGAGAGAGCTGAGAGAATATTACTAAACTGAGAGAATATTACTAAACTGAGAGAGTATTACTAAACTGAGAGAATATTACTAAACTGAGAGAATATTACTAAACTGAGAGAGTATTACTGAACTGAGAGAATATTACTAAACAGAGGGAGTATTACTAAACCGAGAGAGTATTACTAAACTGAGAGAATATTACTAAACTGAGAGATTATTACTAAACTGAGAGAATATTACTAAGCTGAGAGAGTATTACTAAACTGAGAGAATATTACTAAACTGAGAGAGTATCACTAAACTGAGGGAGTATTACTAAACCGAGAGAGTATTACTAACCTGAAAGAGTATTACTAAACTGAGAGAATATTACTAAACTGTGATAGTATTACTAAACTGAGAGAGTATTACTAACCCGAGAGAGTATTACTAAACTGAGAGAATATTACTAAACTGAGAGAGCTGAGAGAATATTACTAAACTGAGAAAATATTACTAAACTGAGAGAATATTACTAAACTGAGAGAATATTACTAAACTGAGAGAACTGAGAGAGCTGAGAGAATATTACTAAACTGAGAGAATATTACTAAACTGAGAGAGTATTACTAAACTGAGAGAGTATTACTAAACTGAGAGAATATTACTAAACTGAGAGAGTATTACTAAACTGAGAGAGTATTACTAAACAGAGGGAGTATTACTAAACCGAGAGAGTATTACTAACCTGAGAGAGTATTACTAAACTGAGAGAGTATTACTAACCCGGGAGAGTATTACTAAACTGAGAGAATATTACTAAACTGAGAGAGTATTACTAAACTGAGAGAACTGAGAGAGCTGAGAGAATATTATAAACTGAGAGAGTATTACTAAACTGAGAGAGTATTACTAACCCGAAAGAGTTTTACTAAACTGAGAGAATATTACTAAACTGAGAGAATATTACTAAACTGAGAGAGTTTTACTAAACTGAGAGAGTATTACTAAACTGAGAGAATATTACTAAACTGAGAGAATATTACTAAACTGAGAGAATATTACTAAACTGAGAGAACTGAGAGAGCTGAGAGAATATTACTAAACTGAGAGAATATTACTAAACTGAGAGAATATTACTGAACTGAGAGAATATTACTATACTGAGAGAGTATTACTAAACTGAGAGAGTATTACTAAACTGAGAGAATATTACTAAACTGAGAGAATATTACTAAACTGAGAGAACTGAGAGAGCTGAGAGAATATTACTAAACTGAGAAAATATTACTAAACTGAGAGAATATTACTAAACTGAGAGAATATTACTAAACTGAGAGAACTGAGAGAGCTGAGAGAATATTACTAAACTGAGAGAATATTACTAAACTGAGAGAGTATTACTAAACTGAGAGAGTATTACTAAACTGAGAGAATATTACTAAACTGAGAGAGTTTTACTAAACTGAGAGAGTATTACTTACCCGAGAGAGTATTACTAAACTGAGAGAATATTATTAAACTGAGAGAATATTACTAAACTGAGAGAACTGAGAGAGCTGAGAGAATATTACTAAACTGAGAGAGTATTACTAAACTGAGAGAGTATTACTAAACTGAGAGAATATTACTAAACTGAGAGAGTATTACTAAACTGAGAGAGTATTACTAAACAGAGGGAGTATTACTAAACCGAGAGAGTATTACTAACCTGAGAGAGTATTACTAAACTGAGAGAGTATTACTAACCCGGGAGAGTATTACTAAACTGAGAGAATATTACTAAACTGAGAGAGTATTACTAAACTGAGAGAACTGAGAGAGCTGAGAGAATATTATAAACTGAGAGAGTATTACTAAACTGAGAGAGTATTACTAACCCGAAAGAGTTTTACTAAACTGAGAGAATATTACTAAACTGAGAGAATATTACTAAACTGAGAGAGTTTTACTAAACTGAGAGAGTATTACTAAACTGAGAGAATATTACTAAACTGAGAGAATATTACTAAACTGAGAGAATATTACTAAACTGAGAGAACTGAGAGAGCTGAGAGAATATTACTAAACTGAGAGAATATTACTAAACTGAGAGAATATTACTGAACTGAGAGAATATTACTATACTGAGAGAGTATTACTAAACTGAGAGAGTATTACTAAACTGAGAGAATATTACTAAACTGAGAGAATATTACTAAACTGAGAGAACTGAGAGAGCTGAGAGAATATTACTAAACTGAGAAAATATTACTAAACTGAGAGAATATTACTAAACTGAGAGAATATTACTAAACTGAGAGAACTGAGAGAGCTGAGAGAATATTACTAAACTGAGAGAATATTACTAAACTGAGAGAGTATTACTAAACTGAGAGAGTATTACTAAACTGAGAGAATATTACTAAACTGAGAGAGTTTTACTAAACTGAGAGAGTATTACTTACCCGAGAGAGTATTACTAAACTGAGAGAATATTACTAAACTGAGAGAATATTACTAAACTGAGAGAACTGAGAGAGCTGAGAGAATATTACTAAACCGAGAGAATATTACTTAACTGAGAGAATATTACTAAACTGAGAGAACTGAGAGAGCTGAGAGAATATTACTAAACTGAGAGAGTATTACTAAACTGAGAGAATATTACTAAACTGAGAGAATATTACTAAACTGATAGAGTATTACTAAACTGAGAGAGTATTACTAACCTGAGAGAGTATTACTAAACCGAGAGAGTATTACTAACCTGAGAGAGTATTACTAAACTGAGAGAATATTACTAAACTGTGAGAGTATTATTAAACTGAGAGAGTATTACTAACCCGAGAGAGTATTACTAAACTGAGAGAATATTACTAAACTGAGAGAATATTACTAAACTGAGAGAATATTACTAAGCTGAGAGAATATTACTAAACTGAGAGAGCTGAGAGAATATTACTAAACTGAGAGAATATTACTAAACTGAGAGAGTATTACTAGACTGAGAGAGTATTACTCACCGGAGAGATTATTACTAAACTGAGAGAATATGACTAAATTGAGAGAATATTACTAAACTGAGAGAGTTTTACTAAACTGAGAGAGTATTACTAACCCGAGAGAGTATTACTAAACTGAGAGAATATTACTAAACTGAGAGAATATTACTAAACTGAGAGAATATTACTAAACTGAGAGAACTGAGAGAGCTGAGAGAATATTACTAAACTGAGAGAATATTACTAAACTGAGAGAGTATTACCAAAACTGAGAGAACTGAGAGAGCTGAGAGAATATTACTAAACTGAGAGAGTATTACTAAACTGAGAGAATATTACTAAACTGAGAGAGTATTACTAAACTGAGAGAGTATTACTAAACAGAGGGAGTATTACTAAACCGAGAGAGTATTACTAAACTGAGAGAATATTACTAAACTGAGAGAATATTACTAAACTGAGAGAATATTACTAAGCTGAGAGAATATTACTAAACTGAGAGAGCTGAGAGAATATTACTAAACTGAGAGAATATTACTAAACTGAGAGAGTATTACTAAACTGAGAGAATATTACTAAACTGAGAGAATATTACTAAACTGAGAGAGTATTACTGAACTGAGAGAATATTACTAAACAGAGGGAGTATTACTAAACCGAGAGAGTATTACTAAACTGAGAGAATATTACTAAACTGAGAGATTATTACTAAACTGAGAGAATATTACTAAGCTGAGAGAGTATTACTAAACTGAGAGAATATTACTAAACTGAGAGAGTATCACTAAACTGAGGGAGTATTACTAAACCGAGAGAGTATTACTAACCTGAAAGAGTATTACTAAACTGAGAGAATATTACTAAACTGTGATAGTATTACTAAACTGAGAGAGTATTTCTAACCCGAGAGAGTATTACTAAACTGAGAGAATATTACTAAACTGAGAGAATATTACTAAACTGAGAGAATATTACTAAGCTGAGAGAATATTACTAAACTGAGAGAGCTGAGAGAATATTACTAAACTGAGAGAATATTACTAAACTGAGAGAATATTACTAAACTGAGAGAGTTTTACAAAACTAAGGGACTATTACTAACCCGAGAGAGTATTACTAAACTGAGAGAATATTACTAAACTGAGAGAATATTACTAAACTGAGAGAATATTACTAAACTGAGAGAGTTTTACTAAACTGAGAGAGTATTACTAAACTGAGAGAATATTACTAAACTGAGAGAATATTACTAAACTGAGAGAACTGAGAGAGCTGAGAGAATATTACTAAACTGAGAGAATATTACTAAACTGAGAGAACTGAGAGAGCTGAGAGAATATTACTGAACTGAGAGACTATTACTATACTGAGAGAGTATTACTAAACTGAGAGAATATTACTAAACTGAGAGAGTATTACTAAACTGAGAGAATATTACTAAACTGAGAGAATATTACTAAACTGAGAGAGTTTTACTAAACTGAGAGAGTATTACTTACCCGAGAGAGTATTACTAAACTGAGAGAATATTACTAAACTGAGAGAATATTACTAAACTGAGAGAATATTACTAAACTGAGAGAACTGAGAGAGCTGAGAGAATATTACTAAACCGAGAGAATATTACTAAACTGAGAGAATATTACTAAACTGAGAGAACTGAGAGAGCTGAGAGAATATTACTAAACTGAGAGAGTATTACTAAACTGAGAGAATATTACTAAGCTGAGAGAATATTACTAAACTGAGAGAGCTGAGAGAATATTACTAAACTGAGAGAATATTACTAAACTGAGAGAGTATTACTAAACTGAGAGAATATTACTAAACTGAGAGAGTATTACTAAACTGAGAGAACTGAGAGAGCTGAGAGAATATTACTAAACCGAGAGAATATTACTAAACTGAGAGAATATTACTAAACTGAGAGAACTGAGAGAGCTGAGAGAATATTACTAAACTGAGAGAGTATTACTAAACTGAGAGAATATTACTAAGCTGAGAGAATATTACTAAACTGAGAGAGCTGAGAGAATATTACTAAACTGAGAGAATATTACTAAACTGAGAGAGTATTACTAAACTGAGAGAGTTTTACAAAACTAAGGGACTATTACTAACCCGAGAGAGTATTACTAAACTGAGAGAATATTACTAAACTGAGAGAATATTACTAAACTGAGAGAATATTACTAAACTGAGAGAGTTTTACTAAACTGAGAGAGTATTACTAAACTGAGAGAATATTACTAAACTGAGAGAATATTACTAAACTGAGAGAACTGAGAGAGCTGAGAGAATATTACTAAACTGAGAGAATATTACTAAACTGAGAGAACTGAGAGAGCTGAGAGAATATTACTGAACTGAGAGACTATTACTATACTGAGAGAGTATTACTAAACTGAGAGAGTATTACTAAACTGAGAGAGTATTACTAAACTGAGAGAATATTACTAAACTGAGAGAGTTTTACTAAACTGAGAGAGTATTACTTACCCGAGAGAGTATTACTAAACTGAGAGAATATTACTAAACTGAGAGAATATTACTAAACTGAGAGAATATTACTAAACTGAGAGAACTGAGAGAGCTGAGAGAATATTACTAAACCGAGAGAATATTACTAAACTGAGAGAATATTACTAAACTGAGAGAACTGAGAGAGCTGAGAGAATATTACTAAACTGAGAGAGTATTACTAAACTGAGAGAATATTACTAAGCTGAGAGAATATTACTAAACTGAGAGAGCTGAGAGAATATTACTAAACTGAGAGAATATTACTAAACTGAGAGAGTATTACTAAACTGAGAGAATATTACTAAACTGAGAGAGTATTACTAAACTGAGAGAACTGAGAGAGCTGAGAGAATATTACTAAACCGAGAGAATATTACTAAACTGAGAGAATATTACTAAACTGAGAGAACTGAGAGAGCTGAGAGAATATTACTAAACTGAGAGAGTATTACTAAACTGAGAGAATATTACTAAGCTGAGAGAATATTACTAAACTGAGAGAGCTGAGAGAATATTACTAAACTGAGAGAATATTACTAAACTGAGAGAGTATTACTAAACTGAGAGAATATTACTAAACTGAGAGAGTATTACTGAACTGAGAGAGTATTACTAAACAGAGGGAGTATTACTAAACCGAGAGAGTTTTACTAAACTGAGAGAATATTACTAAACTGAGAGATTATTACTAAACTGAGAGAATATTACTAAGCTGAGAGAGTATTACTAAACTGAGAGAATATTACTAAACTGAGAGAATATTACTAAACTGAGAGAGTTTTACTAAACTGAGAGAGTATTACTAACCCGAGAGAGTATTACTAAACTGAGAGAATATTACTAAACTGAGAGAATATTACTAAACTGAGAGAATATTACTAAACTGAGAGAACTGAGAGAGCTGAGAGAATATTACTAAACCGAGAGAATATTACTAAACTGAGAGAATATTACTAAACTGAGAGAACTGAGAGAGCTGAGAGAATATTACTAAACTGAGAGAGTATTACTAAACTGAGAGAATATTACTAAGCTGAGAGAATATTACTAAACTGAGAGAGCTGAGAGAATATTACTAAACTGAGAGAATATTACTAAACTGAGAGAGTATTACTAAACTGAGAGAATATTACTAAACTGAGAGAGTATTACTGAACTGAGAGAGTATTACTAAACAGAGGGAGTATTACTAAACCGAGAGAGTATTACTAAACTGAGAGAATATTACTAAACTGAGAGATTATTACTAAACTGAGAGAATATTACTAAGCTGAGAGAGTATTACTAAACTGAGAGAATATTACTAAACTGAGAGAGTATCACTAAACTGAGGGAGTATTACTAAACCGAGAGAGTATTACTAACCTGAAAGAGTATTACTAAACTGAGAGAATATTACTAAACTGTGATAGTATTACTAAACTGAGAGAGTATTACTAACCCGAGAGAGTATTACTAAACTGAGAGAATATTACTAAACTGAGAGAATATTACTAAACTGAGAGAATATTACTAAACTGAGAGAACTGAGAGAGCTGAGAGAATATCACTAAACCGAGAGAATATTACTTAACTGAGAGAATATTACTAAACTGAGAGAACTGAGAGAGCTGAGAGAATATTACTAAACTGAGAGAGTATTACTAAACTGAGAGAATATTACTAAACTGAGAGAATATTACTAAACTGATAGAGTATTACTAAACTGAGAGAGTATTACTAAACTGAGAGAGTATTACTAAACCGAGAGAGTATTACTAACCTGAGAGAGTATTACTAAACTGAGAGAATATTACTAAACTGTGAGAGTATTATTAAACTGAGAGAGTATTACTAACCCGAGAGAGTATTACTAAACTGAGAGAATATTACTAAACTGAGAGAATATTACTAAACTGAGAGAATATTACTAAGCTGAGAGAATATTACTAAACTGAGAGAGCTGAGAGAATATTACTAAACTGAGAGAATATTACTAAACTGAGAGAGTATTACTAGACTGAGAGAGTATTACTCACCGGAGAGATTATTACTAAACTGAGAGAATATGACTAAATTGAGAGAATATTACTAAACTGAGAGAGTTTTACTAAACTGAGAGAGTATTACTAACCCGAGAGAGTATTACTAAACTGAGAGAATATTACTAAACTGAGAGAATATTACTAAACTGAGAGAATATTACTAAACTGAGAGAACTGAGAGAGCTGAGAGAATATTACTAAACTGAGAGAATATTACTAAACTGAGAGAGTATTACCAAAACTGAGAGAACTGAGAGAGCTGAGAGAATATTACTAAACTGAGAGAGTATTACTAAACTGAGAGAATATTACTAAACTGAGAGAGTATTACTAAACTGAGAGAGTATTACTAAACAGAGGGAGTATTACTAAACCGAGAGAGTATTACTAAACTGAGAGAATATTACTAAACTGAGAGAATATTACTAAACTGAGAGAATATTACTAAGCTGAGAGAATATTACTGAACTGAGAGAGCTGAGAGAATATTACTAAACTGAGAGAATATTACTAAACTGAGAGAGTATTACTAAACTGAGAGAATATTACTAAACTGAGAGAATATTACTAAACTGAGAGAGTATTACTGAACTGAGAGAATATTACTAAACAGAGGGAGTATTACTAAACCGAGAGAGTATTACTAAACTGAGAGAATATTACTAAACTGAGAGATTATTACTAAACTGAGAGAATATTACTAAGCTGAGAGAGTATTACTAAACTGAGAGAATATTACTAAACTGAGAGAGTATCACTAAACTGAGGGAGTATTACTAAACCGAGAGAGTATTACTAACCTGAAAGAGTATTACTAAACTGAGAGAATATTACTAAACTGTGATAGTATTACTAAACTGAGAGAGTATTACTAACCCGAGAGAGTATTACTAAACTGAGAGAATATTACTAAACTGAGAGAATATTACTAAACTGAGAGAATATTACTAAGCTGAGAGAATATTACTAAACTGAGAGAGCTGAGAGAATATTACTAAACTGAGAGAATATTACTAAACTGAGAGAATATTACTAAACTGAGAGAATATTACTAAACTGAGAGAGTTTTACAAAACTAAGGGACTATTACTAACCCGAGAGAGTATTACTAAACTGAGAGAATATTACTAAACTGAGAGAATATTACTAAACTGAGAGAATATTACTAAACTGAGAGAGTTTTACTAAACTGAGAGAGTATTACTAAACTGAGAGAATATTACTAAACTGAGAGAATATTACTAAACTGAGAGAATATTACTAAACTGAGAGAACTGAGAGAGCTGAGAGAATATTACTAAACTGAGAGAATATTACTAAACTGAGAGAACTGAGAGAGCTGAGAGAATATTACTGAACTGAGAGACTATTACTATACTGAGAGAGTATTACTAAACTGAGAGAGTATTATTAAACTGAGAGAATATTACTAAACTGAGAGAGTATTACTAAACTGAGAGAATATTACTAAACTGAGAGAGTTTTACTAAACTGAGAGAGTATTACTTACCCGAGAGAGTATTACTAAACTGAGAGAATATTACTAAACTGAGAGAATATTACTAAACTGAGAGAATATTACTAAACTGAGAGAGTATTACTGAACTGAGAGAATATTACTAAACAGAGGGAGTATTACTAAACCGAGAGAGTATTACTAAACTGAGAGAATATTACTAAACTGAGAGATTATTACTAAACTGAGAGAATATTACTAAGCTGAGAGAGTATTACTAAACTGAGAGAATATTACTAAACTGAGAGAGTATCACTAAACTGAGGGAGTATTACTAAACCGAGAGAGTATTACTAACCTGAAAGAGTATTACTAAACTGAGAGAATATTACTAAACTGTGATAGTATTACTAAACTGAGAGAGTATTACTAACCCGAGAGAGTATTACTAAACTGAGAGAATATTACTAAACTGAGAGAATATTACTAAACTGAGAGAATATTACTAAGCTGAGAGAATATTACTAAACTGAGAGAGCTGAGAGAATATTACTAAACTGAGAGAATATTACTAAACTGAGAGAATATTACTAAACTGAGAGAATATTACTAAACTGAGAGAGTTTTACAAAACTAAGGGACTATTACTAACCCGAGAGAGTATTACTAAACTGAGAGAATATTACTAAACTGAGAGAATATTACTAAACTGAGAGAATATTACTAAACTGAGAGAGTTTTACTAAACTGAGAGAGTATTACTAAACTGAGAGAATATTACTAAACTGAGAGAATATTACTAAACTGAGAGAATATTACTAAACTGAGAGAACTGAGAGAGCTGAGAGAATATTACTAAACTGAGAGAATATTACTAAACTGAGAGAACTGAGAGAGCTGAGAGAATATTACTGAACTGAGAGACTATTACTATACTGAGAGAGTATTACTAAACTGAGAGAGTATTATTAAACTGAGAGAATATTACTAAACTGAGAGAGTATTACTAAACTGAGAGAATATTACTAAACTGAGAGAGTTTTACTAAACTGAGAGAGTATTACTTACCCGAGAGAGTATTACTAAACTGAGAGAATATTACTAAACTGAGAGAATATTACTAAACTGAGAGAATATTACTAAACTGAGAGAACTGAGAGAGCTGAGAGAATATTACTTAACCGAGAGAATATTACTAAACTGAGAGAATATTACTAAACTGAGAGAACTGAGAGAGCTGAGAGAATATTACTAAACTGAGAGAGTATTACTAAACTGAGAGAATATTACTAAGCTGAGAGAATATTACTAAACTGAGAGAGTATTACTAAACTGACTGAGAGAATATTACTAAACTGAGAGAGTATTACTAAACTGACAGAATATTACTAAACTGAGAGAGTATTACTGAACTGAGAGAGTATTACTAAACAGAGGGAGTATTACTAAACCGAGAGAGTATTACTAAACTGAGAGAATATTACTAAACTGAGAGATTATTACTAAACTGAGAGAATATTACTAAGCTGAGAGAGTATTACTAAACTGAGAGAATATTACTAAACTGAGAGAGTATCACTAAACTGAGGGAGTATTACTAAACCGAGAGAGTATTACTAACCTGAAAGAGTATTACTAAACTGAGAGAATATTACTAAACTGTGATAGTATTACTAAACTGAGAGAGTATTACTAACCCGAGAGAGTATTACTAAACTGAGAGAATATTACTAAACTGAGAGAATATTACTAAACTGAGAGAATATTACTAAGCTGAGAGAATATTACTAAACTGAGAGAGCTGAGAGAATATTACTAAACTGAGAGAATATTACTGAACTGAGAGAATATTACTAAACTGAGAGAATATTACTAAACTGAGAGAGTTTTACAAAACTAAGGGACTATTACTAACCCGAGAGAGTATTACTAAACTGAGAGAATATTACTAAACTGAGAGAATATTACTAAACTGAGAGAATATTACTAAACTGAGAGAGTTTTACTAAACTGAGAGAGTATTACTAAACTGAGAGAATATTACTAAACTGAGAGAATATTACTAAACTGAGAGAATATTACTAAACTGAGAGAACTGAGAGAGCTGAGAGAATATTACTAAACTGAGAGAATATTACTAAACTGAGAGAACTGAGAGAGCTGAGAGAATATTACTGAACTGAGAGACTATTACTATACTGAGAGAGTATTACTAAACTGAGAGAGTATTACTAAACTGAGAGAATATTACTAAACTGAGAGAGTATTACTAAACTGAGAGAATATTACTAAACTGAGAGAATATTACTAAACTGAGATAGTTTTACTAAACTGAGAGAGTATTACTTACCCGAGAGAGTATTACTAAACTGAGAGAATATTACTAAACTGAGAGAATATTACTAAACTGAGAGAATATTACTAAACTGAGAGAACTGAGAGAGCTGAGAGAATATTACTAAACCGAGAGAATATTATTAAACTGAGAGAATATTACTAAACTGAGAAAACTGAGAGAGCTGAGATAATATTAATAAACTGAGAAAGTATTACTAAACTGAGAGAATATTACTAAACTGAGAGAATATTACTAAACTGAGAGAGTATTACTAAACTGAGAGAGTATTACTAAACAGAGGGAGTATTACTAAACCGAGAGAGTATTACTAACCTGAGAGAGTATTACTAAACTGAGAGAGTATTACTAACCCGGGAGAGTATTACTAAACTGAGAGAATATTACTAAACTGAGAGAGTATTACTAAACTGAGAGAATATTACTAAACTGAGAGAATATTACTAAACTGAGAGAACTGAGAGAGCTGAGAGAATATTATTAAACTGAGAGAGTATTACTAAACTGAGAGAGTATTACTAACCCGAAAGAGTTTTACTAAACTGAGAGAATATTACTAAACTGAGAGAATATTACTAAACTGAGAGAGTTTTACTAAACTGAGAGAGTATTACTAAACTGAGAGAGTATTACTAAACTGAGAGAATATTACTAAACTGAGAGAATATTACTAAACTGAGAGAATATTACTAAACTGAGAGAACTGAGAGAGCTGAGAGAATATTACTAAACTGAGAGAATATTACTAAACTGAGAGAATATTACTGAACTGAGAGAATATTACTATACTGAGAGAGTATTACTAAACTGAGAGAGTATTACTAAACTGAGAGAATATTACTAAACTGAGAGAATATTACTAAACTGAGAGAACTGAGAGAGCTGAGAGAATATTACTAAACTGAGAAAATATTACTAAACTGAGAGAATATTACTAAACTGAGAGAATATTACTAAACTGAGAGAACTGAGAGAGCTGAGAGAATATTACTAAACTGAGAGAATATTACTAAACTGAGAGAGTATTACTAAACTGAGAGAGTATTACTAAACTGAGAGAATATTACTAAACTGAGAGAGTTTTACTAAACTGAGAGAGTATTACTTACCCGAGAGAGTATTACTAAACTGAGAGAATATTATTAAACTGAGAGAATATTACTAAACTGAGAGAACTGAGAGAGCTGAGAGAATATTACTAAACTGAGAGAGTATTACTAAACTGAGAGAGTATTACTAAACTGAGAGAATATTACTAAACTGAGAGAGTATTACTAAACTGAGAGAGTATTACTAAACAGAGGGAGTATTACTAAACCGAGAGAGTATTACTAACCTGAGAGAGTATTACTAAACTGAGAGAGTATTACTAACCCGGGAGAGTATTACTAAACTGAGAGAATATTACTAAACTGAGAGAGTATTACTAAACTGAGAGAACTGAGAGAGCTGAGAGAATA
The DNA here is from genome assembly GCF_045679555.1 of Salvelinus alpinus. NCBI lineage: Eukaryota > Metazoa > Chordata > Actinopteri > Salmoniformes > Salmonidae > Salvelinus > Salvelinus alpinus. The sequence goes on along the minus strand of NC_092099.1, from coordinate 58,566,914 downwards.
TTATAAACTGAGAGAGTATTACTAAACTGAGAGAGTATTACTAACCCGAAAGAGTTTTACTAAACTGAGAGAATATTACTAAACTGAGAGAATATTACTAAACTGAGAGAGTTTTACTAAACTGAGAGAGTATTACTAAACTGAGAGAATATTACTAAACTGAGAGAATATTACTAAACTGAGAGAATATTACTAAACTGAGAGAACTGAGAGAGCTGAGAGAATATTACTAAACTGAGAGAATATTACTAAACTGAGAGAATATTACTGAACTGAGAGAATATTACTATACTGAGAGAGTATTACTAAACTGAGAGAGTATTACTAAACTGAGAGAATATTACTAAACTGAGAGAATATTACTAAACTGAGAGAACTGAGAGAGCTGAGAGAATATTACTAAACTGAGAAAATATTACTAAACTGAGAGAATATTACTAAACTGAGAGAATATTACTAAACTGAGAGAACTGAGAGAGCTGAGAGAATATTACTAAACTGAGAGAATATTACTAAACTGAGAGAGTATTACTAAACTGAGAGAGTATTACTAAACTGAGAGAATATTACTAAACTGAGAGAGTTTTACTAAACTGAGAGAGTATTACTTACCCGAGAGAGTATTACTAAACTGAGAGAATATTACTAAACTGAGAGAATATTACTAAACTGAGAGAACTGAGAGAGCTGAGAGAATATTACTAAACCGAGAGAATATTACTTAACTGAGAGAATATTACTAAACTGAGAGAACTGAGAGAGCTGAGAGAATATTACTAAACTGAGAGAGTATTACTAAACTGAGAGAATATTACTAAACTGAGAGAATATTACTAAACTGATAGAGTATTACTAAACTGAGAGAGTATTACTAAACTGAGAGAGTATTACTAAACCGAGAGAGTATTACTAACCTGAGAGAGTATTACTAAACTGAGAGAATATTACTAAACTGTGAGAGTATTATTAAACTGAGAGAATATTACTAAACTGAGAAAACTGAGAGAGCTGAGATAATATTAATAAACTGAGAAAGTATTACTAAACTGAGAGAATATTACTAAACTGAGAGAATATTACTAAACTGAGAGAGTATTACTAAACTGAGAGAGTATTACTAAACAGAGGGAGTATTACTAAACCGAGAGAGTATTACTAACCTGAGAGAGTATTACTAAACTGAGAGAGTATTACTAACCCGGGAGAGTATTACTAAACTGAGAGAATATTACTAAACTGAGAGAGTATTACTAAACTGAGAGAATATTACTAAACTGAGAGAATATTACTAAACTGAGAGAACTGAGAGAGCTGAGAGAATATTATTAAACTGAGAGAGTATTACTAAACTGAGAGAGTATTACTAACCCGAAAGAGTTTTACTAAACTGAGAGAATATTACTAAACTGAGAGAATATTACTAAACTGAGAGAGTTTTACTAAACTGAGAGAGTATTACTAAACTGAGAGAGTATTACTAAACTGAGAGAATATTACTAAACTGAGAGAATATTACTAAACTGAGAGAATATTACTAAACTGAGAGAACTGAGAGAGCTGAGAGAATATTACTAAACTGAGAGAATATTACTAAACTGAGAGAATATTACTGAACTGAGAGAATATTACTATACTGAGAGAGTATTACTAAACTGAGAGAGTATTACTAAACTGAGAGAATATTACTAAACTGAGAGAATATTACTAAACTGAGAGAACTGAGAGAGCTGAGAGAATATTACTAAACTGAGAAAATATTACTAAACTGAGAGAATATTACTAAACTGAGAGAATATTACTAAACTGAGAGAACTGAGAGAGCTGAGAGAATATTACTAAACTGAGAGAATATTACTAAACTGAGAGAGTATTACTAAACTGAGAGAGTATTACTAAACTGAGAGAATATTACTAAACTGAGAGAGTTTTACTAAACTGAGAGAGTATTACTTACCCGAGAGAGTATTACTAAACTGAGAGAATATTATTAAACTGAGAGAATATTACTAAACTGAGAGAACTGAGAGAGCTGAGAGAATATTACTAAACTGAGAGAGTATTACTAAACTGAGAGAGTATTACTAAACTGAGAGAATATTACTAAACTGAGAGAGTATTACTAAACTGAGAGAGTATTACTAAACAGAGGGAGTATTACTAAACCGAGAGAGTATTACTAACCTGAGAGAGTATTACTAAACTGAGAGAGTATTACTAACCCGGGAGAGTATTACTAAACTGAGAGAATATTACTAAACTGAGAGAGTATTACTAAACTGAGAGAACTGAGAGAGCTGAGAGAATATTATAAACTGAGAGAGTATTACTAAACTGAGAGAGTATTACTAACCCGAAAGAGTTTTACTAAACTGAGAGAATATTACTAAACTGAGAGAATATTACTAAACTGAGAGAGTTTTACTAAACTGAGAGAGTATTACTAAACTGAGAGAATATTACTAAACTGAGAGAATATTACTAAACTGAGAGAATATTACTAAACTGAGAGAACTGAGAGAGCTGAGAGAATATTACTAAACTGAGAGAATATTACTAAACTGAGAGAATATTACTGAACTGAGAGAATATTACTATACTGAGAGAGTATTACTAAACTGAGAGAGTATTACTAAACTGAGAGAATATTACTAAACTGAGAGAATATTACTAAACTGAGAGAACTGAGAGAGCTGAGAGAATATTACTAAACTGAGAAAATATTACTAAACTGAGAGAATATTACTAAACTGAGAGAATATTACTAAACTGAGAGAACTGAGAGAGCTGAGAGAATATTACTAAACTGAGAGAATATTACTAAACTGAGAGAGTATTACTAAACTGAGAGAGTATTACTAAACTGAGAGAATATTACTAAACTGAGAGAGTTTTACTAAACTGAGAGAGTATTACTTACCCGAGAGAGTATTACTAAACTGAGAGAATATTACTAAACTGAGAGAATATTACTAAACTGAGAGAACTGAGAGAGCTGAGAGAATATTACTAAACCGAGAGAATATTACTTAACTGAGAGAATATTACTAAACTGAGAGAACTGAGAGAGCTGAGAGAATATTACTAAACTGAGAGAGTATTACTAAACTGAGAGAATATTACTAAACTGAGAGAATATTACTAAACTGATAGAGTATTACTAAACTGAGAGAGTATTACTAAACTGAGAGAGTATTACTAAACCGAGAGAGTATTACTAACCTGAGAGAGTATTACTAAACTGAGAGAATATTACTAAACTGTGAGAGTATTATTAAACTGAGAGAGTATTACTAACCCGAGAGAGTATTACTAAACTGAGAGAATATTACTAAACTGAGAGAATATTACTAAACTGAGAGAATATTACTAAGCTGAGAGAATATTACTAAACTGAGAGAGCTGAGAGAATATTACTAAACTGAGAGAATATTACTAAACTGAGAGAGTATTACTAGACTGAGAGAGTATTACTCACCGGAGAGATTATTACTAAACTGAGAGAATATGACTAAATTGAGAGAATATTACTAAACTGAGAGAGTTTTACTAAACTGAGAGAGTATTACTAACCCGAGAGAGTATTACTAAACTGAGAGAATATTACTAAACTGAGAGAATATTACTAAACTGAGAGAATATTACTAAACTGAGAGAACTGAGAGAGCTGAGAGAATATTACTAAACTGAGAGAATATTACTAAACTGAGAGAGTATTACCAAAACTGAGAGAACTGAGAGAGCTGAGAGAATATTACTAAACTGAGAGAGTATTACTAAACTGAGAGAATATTACTAAACTGAGAGAGTATTACTAAACTGAGAGAGTATTACTAAACAGAGGGAGTATTACTAAACCGAGAGAGTATTACTAAACTGAGAGAATATTACTAAACTGAGAGAATATTACTAAACTGAGAGAATATTACTAAGCTGAGAGAATATTACTAAACTGAGAGAGCTGAGAGAATATTACTAAACTGAGAGAATATTACTAAACTGAGAGAGTATTACTAAACTGAGAGAATATTACTAAACTGAGAGAATATTACTAAACTGAGAGAGTATTACTGAACTGAGAGAATATTACTAAACAGAGGGAGTATTACTAAACCGAGAGAGTATTACTAAACTGAGAGAATATTACTAAACTGAGAGATTATTACTAAACTGAGAGAATATTACTAAGCTGAGAGAGTATTACTAAACTGAGAGAATATTACTAAACTGAGAGAGTATCACTAAACTGAGGGAGTATTACTAAACCGAGAGAGTATTACTAACCTGAAAGAGTATTACTAAACTGAGAGAATATTACTAAACTGTGATAGTATTACTAAACTGAGAGAGTATTTCTAACCCGAGAGAGTATTACTAAACTGAGAGAATATTACTAAACTGAGAGAATATTACTAAACTGAGAGAATATTACTAAGCTGAGAGAATATTACTAAACTGAGAGAGCTGAGAGAATATTACTAAACTGAGAGAATATTACTAAACTGAGAGAATATTACTAAACTGAGAGAATATTACTAAACTGAGAGAGTTTTACAAAACTAAGGGACTATTACTAACCCGAGAGAGTATTACTAAACTGAGAGAATATTACTAAACTGAGAGAATATTACTAAACTGAGAGAATATTACTAAACTGAGAGAGTTTTACTAAACTGAGAGAGTATTACTAAACTGAGAGAATATTACTAAACTGAGAGAATATTACTAAACTGAGAGAACTGAGAGAGCTGAGAGAATATTACTAAACTGAGAGAATATTACTAAACTGAGAGAACTGAGAGAGCTGAGAGAATATTACTGAACTGAGAGACTATTACTATACTGAGAGAGTATTACTAAACTGAGAGAGTATTACTAAACTGAGAGAATATTACTAAACTGAGAGAGTATTACTAAACTGAGAGAATATTACTAAACTGAGAGAATATTACTAAACTGAGAGAGTTTTACTAAACTGAGAGAGTATTACTTACCCGAGAGAGTATTACTAAACTGAGAGAATATTACTAAACTGAGAGAATATTACTAAACTGAGAGAATATTACTAAACTGAGAGAACTGAGAGAGCTGAGAGAATATTACTAAACCGAGAGAATATTACTAAACTGAGAGAATATTACTAAACTGAGAGAACTGAGAGAGCTGAGAGAATATTACTAAACTGAGAGAGTATTACTAAACTGAGAGAATATTACTAAGCTGAGAGAATATTACTAAACTGAGAGAGCTGAGAGAATATTACTAAACTGAGAGAATATTACTAAACTGAGAGAGTATTACTAAACTGAGAGAATATTACTAAACTGAGAGAGTATTACTAAACTGAGAGAACTGAGAGAGCTGAGAGAATATTACTAAACCGAGAGAATATTACTAAACTGAGAGAATATTACTAAACTGAGAGAACTGAGAGAGCTGAGAGAATATTACTAAACTGAGAGAGTATTACTAAACTGAGAGAATATTACTAAGCTGAGAGAATATTACTAAACTGAGAGAGCTGAGAGAATATTACTAAACTGAGAGAATATTACTAAACTGAGAGAGTATTACTAAACTGAGAGAATATTACTAAACTGAGAGAGTATTACTGAACTGAGAGAGTATTACTAAACAGAGGGAGTATTACTAAACCGAGAGAGTTTTACTAAACTGAGAGAATATTACTAAACTGAGAGATTATTACTAAACTGAGAGAATATTACTAAGCTGAGAGAGTATTACTAAACTGAGAGAATATTACTAAACTGAGAGAATATTACTAAACTGAGAGAGTTTTACTAAACTGAGAGAGTATTACTAACCCGAGAGAGTATTACTAAACTGAGAGAATATTACTAAACTGAGAGAATATTACTAAACTGAGAGAATATTACTAAACTGAGAGAACTGAGAGAGCTGAGAGAATATTACTAAACCGAGAGAATATTACTAAACTGAGAGAATATTACTAAAATGAGAGAACTGAGAGAGCTGAGAGAATATTACTAAACTGAGAGAGTATTACTAAACTGAGAGAATATTACTAAGCTGAGAGAATATTACTAAACTGAGAGAGCTGAGAGAATATTACTAAACTGAGAGAATATTACTAAACTGAGAGAGTATTACTAAACTGAGAGAATATTACTAAACTGAGAGAGTATTACTAAACTGAGAGAGTATTACTAAACAGAGGGAGTATTACTAAACCGAGAGAGTATTACTAAACTGAGAGAATATTACTAAACTGAGAGATTATTACTAAACTGAGAGAATATTACTAAGCTGAGAGAGTATTACTAAACTGAGAGAATATTACTAAACTGAGAGAGTATCACTAAACTGAGGGAGTATTACTAAACCGAGAGAGTATTACTAACCTGAAAGAGTATTACTAAACTGAGAGAATATTACTAAACTGTGATAGTATTACTAAACTGAGAGAGTATTACTAACCCGAGAGAGTATTACTAAACTGAGAGAATATTACTAAACTGAGAGAATATTACTAAACTGAGAGAATATTACTAAACTGAGAGAACTGAGAGAGCTGAGAGAATATCACTAAACCGAGAGAATATTACTAAACTGAGAGAATATTACTAAACTGAGAGAACTGAGAGAGCTGAGAGAATATTACTAAACTGAGAGAGTATTACTAAACTGAGAGAATATTACTAAACTGAGAGAATATTACTAAACTGATAGAGTATTACTAAACTGAGAGAGTATTACTAAACTGAGAGAGTATTACTAAACCGAGAGAGTATTACTAACCTGAGAGAGTATTACTAAACTGAGAGAATATTACTAAACTGTGAGAGTATTATTAAACTGAGAGAGTATTACTAAACTGAGAGAGTATTACTAAACTGAGAGAATATTACTAAACTGAGAGAATATTACTAAACTGAGAGAATATTACTAAGCTGAGAGAATATTACTAAACTGAGAGAGCTGAGAGAATATTACTAAACTGAGAGAATATTACTAAACTGAGAGAGTATTACTAGACTGAGAGAGTATTACTCACCGGAGAGATTATTACTAAACTGAGAGAATATGACTAAATTGAGAGAATATTACTAAACTGAGAGAGTTTTACTAAACTGAGAGAGTATTACTAACCCGAGAGAGTATTACTAAACTGAGAGAATATTACTAAACTGAGAGAATATTACTAAACTGAGAGAATATTACTAAACTGAGAGAACTGAGAGAGCTGAGAGAATATTACTAAACTGAGAGAATATTACTAAACTGAGAGAGTATTACCAAAACTGAGAGAACTGAGAGAGCTGAGAGAATATTACTAAACTGAGAGAGTATTACTAAACTGAGAGAATATTACTAAACTGAGAGAGTATTACTAAACTGAGAGAGTATTACTAAACAGAGGGAGTATTACTAAACCGAGAGAGTATTACTAAACTGAGAGAATATTACTAAACTGAGAGAATATTACTAAACTGAGAGAATATTACTAAGCTGAGAGAATATTACTGAACTGAGAGAGCTGAGAGAATATTACTAAACTGAGAGAATATTACTAAACTGAGAGAGTATTACTAAACTGAGAGAATATTACTAAACTGAGAGAATATTACTAAACTGAGAGAGTATTACTGAACTGAGAGAATATTACTAAACAGAGGGAGTATTACTAAACCGAGAGAGTATTACTAAACTGAGAGAATATTACTAAACTGAGAGATTATTACTAAACTGAGAGAATATTACTAAGCTGAGAGAGTATTACTAAACTGAGAGAATATTACTAAACTGAGAGAGTATCACTAAACTGAGGGAGTATTACTAAACCGAGAGAGTATTACTAACCTGAAAGAGTATTACTAAACTGAGAGAATATTACTAAACTGTGATAGTATTACTAAACTGAGAGAGTATTACTAACCCGAGAGAGTATTACTAAACTGAGAGAATATTACTAAACTGAGAGAATATTACTAAGCTGAGAGAATATTACTAAACTGAGAGAGCTGAGAGAATATTACTAAACTGAGAGAATATTACTAAACTGAGAGAATATTACTAAACTGAGAGAATATTACTAAACTGAGAGAGTTTTACAAAACTAAGGGACTATTACTAACCCGAGAGAGTATTACTAAACTGAGAGAATATTACTAAACTGAGAGAATATTACTAAACTGAGAGAATATTACTAAACTGAGAGAGTTTTACTAAACTGAGAGAGTATTACTAAACTGAGAGAATATTACTAAACTGAGAGAATATTACTAAACTGAGAGAATATTACTAAACTGAGAGAACTGAGAGAGCTGAGAGAATATTACTAAACTGAGAGAATATTACTAAACTGAGAGAACTGAGAGAGCTGAGAGAATATTACTGAACTGAGAGACTATTACTATACTGAGAGAGTATTACTAAACTGAGAGAGTATTATTAAACTGAGAGAATATTACTAAACTGAGAGAGTATTACTAAACTGAGAGAATATTACTAAACTGAGAGAGTTTTACTAAACTGAGAGAGTATTACTTACCCGAGAGAGTATTACTAAACTGAGAGAATATTACTAAACTGAGAGAATATTACTAAACTGAGAGAATATTACTAAACTGAGAGAGTATTACTAAACTGAGAGAATATTACTAAACTGAGAGAGTATCACTAAACTGAGGGAGTATTACTAAACCGAGAGAGTATTACTAACCTGAAAGAGTATTACTAAACTGAGAGAATATTACTAAACTGTGATAGTATTACTAAACTGAGAGAGTATTACTAACCCGAGAGAGTATTACTAAACTGAGAGAATATTACTAAACTGAGAGAATATTACTAAACTGAGAGAATATTACTAAGCTGAGAGAATATTACTAAACTGAGAGAGCTGAGAGAATATTACTAAACTGAGAGAATATTACTAAACTGAGAGAATATTACTAAACTGAGAGAATATTACTAAACTGAGAGAGTTTTACAAAACTAAGGGACTATTACTAACCCGAGAGAGTATTACTAAACTGAGAGAATATTACTAAACTGAGAGAATATTACTAAACTGAGAGAATATTACTAAACTGAGAGAGTTTTACTAAACTGAGAGAGTATTACTAAACTGAGAGAATATTACTAAACTGAGAGAATATTACTAAACTGAGAGAATATTACTAAACTGAGAGAACTGAGAGAGCTGAGAGAATATTACTAAACTGAGAGAATATTACTAAACTGAGAGAACTGAGAGAGCTGAGAGAATATTACTGAACTGAGAGACTATTACTATACTGAGAGAGTATTACTAAACTGAGAGAGTATTATTAAACTGAGAGAATATTACTAAACTGAGAGAGTATTACTAAACTGAGAGAATATTACTAAACTGAGAGAGTTTTACTAAACTGAGAGAGTATTACTTACCCGAGAGAGTATTACTAAACTGAGAGAATATTACTAAACTGAGAGAATATTACTAAACTGAGAGAATATTACTAAACTGAGAGAACTGAGAGAGCTGAGAGAATATTACTTAACCGAGAGAATATTACTAAACTGAGAGAATATTACTAAACTGAGAGAACTGAGAGAGCTGAGAGAATATTACTAAACTGAGAGAGTATTACTAAACTGAGAGAATATTACTAAGCTGAGAGAATATTACTAAACTGAGAGAGCTGAGAGAATATTACTAAACTGAGAGAATATTACTAAACTGAGAGAGTATTACTAAACTGACAGAATATTACTAAACTGAGAGAATATTACTAAACTGAGAGAGTATTACTAAACTGAGAGAGTATTACTAAACTGAGAGAATATTACTAAACTGAGAGAATATTACTAAACTGAGAGATTATTACTAAACTGAGAGAATATTACTAAGCTGAGAGAGTATTACTAAACTGAGAGAATATTACTAAACTGAGAGAGTATCACTAAACTGAGGGAGTATTACTAAACCGAGAGAGTATTACTAACCTGAAAGAGTATTACTAAACTGAGAGAATATTACTAAACTGTGATAGTATTACTAAACTGAGAGAGTATTACTAACCCGAGAGAGTATTACTAAACTGAGAGAATATTACTAAACTGAGAGAATATTACTAAACTGAGAGAATATTACTAAGCTGAGAGAATATTACTAAACTGAGAGAGCTGAGAGAATATTACTAAACTGAGAGAATATTACTGAACTGAGAGAATATTACTAAACTGAGAGAATATTACTAAACTGAGAGAGTTTTACAAAACTAAGGGACTATTACTAACCCGAGAGAGTATTACTAAACTGAGAGAATATTACTAAACTGAGAGAATATTACTAAACTGAGAGAATATTACTAAACTGAGAGAGTTTTACTAAACTGAGAGAGTATTACTAAACTGAGAGAATATTACTAAACTGAGAGAATATTACTAAACTGAGAGAATATTACTAAACTGAGAGAACTGAGAGAGCTGAGAGAATATTACTAAACTGAGAGAATATTACTAAACTGAGAGAACTGAGAGAGCTGAGAGAATATTACTGAACTGAGAGACTATTACTATACTGAGAGAGTATTACTAAACTGAGAGAGTATTACTAAACTGAGAGAATATTACTAAACTGAGAGAGTATTACTAAACTGAGAGAATATTACTAAACTGAGAGAATATTACTAAACTGAGATAGTTTTACTAAACTGAGAGAGTATTACTTACCCGAGAGAGTATTACTAAACTGAGAGAATATTACTAAACTGAGAGAATATTACTAAACTGAGAGAATATTACTAAACTGAGAGAACTGAGAGAGCTGAGAGAATATTACTAAACCGAGAGAATATTATTAAACTGAGAGAATATTACTAAACTGAGAAAACTGAGAGAGCTGAGATAATATTAATAAACTGAGAAAGTATTACTAAACTGAGAGAATATTACTAAACTGAGAGAATATTACTAAACTGAGAGAGTATTACTAAACTGAGAGAGTATTACTAAACAGAGGGAGTATTACTAAACCGAGAGAGTATTACTAACCTGAGAGAGTATTACTAAACTGAGAGAGTATTACTAACCCGGGAGAGTATTACTAAACTGAGAGAATATTACTAAACTGAGAGAGTATTACTAAACTGAGAGAATATTACTAAACTGAGAGAATATTACTAAACTGAGAGAACTGAGAGAGCTGAGAGAATATTATTAAACTGAGAGAGTATTACTAAACTGAGAGAGTATTACTAAACTGAGAGAATATTACTAAACTGAGAGAATATTACTAAACTGAGAGAATATTACTAAACTGAGAGAGTTTTACTAAACTGAGAGAGTATTACTAAACTGAGAGAATATTACTAAACTGAGAGAATATTACTAAACTGAGAGAACTGAGAGAGCTGAGAGAATATTACTAAACTGAGAGAATATTGCTAAACTGAGAGAATATTACTAAACTGAGAGAATATTACTAAACTGAGAGAGTATTACTAAACTGAGAGAGTATTACTAAACTGAGAGAATATTACTAAACTGAGAGAATATTACTAAACTGAGAGACCTGAGAGAGCTGAGAGAATATTACTAAACTGAGAAAATATTACTAAACTGAGAGAATATTACTAAACTGAGAGAATATTACTAAACTGAGAGAACTGAGAGAGCTGAGAGAATATTACTAAACTGAGAGAATATTACTAAACTGAGAGAGTATTACTAAACTGAGAGAGTATTACTAAACTGAGAGAATATTACTAAACTGAGAGAGTTTTACTAAACTGAGAGAGTATTACTTACCCGAGAGAGTATTACTAAACTGAGAGAATATTACTAAACTGAGAGAATATTACTAAACTGAGAGAACTGAGAGAGCTGAGAGAATATTACTAAACCGAGAGAATATTACTTAACTGAGAGAATATTACTAAACTGAGAGAACTGAGAGAGCTGAGAGAATATTACTAAACTGAGAGAGTATTACTAAACTGAGAGAATATTACTAAACTGAGAGAATATTACTAAACTGATAGAGTATTACTAAACTGAGAGAGTATTACTAAACTGAGAGAGTATTACTAACCTGAGAGAGTATTACTAAACTGAGAGAATATTACTAAACTGTGAGAGTATTATTAAACTGAGAGAGTATTACTAACCCGAGAGAGTATTACTAAACTGAGAGAATATTACTAAACTGAGAGAATATTACTAAACTGAGAGAATATTACTAAGCTGAGAGAATATTACTAAACTGAGAGAGCTGAGAGAATATTACTAAACTGAGAGAATATTACTAAACTGAGAGAGTATTACTAGACTGAGAGAGTATTACTCACCGGAGAGATTATTACTAAACTGAGAGAATATGACTAAATTGAGAGAATATTACTAAACTGAGAGAGTTTTACTAAACTGAGAGAGTATTACTAACCCGAGAGAGTATTACTAAACTGAGAGAATACAGTAATCCCTCGTTTATCGCGGGGGTTACGTTCCGAAAATGACCCGCGATAAGTGAAATCCGCGAAATAGAAAACTTTTTTTTTTTTTACAATTAGCAACTATTACATGTATACAAATACAGTGACTCACGTGTAGGCCGTTTCGTCGACATTATGGGTTTAGGAGATGTTCGAAATTACAAGATAATTTGGCCAACTTAATGTAAATTTGCCAAGCTGTTTTATGTACGTACACATAACTGCACGAGACGACAAAATGATAGCACAATTCGTAGCATGTTTTGATACAAGAAGCGGGAGTGAGTTTTTAGCGAATCAGAATGCAGAGCACAATGCACCAAAAAAAAAAAAAAAATGCATTATAAAAATCCGCGAAATAGCGAATCCGCGATAAGTGAACCGCGAAGTGGCGAGGGATCACTGTATTACTAAACTGAGAGAATATTACTAAACTGAGAGAATATTACTAAACTGAGAGAACTGAGAGAGCTGAGAGAATATTACTAAACTGAGAGAATATTACTAAACTGAGAGAGTATTACCAAAACTGAGAGAACTGAGAGAGCTGAGAGAATATTACTAAACTGAGAGAGTATTACTAAACTGAGAGAATATTACTAAACTGAGAGAGTATTACTAAACTGAGAGAGTATTACTAAACAGAGGGAGTATTACTAAACCGAGAGAGTATTACTAAACTGAGAGAATATTACTAAACTGAGAGAATATTACTAAACTGAGAGAATATTACTAAGCTGAGAGAATATTACTAAACTGAGAGAGCTGAGAGAATATTACTAAACTGAGAGAATATTACTAAACTGAGAGAGTATTACTAAACTGAGAGAATATTACTAAACTGAGAGAGTATTACTGAACTGAGAGAGTATTACTAAACAGAGGGAGTATTACTAAACCGAGAGAGTATTACTAAACTGAGAGATTATTACTAAACTGAGAGATTATTACTAAACTGAGAGAATATTACTAAGCTGAGAGAGTATTACTAAACTGAGAGAATATTACTAAACTGAGAGAGTATCACTAAACTGAGGGAGTATTACTAAACCGAGAGAGTATTACTAACCTGAAAAAGTATTACTAAACTGAGAGAATATTACTAAACTGTGATAGTATTACTAAACTGAGAGAGTATTACTAACCCGAGAGAGTATTACTAAACTGAGAGAATATTACTAAACTGAGAGAATATTACTAAACTGAGAGAATATTACTAAGCTGAGAGAATATTACTAAACTGAGAGAGCTGAGAGAATATTACTAAACTGAGAGAATATTACTAAACTGAGAGAATATTACTAAACTGAGAGAATATTACTAAACTGAGAGAGTTTTACAAAACTAAGGGACTATTACTAACCCGAGAGAGTATTACTAAACTGAGAGAATATTACTAAACTGAGAGAATATTACTAAACTGAGAGAATATTACTAAACTGAGAGAGTATTACTAAACTGAGAGAGTATTACTAAACTGAGAGAGTATTACTAAACTGAGAGAATATTACTAAACCGAGAGAGTATTACTAAACTGAGAGAATATTACTAAACTGAGAGAGTATTACTAAACAGAGGGAGTATTACTAAACCGAGAGAGTATTACTAAACTGAGAGAATATTACTAAACTGAGAGAATATTACTAAACTGAGAGAATATTTCTAAACTGAGAGAATATTACTAAGCTGAGAGAATATTACTAAACTGAGGGAGCTGAGAGAATATTACTAAACTGAGAGAATATTACTAAACTGAGAGAGTATTACTAAACTGAGAGAATATTACTAAACTAAGAGAATATTACTAAACTGAGAGAGTATTACTAAACTGAGAGAGTATTACTAAACAGAGGGAGTATTACTAAACCGAGAGAGTATTACTAAACTGAGAGAATATTACTAAACTGAGAGAATATTACTAAACTGAGAGAGTATTACTGAACTGAGAGAGTATTACTAAACAGAGGGAGTATTACTAAACCGAGAGAGTATTACTAAACTGAGAGAATATTACTAAACTGAGAGATTATTACTAAACTGAGAGAATATTACTAAGCTGAGCGAGTATTACTAAACTGAGAGAATATTACTAAACTGAGAGAGTATCACTAAACTGAGGGAGTATTACTAAACCGAGAGAGTATTACTAACCTGAAAGAGTATTACTAAACTGAGAGAATATTACTAAACTGTGATAGTATTACTAAACTGAGAGAGTATTACTAACCCGAGAGAGTATTACTAAACTGAGAGAATATTACTAAACTGAGAGAATATTACTAAACTGAGAGAATATTACTAAGCTGAGCGAGTATTACTAAACTGAGAGAATATTACTAAACTGAGAGAGTATCACTAAACTGAGGGAGTATTACTAAACCGAGAGAGTATTACTAACCTGAAAGAGTATTACTAAACTGAGAGAATATTACTAAACTGTGATAGTATTACTAAACTGAGAGAGTATTACTAACCCGAGAGAGTATTACTAAACTGAGAGAATATTACTAAACTGAGAGAATATTACTAAACTGAGAGAATATTACTAAGCTGAGAGAATATTACTAAACTGAGAGAATATTACTAAGCTGAGAGAATATTACTAAACTGAGAGAGCTGAGAGAATATTACTAAACTGAGAGAATATTACTAAACTGAGAGAATATTACTAAGCTGAGAGAATATTACTAAACTGAGAGAGCTGAGAGAATATTACTAAACTGAGAGAATATTACTAAACTGAGAGAATATTACTAAACTGAGAGAGTTTTACAAAACTAAGGGAGTATTACTAACCCGAGAGAGTATTACTAAACTGAGAGAATATTACTAAACTGAGAGAGTATTACTAAACTGAGAGAGTATTACTAACCCGAGAGAGTATTACTAAACTGAGAGAATATTACTAAACCGAGAGAATATTACTAAACTGAGAGAGTATTACTAAACTGAGAGAGTATTACTAAACTGAGGGAGTATTACTAAACCGAGAGACTATTACTAACCTGAGAGAGTATTACTAAACTGAGAGAATATTACTAAACTGTGAGAATATTACTAAACTGAGAGAATATTACTAAGCTGAGAGAATATTACTAAACTGAGGGAGCTGAGAGAATATTACTAAACTGAGAGAATATTACTAAACTGAGAGAGTATTACTAAACTGAGAGAATATTACTAAACTAAGAGAATATTACTAAACTGAGAGAGTATAACTAAACTGAGAGAGTATTACTAAACAGAGAGAGTATTACTAAACCGAGAGAGTATTACTAAACTGAGAGAATATTACTAAACTGAGAGAATATTACTAAACTGAGAGAGTATTACTAAACCGAGAGAATATTACTAAACTGAGAGAGTATTACTAAACTGAGAGAATATTACAAAACTGAGAGAATATTACTAAACTGAGAGAACTGAGAGAGTTGAGAGAATATTACTAAACTGAGGGAATATTACTAAACTGAGAGAATATTACTAAACTGAGAGAGTTTTACAAAACTAAGGGACTATTACTAACCCGAGAGAGTATTACTAAACTGAGAGAATATTACTAAACTGAGAGAATATTACTAAACTGAGAGAATATTACTAAACTGAGAGAGTATTACTAAACTGAGAGAGTATTACTAACCCGAGAGAGTATTACTAAACTGAGAGAATATTACTAAACCGAGAGAATATTACTAAACTGAGAGAGTATTACTAAACTGAGAGAATATTACTAAACTGAGAGAGTATTACTAAACCGAGAGAGTATTACTAAACTGAGAGAATATTACTAAACTGAGAGAATATTACTAAACTGAGAGAATATTACTAAACTGAGAGAATATTACTAAACTGAGAGAATATTTCTAAACTGAGAGAATATTACTAAACTGAGAGAATATTACTAAACTGAGGGAGCTGAGAGAATATTACTAAACTGAGAGAATATTACTAAACTGAGAGAGTATTACTAAACTGAGAGAATATTACTAAACTAAGAGAATATTACTAAACTGAGAGAGTATTACTAAACTGAGAGAGTATTACTAAACAGAGGGAGTATTACTAAACCGAGAGAGTATTACTAAACTGAGAGAATATTACTAAACTGAGAGAATATTACTAAACTGAGAGAGTATTACTGAACTGAGAGAGTATTACTAAACAGAGGGAGTATTACTAAACCGAGAGAGTATTACTAAACTGAGAGAATATTACTAAACTGAGAGATTATTACTAAACTGAGAGAATATTACTAAGCTGAGCGAGTATTACTAAACTGAGAGAATATTACTAAACTGAGAGAGTATCACTAAACTGAGGGAGTATTACTAAACCGAGAGAGTATTACTAACCTGAAAGAGTATTACTAAACTGAGAGAATATTACTAAACTGTGATAGTATTACTAAACTGAGAGAGTATTACTAACCCGAGAGAGTATTACTAAACTGAGAGAATATTACTAAACTGAGAGAATATTACTAAACTGAGAGAATATTACTAAGCTGAGAGAATATTACTAAACTGAGAGAGCTGAGAGAATATTACTAAACTGAGAGAATATTACTAAACTGAGAGAATATTACTAAGCTGAGAGAATATTACTAAACTGAGAGAGCTGAGAGAATATTACTAAACTGAGAGAATATTACTAAACTGAGAGAATATTACTAAACTGAGAGAGTTTTACTAAACTGAGAGAGTATTACTAACCCGAGAGAGTATTACTAACCTGAGAGAGTATTACTAAACTGAGAGAATATTACTAAACTGAGAGAGTATTACTAAACTGAGAGAGTATTACTAAACTGAGAGAATATTACTAAACCGAGAGAATATTACTAAACTGAGAGAGTATTACTAAACTGAGAGAGTATTACTAAACTGAGGGAGTATTACTAAACCGAGAGACTATTACTAAACTGAGAGAATATTACTAAACTGAGAGAATATTACTAAACTGAGAGAATATTACTAAACTGAGAGAATATTACTAAACTGAGAGAATATTACTAAACTGAGGGAGCTGAGAGAATATTACTAAACTGAGAGAATATTACTAAACTGAGAGAGTATTACTAAACTGAGAGAATATTACTAAACTAAGAGAATATTACTAAACTGAGAGAGTATTACTAAACTGAGAGAGTATTACTAAACAGAGGGAGTATTACTAAACCGAGAGAGTATTACTAAACTGAGAGAATATTACTAAACTGAGAGAATATTACTAAACAGAAACTGAGAGAGTATTACTAAACTGAGAGAATATTACTAAACTGAGAGAGTATTACTAAACTGAGAGAATATTACAAAACTGAGAGAATATTACTAAACAGAGAACTGAGAGAGTTGAGAGAATATTACTAAACTGAGGGAATATTACTAAACTGAGAGAATATTACTAAACTGAGAGAGTTTTACAAAACTAAGGGACTATTACTAACCCGAGAGAGTATTACTAAACTGAGAGAATATTACTAAACTGAGAGAATATTACTAAACTGAGAGAATATTACTAAACTGAGAGAGTATTACTAAACTGAGAGAGTATTACTAACTGAGAGAATATTACTAAACTGAGAGAGTATTACTAAACCGAGAGAATATTACTAAACTGAGAGAGTATTACTAAACTGAGAGAGTATTACTAAACAGAGGGAGTATTACTAAACCGAGAGAGTATTACTAAACTGAGAGAATATTACTAAACTGAGAGAATATTACTAAACTGAGAGAATATTTCTAAACTGAGAGAATATTACTAAGCTGAGAGAATATTACTAAACTGAGGGAGCTGAGAGAATATTACTAAACTGAGAGAATATTACTAAACTGAGAGAGTATTACTAAACTGAGAGAATATTACTAAACTAAGAGAATATTACTAAACTGAGAGAGTATTACTAAACTGAGAGAGTATTACTAAACAGAGGGAGTATTACTAAACCGAGAGAGTATTACTAAACTGAGAGAATATTACTAAACTGAGAGAATATTACTAAACTGAGAGAGTATTACTGAACTGAGAGAGTATTACTAAACAGAGGGAGTATTACTAAACCGAGAGAGTATTACTAAACTGAGAGAATATTACTAAACTGTGATAGTATTACTAAACTGAGAGAGTATTACTAACCCGAGAGAGTATTACTAAACTGAGAGAATATTACTAAACTGAGAGAATATTACTAAACTGAGAGAATATTACTAAGCTGAGAGAATATTACTAAACTGAGAGAGCTGAGAGAATATTACTAAACTGAGAGAATATTACTAAACTGAGAGAATATTACTAAACTGAGAGAATATTACTAAACTGAGAGAGTTTTACAAAACTAAGGGACTATTACTAACCCGAGAGAGTATTACTAAACTGAGAGAATATTACTAAACTGAGAGAATATTACTAAACTGAGAGAATATTACTAAACTGAGAGAGTATTACTAAACTGAGAGAGTATTACTAACCCGAGAGAGTATTACTAAACTGAGAGAATATTACTAAACCGAGAGAATATTACTAAACTGAGAGAGTATTACTAAACTGAGAGAGTATTACTAAACAGAGGGAGTATTACTAAACCGAGAGAGTATTACTAAACTGAGAGAATATTACTAAACTGAGAGAATATTACTAAACTGAGAGAATATTTCTAAACTGAGAGAATATTACTAAGCTGAGAGAATATTACTAAACTGAGGGAGCTGAGAGAATATTACTAAACTGAGAGAATATTACTAAACTGAGAGAGTATTACTAAACTGAGAGAATATTACTAAACTAAGAGAATATTACTAAACTGAGAGAGTATTACTAAACTGAGAGAGTATTACTAAACAGAGGGAGTATTACTAAACCGAGAGAGTATTACTAAACTGAGAGAATATTACTAAACTGAGAGAATATTACTAAACTGAGAGAGTATTACTGAACTGAGAGAGTATTACTAAACAGAGGGAGTATTACTAAACCGAGAGAGTATTACTAAACTGAGAGAATATTACTAAACTGAGAGATTATTACTAAACTGAGAGAATATTACTAAGCTGAGCAAGTATTACTAAACTGAGAGAATATTACTAAACTGAGAGAGTATCACTAAACTGAGGGAGTATTACTAAACCGAGAGAGTATTACTAACCTGAAAGAGTATTACTAAACTGAGAGAATATTACTAAACTGTGATAGTATTACTAAACTGAGAGAGTATTACTAACCCGAGAGAGTATTACTAAACTGAGAGAATATTACTAAACTGAGAGAATATTACTAAACTGAGAGAATATTACTAAGCTGAGAGAATATTACTAAACTGAGAGAGCTGAGAGAATATTACTAAACAGAGAATATTACTAAACTGAGAGAATATTACTAAACTGAGAGAGTTTTACAAAACTAAGGGAGTATTACTAACCCGAGAGAGTATTACTAAACTGAGAGAATATTACTAAACTGAGAGAACTGAGAGAGCTGAGAGAATATTACTAAACTTAGAGAGTATTACTAAACTGAGAGAATATTACTAAACTGAGAGAATATTACTAAACTGAGAGAGTGTTACTAAACTGAGGGAGTATTACTAAACAGAGAACTGAGAGAGTATTACTAAACCGAGAGAATATTACTAAACTGAGAGAATATTACTAAACTGAGAGAGTTTTACTAACCCGAGAGAGTATTACTAAACTGAGAGAATATTACTAAACTGAGGGAATATTACTAAACTGAGAGAGTATTACTAAACTGAGAGAATATTACTAAACTGAGAGAATATTACTAAACTGAGAGAGTTTTACTAACCCGAGAGAGTATTACTAAACTGAGAGAATATTACTAAACTGAGAGAATATTACTAAACTGAGAGAATATTACTAAACTGAGAGAATATTACTAAACTGAGAGAACTGAGAGAGCTGAGAGAATATTACTAAACTGAGAGAATATTACTAAACTGAGAGAACTGAGAGAGCTGAGAGAATATTACTAAACTGAGAGAATATTACTAAACTGAGAGAATATTACTAGACTGAGAGAGTATTACTAAACTGAGAGAGTATTACTAAACTGAGAGAATATTACTAAACTGAGAGAATATTACTAAACTGAGAGAACTGAGAGAGCTGAGAGAATATTACTAAGCTGAGAGAATATTACTAAACTGAGAGAGCTGAGAGAATATTACTAAACTGAGAGAATATTACTAAACTGAGAGAGTATTACTAGACTGAGAGAGTATTACTCACCGGAGAGATTATTACTAAACTGAGAGAATATGACTAAATTGAGAGAATATTACTAAACTGAGAGAGTTTTACTAAACTGAGAGAGTATTACTAACCCGAGAGAGTATTACTAAACTGAGAGAATATTACTAAACTGAGAGAATATTACTAAACTGAGAGAATATTACTAAACTGAGAGAATATTACTAAACTGAGAGAATATTACTAAACTGAGAGAGTTTTACTAAACTGAGAGAGTATTACTAACCCGAGAGAGTATTACTAAACTGAGAGAATATTACTAAACTGAGAGAATATTACTAAACTGAGAGAATATTACTAAACTGAGAGAACTGAGAGAGCTGAGAGAATATTACTAAACTGAGAGAATATCACTAAACTGAGAGAGCTGAGAGAATATTACTAAACTGAGAGAGTATTACTAAACTGAGAGAATATTACTAAACTGAGAGAATATTACTAAACTGAGAGAGTATTACTAAACTGAGAGAGTATTACTAAACAGAGGGAGTATTACTAAACCGAGAGAGTATTACTAAACTGAGAGAATATTACTAAACTGAGAGAATATTACTAAGCTGAGAGAATATTACTAAGCTGAGAGAATATTACTAAACTGAGAGAATATTACTAAACTGAGAGAATATTACTAAACAGAGGGAGTATTACTAAACCGAGAGAGTATTACTAAACTGAGAGAATATTACTAAACTGAGAGAATATTACTAAACTGAGAGAATATTACTAAGCTGAGAGAGTATTACTAAACTGAGATAATATTACTAAACTGAGAGAGTATCACTAAACTGAGGGAGTATTACTAAACCGAGAGAATATTACTAAGCTGAGAGAGTATTACTAAACTGAGAGAATATTACTAAACTGAAAGAGTATTACTAAACTGAGAGAGTATTACTAAACAGAGGGAGTATTACTAAACCGAGAGAGTATTACTAAACTGAGAGAATATTACTAAACTGAGAGAATATTACTAAACTGAGACAATATTACTAAACTGAGAGAATATTACTAAACTGAGAGAGCTGAGAGAATATTACTAAACTGAGAGAATATTACTAAACTGAGAGAATATTACTAAACTGAGAGAGTATTACTAAACTGAGAGAATATTACTAAACTGAGAGAATATTACTAAACTGAGAGAATATTACTAAACTGAGAGAGTATTACTAAACTGAGAGAGTATTACTAAACCGAGAGAATATTACTAAACTGAGAGAATATTACTAAACTGAGAGAGTATTACTAAACTGAGCGAATATTACTAAACTGAGAGAATATTACTAAACTGAGAGAACTGAGAGACTGAGAGAATATTACTAAACTGAGGGAATATTACTAAACTGAGAGAGTATTACTAAACTGAGAGAATATTACTAAACTGAGAGAATATTACTAAACTGAGAGAGTTTTACTAACCCGAGAGAGTATTACTAAACTGAGAGAATATTACTAAACTGAGAGAATATTACTAAACTGAGAGAATATTACTAAACTGAGAGAATATTACTAAACTGAGAGAACTGAGAGAGCTGAGAGAGTATTACTAAACTGAGATAATATTACTAAACTGAGAGAGTATCACTAAACTGAGGGAGTATTACTAAACCGAGAGAATATTACTAAGCTGAGAGAGTATTACTAAACTGAGAGAATATTACTAAACTGAAAGAGTATTACTAAACTGAGAGAGTATTACTAAACAGAGGGAGTATTACTAAACCGAGAGAGTATTACTAAACTGAGAGAATATTACTAAACTGAGAGAATATTACTAAACTGAGACAATATTACTAAGCTGAGAGAATATTACTAAACTGAGAGAGCTGAGAGAATATTACTAAACTGAGAGAATATTACTAAACTGAGAGAATATTACTAAACTGAGAGAGTATTACTAAACTGAGAGAATATTACTAAACTGAGAGAATATTACTAAACTGAGAGAATATTACTAAACTGAGAGAATATTACTAAACAGAGAACTGAGAGAGTATTACTAAACCGAGAGAATATTACTAAACTGAGAGAATATTACTAAACTGAGAGAGTATTACTAAACTGAGCGAATATTACTAAACTGAGAGAATATTACTAAACTGAGAGAACTGAGAGAGCTGAGAGAATATTACTAAACTGAGGGAATATTACTAAACTGAGAGAGTATTACTAAACTGAGAGAATATTACTAAACTGAGAGAATATTACTAAACTGAGAGAGTTTTACTAACCCGAGAGAGTATTACTAAACTGAGAGAATATTACTAAACTGAGAGAATATTACTAAACTGAGAGAATATTACTAAACTGAGAGAATATTACTAAACTGAGAGAACTGAGAGAGCTGAGAGAATATTACTAAACTGAGAGAATATTACTAAACTGAGAGAACTGAGAGAGCTGAGAGAATATTACTAAACTGAGAGAATATTACTAAACTGAGAGAATATTACTAGACTGAGAGAGTATTACTAAACTGAGAGAGTATTACTAAACTGAGAGAATATTACTAAACTGAGAGAATATTACTAAACTGAGAGAACTGAGAGAGCTGAGAGAATATTACTAAGCTGAGAGAATATTACTAAACTGAGAGAGCTGAGAGAATATAACTAAACTGAGAGAATATTACTAAACTGAGAGAGTATTACTAGACTGAGAGAGTATTACTCACCGGAGAGATTATTACTAAACTGAGAGAATATGACTAAATTGAGAGAATATTACTAAACTGAGAGAGTTTTACTAAACTGAGAGAGTATTACTAACCCGAGAGAGTATTACTAAACTGAGAGAATATTACTAAACTGAGAGAATATTACTAAACTGAGAGAATATTACTAAACTGAGAGAACTGAGAGAGCTGAGAGAATATTACTAAACTGAGAGAATATTACTAAACTGAGAGAACTGAGAGAGCTGAGAGAATATTACTAAACTGAGAGAGTTTTACTAAACTGAGAGAGTATTACTAACCCGAGAGAGTATTACTAAACTGAGAGAATATTACTAAACTGAGAGAATATTACTAAACTGAGAGAATATTACTAAACTGAGAGAACTGAGAGAGCTGAGAGAATATTACTAAACTGAGAGAATATTACTAAACTGAGAGAGCTGAGAGAATATTACTAAACTGAGAGAGTATTACTAAACTGAGAGAATATTACTAAACTGAGAGAATATTACTAAACTGAGAGAGTATTACTAAACTGAGAGAGTATTACTAAACAGAGGGAGTATTACTAAACCGAGAGAGTATTACTAAACTGAGAGAATATTACTAAACTGAGAGAATATTACTAAGCTGAGAGAATATTACTAAGCTGAGAGAATATTACTAAACTGAGAGAATATTACTAAACTGAGAGAATATTACTAAACAGAGGGAGTATTACTAAACCGAGAGAGTATTACTAAACTGAGAGAATATTACTAAACTGAGAGAATATTACTAAACTGAGAGAATATTACTAAGCTGAGAGAGTATTACTAAACTGAGATAATATTACTAAACTGAGAGAGTATCACTAAACTGAGGGAGTATTACTAAACCGAGAGAATATTACTAAGCTGAGAGAGTATTACTAAACTGAGAGAATATTACTAAACTGAGAGAGTATCACTAAACTGAAGGAGTATTACTAAACCGAGAGAGTATTACTAACCTGAAAGAGTATTACTAAACTGAGAGAATATTACTAAACTGTGAGAGTATTACTAAACTGAGAGAGTATTACTAACCCGAGAGAGTATTACTAAACTGAGAGAATATTACTAAACTGAGAGAATATTACTAAACTGAGAGAATATTACTAAACTGAGAGAGCTGAGAGAATATTACTAAACTGAGAGAATATTACTAAACTGAGAGAGTATTACTAGACTGAGAGAGTATTACTCACCGGAGAGATTATTACTAAACTGAGAGAATATGACTAAATTGAGAGAATATTACTAAACTGAGAGAGTTTTACTAAACTGAGAGAGTATTACTAACCCGAGAGAGTATTACTAAACTGAGAGAATATTACTAAACTGAGAGAATATTACTAAACTGAGAGAATATTACTAAACTGAGAGAATATTACTAAGCTGAGAGAATATTACTAAACTGAGGGAGCTGAGAGAATATTACTAAACTGAGAGAATATTACTAAACTGAGAGAGTATTACTAAACTGAGAGAATATTACTAAACTAAGAGAATATTACTAAACTGAGAGAGTATTACTAAACTGAGAGAGTATTACTAAACTGAGAGAGTATTACTAACCCGAGAGAGTATTACTAAACTGAGAGAATATTACTAAACTGAGAGAATATTACTAAACTGAGAGAACTGAGAGAGCTGAGAGAATATTACCGAGAGAGTATTACTAACTGAGAGAATATTACTAAACTGAGAGAACTGAGAGATGAGAGAGCTGAGAGAATATTACTAAACTGAGAGAGTATTACTAAACTGAGAGAGTTTTACTAAACTGAGGGAGTATTACTAAACCGAGAGAGTATTACTAACCTGAGAGAGTATTACTAAACTGAGAGAATATTACTAAACTGTGAGACTATTACTAAACTGAGAGAGTATTACTAACCCGAGAGAGTATTACTAAACTGAGAGAATATTACTAAACTGAGAGAATATTACTAAACTGAGAGAATATTACTAAGCTGAGAGAATATTACTAAACTGAGAGAGCTGAGAGAATATTACTAAACTGAGAGAATATTACTAAACTGAGAGAGTATTACTAGACTGAGAGAGTATTACTCACCGGAGAGATTATTACTAAACTGAGAGAATATGACTAAATTGAGAGAATATTACTAAACTGAGAGAGTTTTACTAAACTGAGAGAGTATTACTAACCCGAGAGAGTATTACTAAACTGAGAGAATATTACTAAACTGAGAGAATATTACTAAACTGAGAGAATATTACTAAACTGAGAGAATATTACTAAACTGAGAGAGTATTACTAAACTGAGAGAGTATTACTAAACAGAGGGAGTATTACTAAACCGAGAGAGTATTACTAAACTGAGAGAATATTACTAAACTGAGAGAATATTACTAAACTGAGAGAATATTACTAAGCTGAGAGAATATTACTAAACTGAGAGAATATTACTAAACTGAGAGAATATTACTAAACAGAGGGAGTATTACTAAACCGAGAGAGTATTACTAAACTGAGAGAATATTACTAAACTGAGAGAATATTACTAAGCTGAGAGAGTATTACTAAACTGAGATAATATTACTAAACTGAGAGAGTATCACTAAACTGAGGGAGTATTACTAAACCGAGAGAATATTACTAAGCTGAGAGAGTATTACTAAACTGAGAGAATATTACTAAACTGAGAGAGTATCACTAAACTGAAGGAGTATTACTAAACCGAGAGAGTATTACTAACCTGAAAGAGTATTACTAAACTGAGAGAATATTACTAAACTGTGAGAGTATTACTAAACTGAGAGAGTATTACTAACCCGAGAGAGTATTACTAAACTGAGAGAATATTACTAAACTGAGAGAATATTACTAAACTGAGAGAATATTACTAAACTGAGAGAGCTGAGAGAATATTACTAAACTGAGAGAATATTACTAAACTGAGAGAGTATTACTAGACTGAGAGAGTATTACTCACCGGAGAGAATATTACTAAACTGAGAGAATATGACTAAATTGAGAGAATATTACTAAACTGAGAGAGTTTTACTAAACTGAGAGAGTATTACTAACCCGAGAGAGTATTACTAAACTGAGAGAATATTACTAAACTGAGAGAATATTACTAAACTGAGAGAATATTACTAAACTGAGAGAATATTACTAAACTGAGAGAATATTACTAAGCTGAGAGAATATTACTAAACTGAGGGAGCTGAGAGAATATTACTAAACTGAGAGAATATTACTAAACTGAGAGAGTATTACTAAACTGAGAGAATATTACTAAACTAAGAGAATATTACTAAACTGAGAGAGTATTACTTAACTGAGAGAGTATTATTAAACAGAGGGAGTATTACTAAACCGAGAGAGTATTACTAAACTGAGAGAATATTACTAAACTGAGAGAATATTACTAAACTGAGAGAACTGAGAGAGATGAGAGAATATTACTAAACTGAGAGAATATTACTGAACTGAGAGAGTTTTACTAAACTGAGAGAGTATTACTAACCCGAGAGAGTATTACTAAACTGAGAGAATATTACTAAACTGAGAGAATATTACTAAACTGAGAGAATATTACTAAACTGAGAGAATATTACTAAACTGAGAGAGTATTACTAAACTGAGAGAGTATTACTAAACAGAGGGAGTATTACTAAACTGAGAGAGTATTACTAAACTGAGAGAATATTACTAAACTGAGAGAATATTACTAAACTGAGAGAATATTACTAAACAGAGGGAGTATTACTAAACCGAGAGAGTATTACTAAACTGAGAGAATATTACTAAACTGAGAGAATATTACTAAGCTGAGAGAGTATTACTAAACTGAGATAATATTACTAAACTGAGAGAGTATCACTAAACTGAGGGAGTATTACTAAACCGAGAGAATATTACTAAGCTGAGAGAGTATTACTAAACTGAGAGAATATTACTAAACTGAGAGAGTATCACTAAACTGAAGGAGTATTACTAAACCGAGAGAGTATTACTAACCCGAGAGAGTATTACTAAACTGAGAGAATATTACTAAACTGAGAGAATATTACTAAACTGAGAGAATATTACTAAACTGAGAGAGCTGAGAGAATATTACTAAACTGAGAGAATATTACTAAACTGAGAGAGTATTACTAGACTGAGAGAGTATTACTCACCGGAGAGATTATTACTAAACTGAGAGAATATGACTAAATTGAGAGAATATTACTAAACTGAGAGAGTTTTACTAAACTGAGAGAGTATTACTAACCCGAGAGAGTATTACTAAACTGAGAGAATATTACTAAACTGAGAGAATATTACTAAACTGAGAGAATATTACTAAACTGAGAGAATATTACTAAACTGAGAGAATATTACTAAGCTGAGAGAATATTACTAAACTGAGGGAGCTGAGAGAATATTACTAAACTGAGAGAATATTACTAAACTGAGAGAGTATTACTAGACTGAGAGAGTATTACTCACCGGAGAGAATATTACTAAACTGAGAGAATATGACTAAATTGAGAGAATATTACTAAACTGAGAGAGTTTTACTAAACTGAGAGAGTATTACTAACCCGAGAGAGTATTACTAAACTGAGAGAATATTACTAAACTGAGAGAATATTACTAAACTGAGAGAATATTACTAAACTGAGAGAATATTACTAAACTGAGAGAATATTACTAAGCTGAGAGAATATTACTAAACTGAGGGAGCTGAGAGAATATTACTAAACTGAGAGAATATTACTAAACTGAGAGAGTATTACTAAACTGAGAGAATATTACTAAACTAAGGGAATATTACTAAACTGAGAGAGTATTACTAAACTGAGAGAGTATTATTAAACAGAGGGAGTATTACTAAACCGAGAGAGTATTACTAAACTGAGAGAATATTACTAAACTGAGAGAATATTACTAAACTGAGAGAACTGAGAGAGCTGAGAGAATATTACTAAACTGAGAGAATATTACTGAACTGAGAGAGTTTTACTAAACTGAGAGAGTATTACTAACCCGAGAGAGTATTACTAAACTGAGAGAATATTACTAAACTGAGAGAATATTACTAAACTGAGAGAATATTACTAAACTGAGAGAATATTACTAAACTGAGAGAGTATTACTAAACTGAGAGAGTATTACTAAACAGAGGGAGTATTACTAAACTGAGAGAGTATTACTAAACTGAGAGAATATTACTAAACTGAGAGAATATTACTAAACTGAGAGAATATTACTAAACAGAGGGAGTATTACTAAACCGAGAGAGTATTACTAAACTGAGAGAATATTACTAAACTGAGAGAATATTACTAAGCTGAGAGAGTATTACTAAACTGAGATAATATTACTAAACTGAGAGAGTATCACTAAACTGAGGGAGTATTACTAAACCGAGAGAATATTACTAAGCTGAGAGAGTATTACTAAACTGAGAGAATATTACTAAACTGAGAGAGTATCACTAAACTGAAGGAGTATTACTAAACCGAGAGAGTATTACTAACCCGAGAGAGTATTACTAAACTGAGAGAATATTACTAAACTGAGAGAATATTACTAAACTGAGAGAATATTACTAAACTGAGAGAGCTGAGAGAATATTACTAAACTGAGAGAATATTACTAAACTGAGAGAGTATTACTAGACTGAGAGAGTATTACTCACCGGAGAGATTATTACTAAACTGAGAGAATATGACTAAATTGAGAGAATATTACTAAACTGAGAGAGTTTTACTAAACTGAGAGAGTATTACTAACCCGAGAGAGTATTACTAAACTGAGAGAATATTACTAAACTGAGAGAATATTACTAAACTGAGAGAATATTACTAAACTGAGAGAATATTACTAACCCGAGAGAGTATTACTAAACTGAGAGAATATTACTAAACTGAGAGAATATTACTAAACTGAGAGAATATTACTAAACTGAGAGAATATTACTAAGCTGAGAGAATATTACTAAACTGAGGGAGCTGAGAGAATATTACTAAACTGAGAGAATATTACTAAACTGAGAGAGTATTACTAAACTGAGAGAATATTACTAAACTAAGAGAATATTACTAAACTGAGAGAGTATTACTAAACTGAGAGAGTATTACTAAACAGAGGGAGTATTACTAAACCGAGAGAGTATTACTAAACTGAGAGAATATTACTAAACTGAGAGAATATTACTAAACTGAGAGAACTGAGAGAGCTGAGAGAATATTACTAAACCGAGAGAATATTACTTAACTGAGAGAATATTACTAAACTGAGAGAACTGAGAGAGCTGAGAGAATATTACTAAACTGAGAGAGTATTACTAAACTGAGAGAGTTTTACTAAACTGAGGGAGTATTACTAAACCGAGAGAGTATTACTAACCTGAGAGAGTATTACTAAACTGAGAGAATATTACTAAACTGTGAGACTATTACTAAACTGAGAGAGTATTACTAACCCGAGAGAGTATTACTAAACTGAGAGAATATTACTAAACTGAGAGAATATTACTAAACTGAGAGAATATTACTAAGCTGAGAGAATATTACTAAACTGAGAGAGCTGAGAGAATATTACTAAACTGAGAGAATATTACTAAACTGAGAGAGTATTACTAGACTGAGAGAGTATTACTCACCGGAGAGATTATTACTAAACTGAGAGAATATGACTAAATTGAGAGAATATTACTAAACTGAGAGAGTTTTACTAAACTGAGAGAGTATTACTAACCCGAGAGAGTATTACTAAACTGAGAGAATATTACTAAACTGAGAGAATATTACTAAACTGAGAGAATATTACTAAACTGAGAGAATATTACTAAACTGAGAGAGTATTACTAAACTGAGAGAGTATTACTAAACAGAGGGAGTATTACTAAACCGAGAGAGTATTACTAAACTGAGAGAATATTACTAAACTGAGAGAATATTACTAAACTGAGAGAATATTACTAAGCTGAGAGAATATTACTAAACTGAGAGAATATTACTAAACTGAGAGAATATTACTAAACAGAGGGAGTATTACTAAACCGAGAGAGTATTACTAAACTGAGAGAATATTACTAAACTGAGAGAATATTACTAAGCTGAGAGAGTATTACTAAACTGAGATAATATTACTAAACTGAGAGAGTATCACTAAACTGAGGGAGTATTACTAAACCGAGAGAATATTACTAAGCTGAGAGAGTATTACTAAACTGAGAGAATATTACTAAACTGAGAGAGTATCACTAAACTGAAGGAGTATTACTAAACCGAGAGAGTATTACTAACCTGAAAGAGTATTACTAAACTGAGAGAATATTACTAAACTGTGAGAGTATTACTAAACTGAGAGAGTATTACTAACCCGAGAGAGTATTACTAAACTGAGAGAATATTACTAAACTGAGAGAATATTACTAAACTGAGAGAATATTACTAAACTGAGAGAGCTGAGAGAATATTACTAAACTGAGAGAATATTACTAAACTGAGAGAGTATTACTAGACTGAGAGAGTATTACTCACCGGAGAGAATATTACTAAACTGAGAGAATATGACTAAATTGAGAGAATATTACTAAACTGAGAGAGTTTTACTAAACTGAGAGAGTATTACTAACCCGAGAGAGTATTACTAAACTGAGAGAATATTACTAAACTGAGAGAATATTACTAAACTGAGAGAATATTACTAAACTGAGAGAATATTACTAAACTGAGAGAATATTACTAAGCTGAGAGAATATTACTAAACTGAGGGAGCTGAGAGAATATTACTAAACTGAGAGAATATTACTAAACTGAGAGAGTATTACTAAACTGAGAGAATATTACTAAACTAAGAGAATATTACTAAACTGAGAGAGTATTACTAAACTGAGAGAGTATTATTAAACAGAGGGAGTATTACTAAACCGAGAGAGTATTACTAAACTGAGAGAATATTACTAAACTGAGAGAATATTACTAAACTGAGAGAACTGAGAGAGCTGAGAGAATATTACTAAACTGAGAGAATATTACTGAACTGAGAGAGTTTTACTAAACTGAGAGAGTATTACTAACCCGAGAGAGTATTACTAAACTGAGAGAATATTACTAAACTGAGAGAATATTACTAAACTGAGAGAATATTACTAAACTGAGAGAATATTACTAAACTGAGAGAGTATTACTAAACTGAGAGAGTATTACTAAACAGAGGGAGTATTACTAAACTGAGAGAGTATTACTAAACTGAGAGAATATTACTAAACTGAGAGAATATTACTTAACTGAGAGAATATTACTAAACAGAGGGAGTATTACTAAACCGAGAGAGTATTACTAAACTGAGAGAATATTACTAAACTGAGAGAATATTACTAAGCTGACAGAGTATTACTAAACTGAGATAATATTACTAAACTGAGAGAGTATCACTAAACTGAGGGAGTATTACTAAACCGAGAGAATATTACTAAGCTGAGAGAGTATTACTAAACTGAGAGAATATTACTAAACTGAGAGAGTATCACTAAACTGAAGGAGTATTACTAAACCGAGAGAGTATTACTAACCCGAGAGAGTATTACTAAACTGAGAGAATATTACTAAACTGAGAGAATATTACTAAACTGAGAGAATATTACTAAACTGAGAGAGCTGAGAGAATATTACTAAACTGAGAGAATATTACTAAACTGAGAGAGTATTACTAGACTGAGAGAGTATTACTCACCGGAGAGATTATTACTAAACTGAGAGAATATGACTAAATTGAGAGAATATTACTAAACTGAGAGAGTTTTACTAAACTGAGAGAGTATTACTAACCCGAGAGAGTATTACTAAACTGAGAGAATATTACTAAACTGAGAGAATATTACTAAACTGAGAGAATATTACTAAACTGAGAGAATATTACTAAACTGAGAGAATATTACTAAGCTGAGAGAATATTACTAAACTGAGGGAGCTGAGAGAATATTACTAAACTGAGAGAATATTACTAAACTGAGAGAGTATTACTAGACTGAGAGAGTATTACTCACCGGAGAGAATATTACTAAACTGAGAGAATATGACTAAATTGAGAGAATATTACTAAACTGAGAGAGTTTTACTAAACTGAGAGAGTATTACTAACCCGAGAGAGTATTACTAAACTGAGAGAATATTACTAAACTGAGAGAATATTACTAAACTGAGAGAATATTACTAAACTGAGAGAATATTACTAAACTGAGAGAATATTACTAAGCTGAGAGAATATTACTAAACTGAGGGAGCTGAGAGAATATTACTAAACTGAGAGAATATTACTAAACTGAGAGAGTATTACTAAACTGAGAGAATATTACTAAACTAAGAGAATATTACTAAACTGAGAGAGTATTACTAAACTGAGAGAGTATTATTAAACAGAGGGAGTATTACTAAACCGAGAGAGTATTACTAAACTGAGAGAATATTACTAAACTGAGAGAATATTACTAAACTGAGAGAACTGAGAGAGCTGAGAGAATATTACTAAACTGAGAGAATATTACTGAACTGAGAGAGTTTTACTAAACTGAGAGAGTATTACTAACCCGAGAGAGTATTACTAAACTGAGAGAATATTACTAAACTGAGAGAATATTACTAAACTGAGAGAATATTACTAAACTGAGAGAGTATTACTAAACTGAGAGAGTATTACTAAACAGAGGGAGTATTACTAAACTGAGAGAGTATTACTAAACTGAGAGAATATTACTAAACTGAGAGAATATTACTAAACTGAGAGAATATTACTAAACAGAGGGAGTATTACTAAACCGAGAGAGTATTACTAAACTGAGAGAATATTACTAAACTGAGAGAATATTACTAAGCTGAGAGAGTATTACTAAACTGAGATAATATTACTAAACTGAGAGAGTATCACTAAACTGAGGGAGTATTACTAAACCGAGAGAATATTACTAAGCTGAGAGAGTATTACTAAACTGAGAGAATATTACTAAACTGAGAGAGTATCACTAAACTGAAGGAGTATTACTAAACCGAGAGAGTATTACTAACCCGAGAGAGTATTACTAAACTGAGAGAATATTACTAAACTGAGAGAATATTACTAAACTGAGAGAATATTACTAAACTGAGAGAGCTGAGAGAATATTACTAAACTGAGAGAATATTACTAAACTGAGAGAGTATTACTAGACTGAGAGAGTATTACTCACCGGAGAGATTATTACTAAACTGAGAGAATATGACTAAATTGAGAGAATATTACTAAACTGAGAGAGTTTTACTAAACTGAGAGAGTATTACTAACCCGAGAGAGTATTACTAAACTGAGAGAATATTACTAAACTGAGAGAATATTACTAAACTGAGAGAATATTACTAAACTGAGAGAATATTACTAAACTGAGAGAATATTACTAAGCTGAGAGAATATTACTAAACTGAGGGAGCTGAGAGAATATTACTAAACTGAGAGAATATTACTAAACTGAGAGAGTATTACTAAACTGAGA
Source organism: Salvelinus alpinus (assembly GCF_045679555.1). Taxonomy (NCBI): domain Eukaryota; kingdom Metazoa; phylum Chordata; class Actinopteri; order Salmoniformes; family Salmonidae; genus Salvelinus; species Salvelinus alpinus. The sequence goes on along the minus strand of NC_092099.1, from coordinate 58,532,993 downwards.
GAATATTACTAAACTAAGAGAATATTACTAAACTGAGAGAGTATTACTAAACTGAGAGAGTATTACTAAACAGAGGGAGTATTACTAAACCGAGAGAGTATTACTAAACTGAGAGAATATTACTAAACTGAGAGAATATTACTAAACTGAGAGAACTGAGAGAGCTGAGAGAATATTACTAAACTGAGAGAATATTACTGAACTGAGAGAGTATTACTAAACTGAGAGAATTTACTAAACTGAAAGAATATTACTAAACTGAGAGAGTTTTACTAAACTGAGAGAGTATTACTAACCCGAGAGAGTATTACTAAACTGAGAGAATATTACTAAACTGAGAGAATATTACTAAACTGAGAGAATATTACTAAACTGAGAGAATATTACTAAGCTGAGAGAATATTACTAAACTGAGAGAACTGAGAGAGCTGAGAGAATATTACTAAACCGAGAGAATATTACTAAACTGAGAGAATATTACTAAACTGAGAGAACTGAGAGAGCTGAGAGAATATTACTAAACTGAGAGAGTATTACTAAACTGAGAGAATATTACTAAACTGAGAGAATATTACTAAACTGATAGAGTATTACTAAACTGAGAGAGTTTTACTAAACTGAGGGAGTATTACTAAACCGAGAGAGTATTACTAACCTGAGAGAGTATTACTAAACTGAGAGAATATTACTAAACTGTGAGAGTATTACTAAACTGAGAGAGTATTACTAACCCGAGAGAGTATTACTAAACTGAGAGAATATTACTAAACTGAGAGAATATTACTAAACTGAGAGAATATTACTAAGCTGAGAGAATATTACTAAACTGAGAGAGCTGAGAGAATATTACTAAACTGAGAGAATATTACTAAACTGAGAGAGTATTACTAGACTGAGAGAGTTTTACTCACCGGAGAGATTATTACTAAACTGAGAGAATATGACTAAATTGAGAGAATATTACTAAACTGAGAGAGTTTTACTAAACTGAGAGAGTATTACTAACCCGAGAGAGTATTACTAAACTGAGAGAATATTACTAAACTAAGAGAATATTACTAAACTGAGAGAGTATTACTAAACTGAGAGAGTATTATTAAACAGAGGGAGTATTACTAAACCGAGAGAGTATTACTAAACTGAGAGAATATTACTAAACTGAGAGAATATTACTAAACTGAGAGAACTGAGAGAGCTGAGAGAATATTACTAAACTGAGAGAATATTACTGAACTGAGAGAGTTTTACTAAACTGAGAGAGTATTACTAACCCGAGAGAGTATTACTAAACTGAGAGAATATTACTAAACTGAGAGAATATTACTAAACTGAGAGAATATTACTAAACTGAGAGAATATTACTAAACTGAGAGAGTATTACTAAACTGAGAGAGTATTACTAAACAGAGGGAGTATTACTAAACTGAGAGAGTATTACTAAACTGAGAGAATATTACTAAACTGAGAGAATATTACTAAACTGAGAGAATATTACTAAACAGAGGGAGTATTACTAAACCGAGAGAGTATTACTAAACTGAGAGAATATTACTAAACTGAGAGAATATTACTAAGCTGAGAGAGTATTACTAAACTGAGATAATATTACTAAACTGAGAGAGTATCACTAAACTGAGGGAGTATTACTAAACCGAGAGAATATTACTAAGCTGAGAGAGTATTACTAAACTGAGAGAATATTACTAAACTGAGAGAGTATCACTAAACTGAAGGAGTATTACTAAACCGAGAGAGTATTACTAACCCGAGAGAGTATTACTAAACTGAGAGAATATTACTAAACTGAGAGAATATTACTAAACTGAGAGAATATTACTAAACTGAGAGAGCTGAGAGAATATTACTAAACTGAGAGAATATTACTAAACTGAGAGAGTATTACTAGACTGAGAGAGTATTACTCACCGGAGAGATTATTACTAAACTGAGAGAATATGACTAAATTGAGAGAATATTACTAAACTGAGAGAGTTTTACTAAACTGAGAGAGTATTACTAACCCGAGAGAGTATTACTAAACTGAGAGAATATTACTAAACTGAGAGAATATTACTAAACTGAGAGAATATTACTAAACTGAGAGAATATTACTAAACTGAGAGAATATTACTAAGCTGAGAGAATATTACTAAACTGAGGGAGCTGAGAGAATATTACTAAACTGAGAGAATATTACTAAACTGAGAGAGTATTACTAAACTGAGAGAATATTACTAAACTAAGAGAATATTACTAAACTGAGAGAGTATTACTAAACTGAGAGAGTATTACTAAACAGAGGGAGTATTACTAAACCGAGAGAGTATTACTAAACTGAGAGAATATTACTAAACTGAGAGAATATTACTAAACTGAGAGAACTGAGAGAGCTGAGAGAATATTACTAAACTGAGAGAATATTACTGAACTGAGAGAGTATTACTAAACTGAGAGAATTTACTAAACTGAAAGAATATTACTAAACTGAGAGAGTTTTACTAAACTGAGAGAGTATTACTAACCCGAGAGAGTATTACTAAACTGAGAGAATATTACTAAACTGAGAGAATATTACTAAACTGAGAGAATATTACTAAACTGAGAGAATATTACTAAGCTGAGAGAATATTACTAAACTGAGAGAACTGAGAGAGCTGAGAGAATATTACTAAACCGAGAGAATATTACTAAACTGAGAGAATATTACTAAACTGAGAGAACTGAGAGAGCTGAGAGAATATTACTAAACTGAGAGAGTATTACTAAACTGAGAGAATATTACTAAACTGAGAGAATATTACTAAACTGATAGAGTATTACTAAACTGAGAGAGTTTTACTAAACTGAGGGAGTATTACTAAACCGAGAGAGTATTACTAACCTGAGAGAGTATTACTAAACTGAGAGAATATTACTAAACTGTGAGAGTATTACTAAACTGAGAGAGTATTACTAACCCGAGAGAGTATTACTAAACTGAGAGAATATTACTAAACTGAGAGAATATTACTAAACTGAGAGAATATTACTAAGCTGAGAGAATATTACTAAACTGAGAGAGCTGAGAGAATATTACTAAACTGAGAGAATATTACTAAACTGAGAGAGTATTACTAGACTGAGAGAGTTTTACTCACCGGAGAGATTATTACTAAACTGAGAGAATATGACTAAATTGAGAGAATATTACTAAACTGAGAGAGTTTTACTAAACTGAGAGAGTATTACTAACCCGAGAGAGTATTACTAAACTGAGAGAATATTACTAAACTGAGAGAATATTACTAAACTGAGAGAATATTACTAAACTGAGAGAATATTACTAAACTGAGAGAACTGAGAGAGCTGAGAGAATATTACTAAACTGAGAGAGTATTACTAAACTGAGAGAATATTACTAAACTGAGAGAATATTACTAAACTGAGAGAGTATTACTAAACTGATCGAGTATTACTAAACAGAGGGAGTATTACTAAACCGAGAGAGTATTACTAAACTGAGAGAATATTACTAAACTGAGAGAATATTACTAAACCGAGAGAGTATTACTAAACTGAGAGAATATTACTAAACTGAGAGAGTATTACTAAACTGAGAGAGTATTACTAAACAGAGGGAATATTACTAAACCGAGAGAGTATTACTAAACTGAGAGAATATTACTAAACTGAGAGAATATTACTAAACTGAGAGAATATTACTAAGCTGAGAGAGTATTACTAAACTGAGAGAATATTACTAAACTGAGAGAATATTACTAAACTGAGAGAATATTACTAAACTGAGAGAACTGAGAGAGCTGAGAGAATATTACTAAACTGAGAGAATATTACTGAACTGAGAGAGTATTACTAAACTGAGAGAATTTACTAAACTGAGAGAATATTACTAAACTGAGAGAGTTTTACTAAACTGAGAGAGTATTACTAACCCGAGAGAGTATTACTAAACTGAGAGAATATTACTAAACTGAGAAAATATTACTAAACTGAGAGAATATTACTAAACTGAGAGAACTGAGAGAGCTGAGAGAATATTACTAAACTGAGAGAATATTACTAAACTGAGAGAATATTACTAAACTGAGAGAACTGAGAGAGCTGAGACAATATTACTAAACAGAGAGTAATACTAAACTGAGAGAATATTACTAAACTGAGAGAATATTACTAAACTGAGAGAATATTACTAAACTAAGAGAGTATTACTAAACTGAGAGAGTATTACTAACCCGAGAGAGTATTACTAAACTGAGAGAATATTACTAAACTGAGAGAATATTACTAAACTGAGAGAATATTACTAAACTGAGAGAACTGAGAGAGCTGAGAGAATATTACTAAACCGAGAGAATATTACTAAACTGAGAGAATATTACTAAACTGAGAGAATATTACTAAACTGAGAGAATATTACTAAACTGAGAGAACTGAGAGAGCTGAGAGAATATTACTAAACTGAGAGAGTTTTACTAAACTGAGGGAGTATTACTAAACCGAGAGAGTATTACTAACCTGAGAGAGTATTACTAAACTGAGAGAATATTACTAAACTGTGAGACTATTACTAAACTGAGAGAGTATTACTAACCCGAGAGAGTATTACTAAACTGAGAGAATATTACTAAACTGAGAGAATATTACTAAACTGAGAGAATATTACTAAGCTGAGAGAATATTACTAAACTGAGAGAGCTGAGAGAATATTACTAAACTGAGAGAATATTACTAAACTGAGAGAGTATTACTAGACTGAGAGAGTATTACTAAACTGAGAGAGTATTACTAGACTGAGAGAGTATTACTCACCGGAGAGATTATTACTAAACTGAGAGAATATGACTAAATTGAGAGAATATTACTAAACTGAGAGAGTTTTACTAAACTGAGAGAGTATTACTAACCCGAGAGAGTATTACTAAACTGAGAGAATATTACTAAACTGAGAGAATATTACTAAACTGAGAGAATATTACTAAACTGAGAGAATATTACTAAACTGAGAGAATATTACTAAACTGAGAGAACTGAGAGAGCTGAGAGAATATTACTAAACTGAGAGAATATTACTAAACTGAGAGAACTGAGAGAGCTGAGAGAATATTACTAAACTGAGAGAGTATTACTAAACTGAGAGAATATTACTAAACTGAGAGAATATTACTAAACTGAGAGAGTATTACTAAACTGAGAGAGTACTACTAAACAGAGGGAGTATTACTAAACCGAGAGAGTATTACTAAACTGAGAGAATATTACTAAACTGAGAGAATATTACTAAACTGAGAGAGTATTACTAAACTGAGAGAATATTACTAAACTGAGAGAATATTACTAAACTGAGAGAGTATTACTAAACTGAGAGAGTATTACTAAACAGAGGGAGTATTACTAAACCGAGAGATTATTACTAAACTGAGAGAATATTACTAAACTGAGAGAATATTACTAAACTGAGAGAATATTACTAAGCTGAGAGAGTATTACTAAACTGAGAGAATATTACTAAACTGAGAGAATATTACTAAACTGAGAGAATATTACTAAACTGAGAGAACTGAGAGAGCTGAGAGAATATTACTAAACTGAGAGAATATTACTAAACTGAGAGAGCTGAGAGAATATTACTAAACTGAGAGAATATTACTAAACTGAGAGAGTATTACTAGACTGAGAGAGTTTTACTCACCGGAGAGATTATTACTAAACTGAGAGAATATGACTAAATTGAGAGAATATTACTAAACTGAGAGAGTTTTACTAAACTGAGAGAGTATTACTAACCCGAGAGAGTATTACTAAACTGAGAGAATATTACTAAACTGAGAGAATATTACTAAACTGAGAGAATATTACTAAACTGAGAGAATATTACTAAACTGAGAGAACTGAGAGAGCTGAGAGAATATTACTAAACTGAGAGAGTATTACTAAACTGAGAGAATATTACTAAACTGAGAGAATATTACTAAACTGAGAGAGTATTACTAAACTGATCGAGTATTACTAAACAGAGGGAGTATTACTAAACCGAGAGAGTATTACTAAACTGAGAGAATATTACTAAACTGAGAGAATATTACTAAACCGAGAGAGTATTACTAAACTGAGAGAATATTACTAAACTGAGAGAGTATTACTAAACTGAGAGAGTATTACTAAACAGAGGGAATATTACTAAACCGAGAGAGTATTACTAAACTGAGAGAATATTACTAAACTGAGAGAATATTACTAAACTGAGAGAATATTACTAAGCTGAGAGAGTATTACTAAACTGAGAGAATATTACTAAACTGAGAGAATATTACTAAACTGAGAGAATATTACTAAACTGAGAGAACTGAGAGAGCTGAGAGAATATTACTAAACTGAGAGAATATTACTGAACTGAGAGAGTATTACTAAACTGAGAGAATTTACTAAACTGAGAGAATATTACTAAACTGAGAGAGTTTTACTAAACTGAGAGAGTATTACTAACCCGAGAGAGTATTACTAAACTGAGAGAATATTACTAAACTGAGAAAATATTACTAAACTGAGAGAATATTACTAAACTGAGAGAACTGAGAGAGCTGAGAGAATATTACTAAACTGAGAGAATATTACTAAACTGAGAGAATATTACTAAACTGAGAGAACTGAGAGAGCTGAGACAATATTACTAAACAGAGAGTAATACTAAACTGAGAGAATATTACTAAACTGAGAGAATATTACTAAACTGAGAGAATATTACTAAACTAAGAGAGTATTACTAAACTGAGAGAGTATTACTAACCCGAGAGAGTATTACTAAACTGAGAGAATATTACTAAACTGAGAGAATATTACTAAACTGAGAGAATATTACTAAACTGAGAGAACTGAGAGAGCTGAGAGAATATTACTAAACCGAGAGAATATTACTAAACTGAGAGAATATTACTAAACTGAGAGAATATTACTAAACTGAGAGAATATTACTAAACTGAGAGAACTGAGAGAGCTGAGAGAATATTACTAAACTGAGAGAGTTTTACTAAACTGAGGGAGTATTACTAAACCGAGAGAGTATTACTAACCTGAGAGAGTATTACTAAACTGAGAGAATATTACTAAACTGTGAGACTATTACTAAACTGAGAGAGTATTACTAACCCGAGAGAGTATTACTAAACTGAGAGAATATTACTAAACTGAGAGAATATTACTAAACTGAGAGAATATTACTAAGCTGAGAGAATATTACTAAACTGAGAGAGCTGAGAGAATATTACTAAACTGAGAGAATATTACTAAACTGAGAGAGTATTACTAGACTGAGAGAGTATTACTAAACTGAGAGAGTATTACTAGACTGAGAGAGTATTACTCACCGGAGAGATTATTACTAAACTGAGAGAATATGACTAAATTGAGAGAATATTACTAAACTGAGAGAGTTTTACTAAACTGAGAGAGTATTACTAACCCGAGAGAGTATTACTAAACTGAGAGAATATTACTAAACTGAGAGAATATTACTAAACTGAGAGAATATTACTAAACTGAGAGAATATTACTAAACTGAGAGAATATTACTAAACTGAGAGAACTGAGAGAGCTGAGAGAATATTACTAAACTGAGAGAATATTACTAAACTGAGAGAACTGAGAGAGCTGAGAGAATATTACTAAACTGAGAGAGTATTACTAAACTGAGAGAATATTACTAAACTGAGAGAATATTACTAAACTGAGAGAGTATTACTAAACTGAGAGAGTACTACTAAACAGAGGGAGTATTACTAAACCGAGAGAGTATTACTAAACTGAGAGAATATTACTAAACTGAGAGAATATTACTAAACTGAGAGAGTATTACTAAACTGAGAGAATATTACTAAACTGAGAGAATATTACTAAACTGAGAGAGTATTACTAAACTGAGAGAGTATTACTAAACAGAGGGAGTATTACTAAACCGAGAGATTATTACTAAACTGAGAGAATATTACTAAACTGAGAGAATATTACTAAACTGAGAGAATATTACTAAGCTGAGAGAGTATTACTAAACTGAGAGAATATTACTAAACTGAGAGAATATTACTAAACTGAGAGAATATTACTAAACTGAGAGAACTGAGAGAGCTGAGAGAATATTACTAAACTGAGAGAATATTACTAAACTGAGAGAATATTACTAAACTGAGAGAACTGAGAGAGCTGAGAGAATATTACTAAACTTAGAGAGTATTACTAAACTGAGAGAATATTACTAAACTGAGAGAATATTACTAAACTGAGAGAGTATTACTAAACTGAGAGAGTATTACTAAACAGAGGGAGTATTACTAAACCGAGAGAGTATTACTAAACTGAGAGAATATTACTAAACTGAGAGAATATTACTAAACTGAGAGAATATTACTAAGCTGAGAGAATATTACTAAACTGAGAGAGCTGAGAGAATATTACTAAACTGAGAGAATATTACTAAACTGAGAGAGTATTACTAAACCGAGAGAGTATTACTAAACTGAGAGAATATTACTAAACTGAGAGAGTATTACTAAACTGAGAGAATATTACTAAACTGAGAGAATATTACTAAACTGAGAGAGTATTACTAAACTGAGAGAGTATTACTAAACAGAGGGAGTATTACTAAACCGAGAGATTATTACTAAACTGAGAGAATATTACTAAACTGAGAGAATATTACTAAACTGAGAGAATATTACTAAGCTGAGAGAGTATTACTAAACTGAGAGAATATTACTAAACTGAGAGAATATTACTAAACTGAGAGAATATTACTAAACTGAGAGAACCGAGAGAGCTGAGAGAATATTACTAAACTGAGAGAATATTACTAAACTGAGAGAATATTACTAAACTGAGAGAACTGAGAGAGCTGAGAGAATATTACTAAACTTAGAGAGTATTACTAAACTGAGAGAATATTACTAAACTGAGAGAATATTACTAAACTGAGAGAGTATTACTAAACTGAGAGAGTATTACTAAACAGAGGGAGTATTACTAAACCGAGAGAGTATTACTAAACTGAGAGAATATTACTAAACTGAGAGAATATTACTAAACTGAGAGAATATTACTAAGCTGAGAGAATATTACTAAACTGAGAGAGCTGAGAGAATATTACTAAACTGAGAGAATATTACTAAACTGAGAGAGTATTACTAAACTGAGAGAATATTACTAAACAGAGGGAGTATTACTAAACCGAGAGAGTATTACTAAACTGAGAGAATATTACTAAACTGAGAGAATATTACTAAACTGAGAGAATATTACTAAGCTGAGAGAGTATTACTAAACTGAGAGAATATTACTAAACTGAGAGAGTATCACTAAACTGAGGGAGTATTACTAAACCGAGAGAATATTACTAAGCTGAGAGAGTATTACTAAACTGAGAGAATATTACTAAACTGAGAGAGTATCACTAAACTGAAGGAGTATTACTAAACCGAGAGAGTATTACTAACCTGAAAGAGTATTACTAAACTGAGAGAATATTACTAAACTGTGAGAGTATTACTAAACTGAGAGAGTATTACTAACCCGAGAGAGTATTACTAAACTGAGAGAATATTACTAAACTGAGAGAATATTACTAAACTGAGAGAATATTACTAAGCTGAGAGCATATTACTAAACTGAGAGAGCTGAAAGAATATTACTAAACTGAGAGAATATTACTAAACTGAGAGAGTATTACTAAACTGAGAGAGTATTACTAAACTGAGAGAGTATTACTAAACTGAGAGAGTATTACTAAACTGAGAGAATATTACTAAACTGAGAGAGTATTACTAAACTGAGAGAGTCTTACTAACCCGAGAGAGTATTACTAAACTGAGAGAATATTACTAAACTGAGAGAATATTACTAAACTGAGAGAATATTACTAAACTGAGAGAATATTACTAAACTGAGAGAACTGAGAGAGCTGAGAGAATATTACTAAACTGAGAGAATATTACTAAACTGAGAGAACTGAGAGAGCTGAGAGAATATTACTAAACTGAGAGAGTATTACTAAACTGAGAGAATATTACTAAACTGAGAGAATATTACTAAACTGAGAGAGTATTACTAAACAGAGGGAGTATTACTAAACCGAGAGAGTATTACTAAACTGAGAGAATATTACTAAACTGAGAGAATATTACTAAACTGAGAGAGTATTACTAAACCGAGAGAGTATTACTAAACTGAGAGAATATTACTAAACTGAGAGAATATTACTAAACTGAGAGAATATTACTAAGCTGAGAGAGTATTACTAAACTGAGAGAATATTACTAAACTGAGAGAATATTACTGAACTGAGAGAGTATTACTAAACTGAGAGAATTTACTAAACTGAGAGAATATTACTAAACTGAGAGAGTTTTACTAAACTGAGACAGTATTACTAACCCGAGAGAGTATTACTAAACTGAGAGAATATTACTAAACTGAGAGAATATTACTAAACTGAGAGAATATTACTAAACTGAGAGAACTGAGAGAGCTGAGAGAATATTACTAAACTGAGAGAATATTACTAAACTGAGAGAATATTACTAAACTGAGAGAACTGAGAGAGCTGAGACAATATTACTAAACAGAGAGTAATACTAAACTGAGAGAATATTACTAAACTGAGAGAGTATTACTAAACTGAGAGAATATTACTAAACTGAGAGAATATTACTAAACTGAGAGAGTATTACTAAACTGAGAGAGTATTACTAAACAGAGGGAGTATTACTAAACCGAGAGAGTATTACTAAACTGAGAGAATATTACTAAACTGAGAGAATATTACTAAACTGAGAGAATATTACTAAACTGAGAGAATATTACTAAACTGAGAGAATATTACTAAACTGAGAGAGTATTACTAAACTGAGAGAGTATTACTAAACCGAGGGAGTATTACTAAACCGAGAGAGTATTACTAAACTGAGAGAATATTACTAAACTGAGAGAATATTACTAAACTGAGAGAATATTACTAAGTTGAGAGAGTATTACTAAACTGAGAGAATATTACTAAACTGAGAGAATATTACTAAACTGAGAGAATATTACTAAACTGAGAGAACTGAGAGAGCTGAGAGAATATTACTAAACTGAGAGAATATTACTAAACTGAGAGAATATTACTAAACTGAGAGAACTGAGAGAGCTGAGACAATATTACTAAACAGAGAGTAATACTAAACTGAGAGAATATTACTAAACTGAGAGAGTATTACTAAACTGAGAGAATATTACTAAACTGAGAGAATATTACTAAACTGAGAGAGTATTACTAAACTGAGAGAGTATTACTAAACAGAGGGAGTATTACTAAACCGAGAGAGTATTACTAAACTGAGAGAATATTACTAAACTGAGAGAATATTACTAAACTGAGAGAGTATTACTAAACTGAGAGAATATTACTAAACTGAGAGAATATTACTAAACTGAGAGAGTATTACTAAACTGAGAGAGTATTACTAAACCGAGGGAGTATTACTAAACCGAGAGAGTATTACTAAACTGAGAGAATATTACTAAACTGAGAGAATATTACTAAACTGAGAGAATATTACTAAGCTGAGAGAGTATTACTAAACTGAGAGAATATTACTAAACTGAGAGAATATTACTAAACTGAGAGAATATTACTAAACTGAGAGAACTGAGAGAGCTGAGAGAATATTACTAAACTGAGAGAATATTACTGAACTGAGAGAGTATTACTAAACTGAGAGAATTTACTAAACTGAGAGAATATTACTAAACTGAGAGAGTTTTACTAAACTGAGAGAGTATTACTAACCCGAGAGAGTATTACTAAACTGAGAGAATATTACTAAACTGAGAGAATATTACTAAACTGAGAGAATATTACTAAACTGAGAGAACTGAGAGAGCTGAGAGAATATTACTAAACTGAGAGAATATTACTAAACTGAGAGAATATTACTAAACTGAGAGAACTGAGAGAGCTGAGACAATATTACTAAACAGAGAGTAATACTAAACTGAGAGAATATTACTAAACTGAAAGAATATTACTAAACTGAGAGAATATTACTAAACTGAGAGAGTATTACTAAACTGAGAGAGTATTACTAACCCGAGAGAGTATTACTAAACTGAGAGAATATTACTAAACTGAGAGAATATTACTAAACTGAGAGAATATTACTAAACTGAGAGAACTGAGAGAGCTGAGAGAATATTACTAAACCGAGAGAATATTACTAAACTGAGAGAATATTACTAAACTGAGAGAACTGAGAGAGCTGAGAGAATATTACTAAACTGAGAGAGTGTTACTAAACTGAGAGAATATTACTAAACTGAGAGAATATTACTAAACTGATAGAGTATTACTAAACTGAGAGAGTTTTACTAAACTGAGGGAGTATTACTAAACCGAGAGAGTATTACTAACCTGAGAGAGTATTACTAAACTGAGAGAATATTACTAAACTGTGAGACTATTACTAAACTGAGAGATTATTACTAACCCGAGAGAGTATTACTAAACTGAGAGAATATTACTAAACTGAGAGAATATTACTAAACTGAGAGAATATTACTAAGCTGAGAGAATATTACTAAACTGAGAGAGCTGAGAGAATATTACTAAACTGAGAGAATATTACTAAACTGAGAGAGTATTACTAGACTGAGAGAGTATTACTCACCGGAGAGATTATTACTAAACTGAGAGAATATGACTAAATTGAGAGAATATTACTAAACTGAGAGAGTTTTACTAAACTGAGAGAGTATTACTAACCCGAGAGAATATTACTAAACTGAGAGAATATTACTAAACTGAGAGAATATTACTAAACTGAGAGAATATTACTAAACTGAGAGAATATTACTAAACTGAGAGAACTGAGAGAGCTGAGAGAATATTACTAAACTGAGAGAATATTACTAAACTGAGAGAGCTGAGAGAATATTACTAAACTGAGAGAGTATTACTAAACTGAGAGAATATTACTAAACTGAGAGAATATTACTAAACTGAGAGAGTATTACTAAACTGAGAGAGTATTACTAAACAGAGGGATTATTACTAAACCGAGAGAGTATTACTAAACTGAGAGAATATTACTAAACTGAGAGAATATTACTAAACTGAGAGAGTATTACTAAACTGAGAGAATATTACTAAACTGAGAGAATATTACTAAACTGAGAGAGTATTACTAAACTGAGAGAGTATTACTAAACAGAGGGAGTATTACTAAACCGAGAGAGTATTACTAAACTGAGAGAATATTACTAAACTGAGAGAATATTACTAAACTGAGAGAATATTACTAAGCTGAGAGAGTATTACTAAACTGAGAGAATATTACTAAACTGAGAGAATATTACTAAACTGAGAGAACTGAGAGAGCTGAGAGAATATTACTAAACTGAGAGAATATTACTAAACTGAGAGAATATTACTAAACTGAGAGAACTGAGAGAGCTGAGAGAATATTACTAAACTTAGAGAGTATTACTAAACTGAGAGAATATTACTAAACTGAGAGAATATTACTAAACTGAGAGAGTGTTACTAAACTGAGAGAGTATTACTAAACAGAGGGAGTATTACTAAACCGAGAGTATTACTAAACTGAGAGAATATTACTAAACTGAGAGAATATTACTAAACTGGGAGAGTGTTACTAAACTGAGAGAGTATTACTAAACAGAGGGAGTATTACTAAACCGAGAGAGTATTACTAAACTGAGAGAATATTACTAAACTGAGAGAATATTACTAAACTGAGAGAATATTACTAAGCTGAGAGAATATTACTAAACTGAGAGAGCTGAGAGAATATTACTAAACTTAGAGAGTATTACTAAACTGAGAGAATATTACTAAACTGAGAGAATATTACTAAACTGAGAGAGTGTTACTAAACTGAGAGAGTATTACTAAACAGAGGGAGTATTACTAAACCGAGAGAGTATTACTAAACTGAGAGAATATTACTAAACTGAGAGAATATTACTAAACTGAGAGAATATTACTAAGCTGAGAGAATATTACTAAACTGAGAGAGCTGAGAGAATATTACTAAACTGAGAGAATATTACTAAACTGAGAGAGTATTACTAAACTGAGAGAGTATTACTAAACAGAGGGAGTATTACTAAACCGAGAGAGTATTACTAAACTGAGAGAATATTACTAAACTGAGAGAGTATTACTAAACTGAGAGAATATTACTAAACTGAGAGAATATTACTAAACTGAGAGAGTATTACTAAACTGAGAGAGTATTACTAAACAGAGGGAGTATTACTAAACCGAGAGATTATTACTAAACTGAGAGAATATTACTAAACTGAGAGAATATTACTAAACTGAGAGAATATTACTAAGCTGAGAGAGTATTACTAAACTGAGAGAATATTACTAAACTGAGAGAATATTACTAAACTGAGAGAATATTACTAAACTGAGAGAACTGAGAGAGCTGAGAGAATATTACTAAACTGAGAGAATATTACTAAACTGAGAGAATATTACTAAACTGAGAGAACTGAGAGAGCTGAGAGAATATTACTAAACTGAGAGAATATTACTAAACTGAGAGAGTGTTACTAAACTGAGAGAGTATTACTAAACAGAGGGAGTATTACTAAACCGAGAGAGTATTACTAAACTGAGAGAATATTACTAAACTGAGAGAATATTACTAAACTGAGAGAATATTACTAAGCTGAGAGAATATTACTAAACTGAGAGAGCTGAGAGAATATTACTAAACTGAGAGAATATTACTAAACTGAGAGAGTATTACTAAACTGAGAGAGTATTACTAAACAGAGGGAGTATTACTAAACCGAGAGAGTATTACTAAACTGAGAGAATATTACTAAACTGAGAGAATATTACTAAACTGAGAGAATATTACTAAGCTGAGAGAGTATTACTAAACTGAGAGAATATTACTAAACTGAGAGAGTATCACTAAACTGAGGGAGTATTACTAAACCAAGAGAATATTACTAAGCTGAGAGAGTATTACTAAACTGAGAGAATATTACTAAACTGAGAGAGTATCACTAAACTGAAGGAGTATTACTAAACCGAGAGAGTATTACTAACCTGAAAGAGTATTACTAAACTGAGAGAATATTACTAAACTGTGAGAGTATTACTAAACTGAGAGAGTATTACTAACCCGAGAGAGTATTACTAAACTGAGAGAATATTACTAAACTGAGAGAATATTACTAAACTGAGAGAATATTACTAAGCTGAGAGCATATTACTAAACTGAGAGAGCTGAAAGAATATTACTAAACTGAGAGAATATTACTAAACTGAGAGAGTATTACTAGACTGAGAGAGTATTACTCACCGGAGAGATTATTACTAAACTGAGAGAATATGACTAAATTGAGAGAATATTACTAAACTGAGAGAGTTTTACTAAACTGAGAGAGTCTTACTAACCCGAGAGAGTATTACTAAACTGAGAGAATATTACTAAACTGAGAGAATATGACTAAACTGAGAGAATATTACTACTGAGAGAATATTACTAAACTGAGAGAACTGAGAGAGCTGAGAGAATATTACTAAACTGAGAGAATATTACTAAACTGAGAGAACTGAGAGAGCTGAGAGAATATTACTAAACTGAGAGAGTATTACTAAACTGAGAGAATATTACTAAACTGAGAGAATATTACTAAACTGAGAGAGTATTACTAAACAGAGGGAGTATTACTAAACCGAGAGAGTATTACTAAACTGAGAGAATATTACTAAACTGAGAGAATATTACTAAACTGAGAGAATTACTAAACTGAGAGAATATTACTAAACTGAGAGAATATTACTAAACTGAGAGAGTATTACTAAACTGAGAGAGTATTACTAAACCGAGAGAATATTACTAAACTGAGAGAATATTACTAAACTGAGAGAATATTACTAAACTGAGAGAATATTACTAAACTGAGAGAATATTACTAAGCTGAGAGAGTATTACTAAACTGAGAGAATATTACTAAACTGAGAGAATATTACTGAACTGAGAGAGTATTACTAAACTGAGAGAATTTACTAAACTGAGAGAATATTACTAAACTGAGAGAATATTACTAAACTGAGAGAATATTACTAAACTGAGAGAACTGAGAGAGCTGAGAGAATATTACTAAACTGAGAGAATATTACTAAACTGAGAGAATATTACTAAACTGAGAGAACTGAGAGAGCTGAGACAATATTACTAAACAGAGAGTAATACTAAACTGAGAGAATATTACTAAACTGAGAGAGTATTACTAAACTGAGAGAATATTACTAAACTGAGAGAATATTACTAAACTGAGAGAGTATTACTAAACTGAGAGAGTATTACTAAACAGAGGGAGTATTACTAAACCGAGAGAGTATTACTAAACTGAGAGAATATTACTAAACTGAGAGAATATTACTAAACTGAGAGAGTATTACTAAACTGAGAGAATATTACTAAACTGAGAGAATATTACTAAACTGAGAGAGTATTACTAAACTGAGAGAATATTACTAAGCTGAGAGAGTATTACTAAACTGAGAGAATATTACTAAACTGAGAGAATATTACTAAACTGAGAGAATATTACTAAACTGAGAGAACTGAGAGAGCTGAGAGAATATTACTAAACTGAGAGAATATTACTAAACTGAGAGAATATTACTAAACTGAGAGAACTGAGAGAGCTGAGACAATATTACTAAACAGAGAGTAATACTAAACTGAGAGAATATTACTAAACTGAAAGAATATTACTAAACTGAGAGAATATTACTAAACTGAGAGAGTATTACTAAACTGAGAGAGTATTACTAACCCGAGAGAGTATTACTAAACTGAGAGAATATTACTAAACTGAGAGAATATTACTAAACTGAGAGAATATTACTAAACTGAGAGAACTGAGAGAGCTGAGAGAATATTACTAAACCGAGAGAATATTACTAAACTGAGAGAATATTACTAAACTGAGAGAACTGAGAGAGCTGAGAGAATATTACTAAACTGAGAGAGTATTACTAAACTGAGAGAATATTACTAAACTGAGAGAATATTACTAAACTGATAGAGTATTACTAAACTGAGAGAGTATTACTAAACTGAGAGAGTTTTACTAAACTGAGGGAGTATTACTAAACCGAGAGAGTATTACTAACCTGAGAGAGTATTACTAAACTGAGAGAATATTACTAAACTGTGAGACTATTACTAAACTGAGAGATTATTACTAACCCGAGAGAGTATTACTAAACTGAGAGAATATTACTAAACTGAGAGAATATTACTAAACTGAGAGAATATTACTAAGCTGAGAGAATATTACTAAACTGAGAGAGCTGAGAGAATATTACTAAACT
The DNA here is from genome assembly GCF_045679555.1 of Salvelinus alpinus. NCBI lineage: Eukaryota > Metazoa > Chordata > Actinopteri > Salmoniformes > Salmonidae > Salvelinus > Salvelinus alpinus. The sequence continues at coordinate 58,515,595 of NC_092099.1, read as the reverse complement.
GAGAGAATATTACTAAACTGAGAGAGTATTACTAGACTGAGAGAGTATTACTCACCGGAGAGATTATTACTAAACTGAGAGAATATTACTAAATTGAGAGAATATTACTAAACTGAGAGAGTTTTACTAAACTGAGAGAGTATTACTAACCCGAGAGAATATTACTAAACTGAGAGAATATTACTAAACTGAGAGAATATTACTAAACTGAGAGAATATTACTAAACTGAGAGAATATTACTAAACTGAGAGAACTGAGAGAGCTGAGAGAATATTACTAAACTGAGAGAATATTACTAAACTGAGAGAGCTGAGAGAATATTACTAAACTGAGAGAGTATTACTAAACTGAGAGAATATTACTAAACTGAGAGAATATTACTAAACTGAGAGAGTATTACTAAACTGAGAGAGTATTACTAAACAGAGGGATTATTACTAAACCGAGAGAGTATTACTAAACTGAGAGAATATTACTAAACTGAGAGAATATTACTAAACTGAGAGAGTATTACTAAACTGAGAGAATATTACTAAACTGAGAGAATATTACTGAACTGAGAGAGTATTACTAAACTGAGAGAATTTACTAAACTGAGAGAATATTACTAAACTGAGAGAGTTTTACTAAACTGAGAGAGTATTACTAACCCGAGAGAGTATTACTAAACTGAGAGAATATTACTAAACTGAGAGAATATTACTAAACTGAGAGAATATTACTAAACTGAGAGAACTGAGAGAGCTGAGAGAATATTACTAAACTGAGAGAATATTACTAAACTGAGAGAATATTACTAAACTGAGAGAACTGAGAGAGCTGAGACAATATTACTAAACAGAGAGTAATACTAAACTGAGAGAATATTACTAAACTGAGAGAGTATTACTAAACTGAGAGAATATTACTAAACTGAGAGAATATTACTAAACTGAGAGAGTATTACTAAACTGAGAGAGTATTACTAAACAGAGGGAGTATTACTAAACCGAGAGAGTATTACTAAACTGAGAGAATATTACTAAACTGAGAGAATATTACTAAACTGAGAGAGTATTACTAAACTGAGAGAATATTACTAAACTGAGAGAATATTACTAAACTGAGAGAGTATTACTAAACTGAGAGAGTATTACTAAACCGAGGGAGTATTACTAAACCGAGAGAGTATTACTAAACTGAGAGAATATTACTAAACTGAGAGAATATTACTAAACTGAGAGAATATTACTAAGCTGAGAGAGTATTACTAAACTGAGAGAATATTACTAAACTGAGAGAATATTACTAAACTGAGAGAATATTACTAAACTGAGAGAACTGAGAGAGCTGAGAGAATATTACTAAACTGAGAGAATATTACTAAACTGAGAGAATATTACTAAACTGAGAGAACTGAGAGAGCTGAGACAATATTACTAAACAGAGAGTAATACTAAACTGAGAGAATATTACTAAACTGAGAGAGTATTACTAAACTGAGAGAATATTACTAAACTGAGAGAATATTACTAAACTGAGAGAATATTACTAAACTGAGAGAGTATTACTAAACTGAGAGAGTATTACTAAACAGAGGGAGTATTACTAAACCGAGAGAGTATTACTAAACTGAGAGAATATTACTAAACTGAGAGAATATTACTAAACTGAGAGAGTATTACTAAACTGAGAGAATATTACTAAACTGAGAGAATATTACTAAACTGAGAGAGTATTACTAAACTGAGAGAATATTACTAAGCTGAGAGAGTATTACTAAACTGAGAGAATATTACTAAACTGAGAGAATATTACTAAACTGAGAGAATATTACTAAACTGAGAGAACTGAGAGAGCTGAGAGAATATTACTAAACTGAGAGAATATTACTGAACTGAGAGAGTATTACTAAACTGAGAGAATTTACTAAACTGAGAGAATATTACTAAACTGAGAGAGTTTTACTAAACTGAGAGAGTATTACTAACCCGAGAGAGTATTACTAAACTGAGAGAATATTACTAAACTGAGAGAATATTACTAAACTGAGAGAATATTACTAAACTGAGAGAACTGAGAGAGCTGAGAGAATATTACTAAACTGAGAGAATATTACTAAACTGAGAGAATATTACTAAACTGAGAGAACTGAGAGAGCTGAGACAATATTACTAAACAGAGAGTAATACTAAACTGAGAGAATATTACTAAACTGAAAGAATATTACTAAACTGAGAGAATATTACTAAACTGAGAGAGTATTACTAAACTGAGAGAGTATTACTAACCCGAGAGAGTATTACTAAACTGAGAGAATATTACTAAACTGAGAGAATATTACTAAACTGAGAGAATATTACTAAACTGAGAGAACTGAGAGAGCTGAGAGAATATTACTAAACCGAGAGAATATTACTAAACTGAGAGAATATTACTAAACTGAGAGAACTGAGAGAGCTGAGAGAATATTACTAAACTGAGAGAGTATTACTAAACTGAGAGAATATTACTAAACTGAGAGAATATTACTAAACTGATAGAGTATTACTAAACTGAGAGAGTTTTACTAAACTGAGGGAGTATTACTAAACCGAGAGAGTATTACTAACCTGAGAGAGTATTACTAAACTGAGAGAATATTACTAAACTGTGAGACTATTACTAAACTGAGAGATTATTACTAACCCGAGAGAGTATTACTAAACTGAGAGAATATTACTAAACTGAGAGAATATTACTAAACTGAGAGAATATTACTAAGCTGAGAGAATATTACTAAACTGAGAGAGCTGAGAGAATATTACTAAACTGAGAGAATATTACTAAACTGAGAGAGTATTACTAGACTGAGAGAGTATTACTCACCGGAGAGATTATTACTAAACTGAGAGAATATGACTAAATTGAGAGAATATTACTAAACTGAGAGAGTTTTACTAAACTGAGAGAGTATTACTAACCCGAGAGAATATTACTAAACTGAGAGAATATTACTAAACTGAGAGAATATTACTAAACTGAGAGAATAGTACTAAACTGAGAGAATATTACTAAACTGAGAGAATATTACTAAACTGAGAGAATATTACTAAACTGAGAGAGCTGAGAGAATATTACTAAACTGAGAGAGTATTACTAAACTGAGAGAATATTACTAAACTGAGAGAATATTACTAAACTGAGAGAGTATTACTAAACTGAGAGAGTATTACTAAACAGAGGGATTATTACTAAACCGAGAGAGTATTACTAAACTGAGAGAATATTACTAAACTGAGAGAATATTACTAAACTGAGAGAGTATTACTAAACTGAGAGAATATTACTAAACTGAGAGAATATTACTAAACTGAGAGAGTATTACTAAACTGAGAGAGTATTACTAAACAGAGGGAGTATTACTAAACCGAGAGAGTATTACTAAACTGAGAGAGTATTACTAAACTGAGAGAATATTCCTAAACTGAGAGAATATTACTAAGCTGAGAGAGTATTACTAAACTGAGAGAATATTACTAAACTGAGAGAATATTACTAAACTGAGAGAACTGAGAGAGCTGAGAGAATATTACTAAACTGAGAGAATATTACTAAACTGAGAGAATATTACTAAACTGAGAGAACTGAGAGAGCTGAGAGAATATTACTAAACTTAGAGAGTATTACTAAACTGAGAGAATATTACTAAACTGAGAGAATATTACTAAACTGAGAGAGTGTTACTAAACTGAGAGAGTATTACTAAACAGAGGGAGTATTACTAAACCGAGAGAGTATTACTAAACTGAGAGAATATTACTAAACTGAGAGAATATTACTAAACTGAGAGAATATTACTAAGCTGAGAGAATATTACTAAACTGAGAGAGCTGAGAGAATATTACTAAACTGAGAGAATATTACTAAACTGAGAGAGTATTACTAAACTGAGAGAGTATTACTAAACAGAGGGAGTATTACTAAACCGAGAGAGTATTACTAAACTGAGAGAATATTACTAAACTGAGAGAATATTACTAAACTGAGAGAATATTACTAAGCTGATAGAGTATTACTAAACTGAGAGAATATTACTAAACTGAGAGAGTATCACTAAACTGAGGGAGTATTACTAAACCGAGAGAATATTACTAAGCTGAGAGAGTATTACTAAACTGAGAGAATATTACTAAACTGAGAGAGTATCACTAAACTGTAGGAGTATTACTAAACCGAGAGAGTATTACTAACCTGAAAGAGTATTACTAAACTGAGAGAATATTACTAAACTGTGAGAGTATTACTAAACGGAGAGAGTATTACTAACCTGAGAGAGTATTACTAAACTGAGAGAATATTACTAAAATGAGAGAATATTACTAAACTGAGAGAATATTACTAAGCTGAGAGAATATTACTAAACTGAGAGAGCTGAGAGAATATTACTAAACTGAGAGAATATTACTAAACTGAGAGAATATTACTAAACTGAGAGAATATTACTAAACTGAGAGAGTTTTACAAAACTAAGGGTGTATTACTAACCCGAGAGAGTATTACTAAACTGAGAGAATATTACTAAGCTGAGAGAATATTACTAAACTGAGAGAGCTGAGAGAATATTACTAAACTGAGAGAATATTACTAAACTGAGAGAGTATTACTAGACTGAGAGAGTATTACTCACCGGAGAGATTATTACTAAACTGAGAGAATATGACTAAATTGAGAGAATATTACTAAACTGAGAGAGTTTTACTAAACTGAGAGAGTATTACTAACCCGAGAGAATATTACTAAACTGAGAGAATATTACTAAACTGAGAGAATATTACTAAACTGAGAGAATAGTACTAAACTGAGAGAATATTACTAAACTGAGAGAGCTGAGAGAATATTACTAAACTGAGAGAATATTACTAAACTGAGAGAGCTGAGAGAATATTACTAAACTGAGAGAGTATTACTAAACTGAGAGAATATTACTAAACTGAGAGAATATTACTAAACTGAGAGAGTATTACTAAACTGAGAGAGTATTACTAAACAGAGGGATTATTACTAAACCGAGAGAGTATTACTAAACTGAGAGAATATTACTAAACTGAGAGAATATTACTAAACTGAGAGAGTATTACTAAACTGAGAGAATATTACTAAACTGAGAGAATATTACTAAACTGAGAGAGTATTACTAAACTGAGAGAGTATTACTAAACAGAGGGAGTATTACTAAACCGAGAGAGTATTACTAAACTGAGAGAATATTACTAAACTGAGAGAATATTCCTAAACTGAGAGAATATTACTAAGCTGAGAGAGTATTACTAAACTGAGAGAATATTACTAAACTGAGAGAATATTACTAAACTGAGAGAATATTACTAAACTGAGAGAATATTACTAAACTGAGAGAATATTACTATACTGAGAGAACTGAGAGAGCTGAGAGAATATTACTAAACTGAGAGAGTATTACTAAACTGAGAGAATATTACTAAACTGAGAGAATATTACTAAACTGAGAGAGTGTTACTAAACTGAGAGAGTATTACTAAACAGAGGGAGTATTACTAAACCGAGAGAGTATTACTAAACTGAGAGAATATTACTAAACTGAGAGAATATTACTAAACTGAGAGAATATTACTAAGCTGAGAGAATATTACTAAACTGAGAGAGCTGAGAGAATATTACTAAACTGAGAGAATATTACTAAACTGAGAGAGTATTACTAAACTGAGAGAGTATTACTAAACAGAGGGAGTATTACTAACCCGAGAGAATATTACTAAACTGAGAGAATATTACTAAACTGAGAGAATATTACTAAACTGAGAGAATAGTACTAAACTGAGAGAATATTACTAAACTGAGAGAACTGAGAGAGCTGAGAGAATATTACTAAACTGAGAGAATATTACTAAACTGAGAGAGTATTACTAAACTGAGAGAGTATTACTAAACTGAGAGAATATTACTAAACTGAGAGAATATTACTAAACTGAGAGAGTATTACTAAACTGAGAGAGTATTACTAAACAGAGGGATTATTACTAAACCGAGAGAGTATTACTAAACTGAGAGAATATTACTAAACTGAGAGAATATTACTAAACTGAGAGAGTATTACTAAACTGAGAGAATATTACTAAACTGAGAGAATATTACTAAACTGAGAGAGTATTACTAAACTGAGAGAGTATTACTAAACAGAGGGAGTATTACTAAACTGAGAGAGTATTACTAAACTGAGAGAATATTACTAAACTGAGAGAATATTCCTAAACTGAGAGAATATTACTAAACTGAGAGAGTATTACTAAACTGAGAGAATATTACTAAACTGAGAGAATATTACTAAACTGAGAGAACTGAGAGAGCTGAGAGAATATTACTAAACTGAGAGAATATTACTAAACTGAGAGAATATTACTAAACTGAGAGAGTGTTACTAAACTGAGAGAGTATTACTAAACAGAGGGAGTATTACTAAACCGAGAGAGTATTACTAAACTGAGAGAATATTACTAAACTGAGAGAATATTACTAAACTGAGAGAATATTACTAAGCTGAGAGAATATTACTAAACTGAGAGAGCTGAGAGAATATTACTAAACTGAGAGAATATTACTAAACTGAGAGAGTATTACTAAACTGAGAGAGTATTACTAAACAGAGGGAGTATTACTAAACCGAGAGAGTATTACTAAACTGAGAGAATATTACTAAACTGAGAGAATATTACTAAACTGAGAGAATATTACTAAGCTGATAGAGTATTACTAAACTGAGAGAATATTACTAAACTGAGAGAGTATCACTAAACTGAGGGAGTATTACTAAACCGAGAGAATATTACTAAACTGAGAGAGTATTACTAAACTGAGAGAATATTACTAAACTGAGAGAATATTACTAAACTGATAGAGTATTACTAAACTGAGAGAGTTTTACTAAACTGAGGGAGTATTACTAAACCGAGAGAGTATTACTAACCTGAGAGAGTATTACTAAACTGAGAGAATATTACTAAACTGTGAGACTATTACTAAACTGAGAGATTATTACTAACCCGAGAGAGTATTACTAAACTGAGAGAATATTACTAAACTGAGAGAATATTACTAAACTGAGAGAATATTACTAAGCTGAGAGAATATTACTAAACTGAGAGAGCTGAGAGAATATTACTAAACTGAGAGAATATTACTAAACTGAGAGAGTATTACTAGACTGAGAGAGTATTACTCACCGGAGAGATTATTACTAAACTGAGAGAATATGACTAAATTGAGAGAATATTACTAAACTGAGAGAGTTTTACTAAACTGAGAGAGTATTACTAACCCGAGAGAATATTACTAAACTGAGAGAGTATTACTAAACCGAGAGAGTATTACTAAACTGAGAGAATAGTACTAAACTGAGAGAATATTACTAAACTGAGAGAACTGAGAGAGCTGAGAGAATATTACTAAACTGAGAGAATATTACTAAACTGAGAGAGAGAGAATATTACTAAACTGAGAGAGTATTACTAAACTGAGAGAATATTACTAAACTGAGAGAATATTACTAAACTGAGAGAGTATTACTAAACTGAGAGAGTATTACTAAACAGAGGGATTATTACTAAACCGAGAGAGTATTACTAAACTGAGAGAATATTACTAAACTGAGAGAATATTACTAAACTGAGAGAGTATTACTAAACTGAGAGAATATTACTAAACTGAGAGAATATTACTAAACTGAGAGAGTATTACTAAACTGAGAGAGTATTACTAAACAGAGGGAGTATTACTAAACCGAGAGAGTATTACTAAACTGAGAGAATATTACTAAACTGAGAGAATATTCCTAAACTGAGAGAATATTACTAAGCTGAGAGAGTATTACTAAACTGAGAGAATATTACTAAACTGAGAGAATATTACTAAACTGAGAGAACTGAGAGAGCTGAGAGAATATTACTAAACTGAGAGAATATTACTAAACTGAGAGAATATTACTAAACTGAGAGAACTGAGAGAGCTGAGAGAATATTACTAAACTTAGAGAGTATTACTAAACTGAGAGAATATTACTAAACTGAGAGAATATTACTAAACTGAGAGAGTGTTACTAAACTGAGAGAGTATTACTAAACAGAGGGAGTATTACTAAACCGAGAGAGTATTACTAAACTGAGAGAATATTACTAAACTGAGAGAATATTACTAAACTGAGAGAATATTACTAAGATGAGAGAATATTACTAAACTGAGAGAGCTGAGAGAATATTACTAAACTGAGAGAATATTACTAAACTGAGAGAGTATTACTAAACTGAGAGAGTATTACTAAACAGAGGGAGTATTACTAAACCGAGAGAGTATTACTAAACTGAGAGAATATTACTAAACTGAGAGAATATTACTAAACTGAGAGAATATTACTAAGCTGATAGAGTATTACTAAACTGAGAGAATATTACTAAACTGAGAGAGTATCACTAAACTGAGGGAGTATTACTAAACCGAGAGAATATTACTAAGCTGAGAGAGTATTACTAAACTGAGAGAATATTACTAAACTGAGAGAGTATCACTAAACTGTAGGAGTATTACTAAACCGAGAGAGTATTACTAACCTGAAAGAGTATTACTAAACTGAGAGAATATTACTAAACTGTGAGAGTATTACTAAACGGAGAGAGTATTACTAACCTGAGAGAGTATTACTAAACTGAGAGAATATTACTAAAATGAGAGAATATTACTAAACTGAGAGAATATTACTAAGCTGAGAGAATATTACTAAACTGAGAGAGCTGAGAGAATATTACTAAACTGAGAGAATATTACTAAACTGAGAGAATATTACTAAACTGAGAGAATATTACTAAACTGAGAGAGTTTTACAAAACTAAGGGTGTATTACTAACTCGAGAGAGTATTACTAAACTGAGAGAATATTACTAAACTGAGAGAATATTACTAAACTGAGAGAATATTACTAAACTGAGAGAACTGAGAGAGCTGAGAGAATATTACTAAACTGAGAGAATATTACTGAACTGAGAGAGTATTACTAAACTGAGAGAATTTACTAAACTGAGAGAATATTACTAAACTGAGAGAGTTTTACTAAACTGAGAGAGTATTACTAACCCGAGAGAGTATTACTAAACTGAGAGAATATTACTAAACTGAGAGAATATTACTAAACTGAGAGAACTGAGAGAGCTGAGAGAATATTACTAAACTGAGAGAATATTACTGAACTGAGAGAGTATTACTAAACTGAGAGAATTTACTAAACTGAGAGAATATTACTAAACTGAGAGAGTTTTACTAAACTGAGAGAGTATTACTAACCCGAGAGAGTATTACTAAACTGAGAGAATATTACTAAACTGAGAGAATATTACTAAACTGAGAGAATTTTACTAAACTGAGAGAACTGAGAGAGCTGAGAGAATATTACTAAACTGAGAGAATATTACTAAACTGAGAGAATATTACTAAACTGAGAGAACTGAGAGAGCTGAGACAATATTACTAAACAGAGAGTAATACTAAACTGAGAGAATATTACTAAACTGAAAGAATATTACTAAACTGAGAGAATATTACTAAACTGAGAGAGTATTACTAAACTGAGAGAGTATTACTAACCCGAGAGAGTATTACTAAACTGAGAGAATATTACTAAACTGAGAGAATATTACTAAACTGAGAGAATATTACTAAACTGAGAGAACTGAGAGAGCTGAGAGAATATTACTAAACCGAGAGAATATTACTAAACTGAGAGAATATTACTAAACTGAGAGAACTGAGAGAGCTGAGAGAATATTACTAAACTGAGAGAGTATTACTAAACTGAGAGAATATTACTAAACTGAGAGAATATTACTAAACTGATAGAGTATTACTAAACTGAGAGAGTTTTACTAAACTGAGGGAGTATTACTAAACTGAGAGAGAGTATTACTAAACTGAGAGAATATTACTAAACTGAGAGAATATTACTAAACTGAGAGACTATTACTAAACTGAGAGATTATTACTAAACTGAGAGAATATTACTAAACTGAGAGAGTATTACTAAACTGAGAGAATATTACTAAACTGAGAGAATATTACTAAGCTGAGAGAATATTACTAAACTGAGAGAGCTGAGAGAATATTACTAAACTGAGAGAATATTACTAAACTGAGAGAGTATTACTAGACTGAGAGAGTATTACTCACCGGAGAGATTATTACTAAACTGAGAGAATATGACTAAATTGAGAGAATATTACTAAACTGAGAGAGTTTTACTAAACTGAGAGAGTATTACTAACCCGAGAGAATATTACTAAACTGAGAGAATATTACTAAACTGAGAGAATATTACTAAACTGAGAGAATATTACTAAACTGAGAGAGCTGAGAGAGCTGAGAGAATATTACTAAACTGAGAGAATATTACTAAACTGAGAGAGCTGAGAGAATATTACTAAACTGAGAGAGTATTACTAAACTGAGAGAACATTACTAAACTGAGAGAATATTACTAAACTGAGAGAGTATTACTAAACTGAGAGAGTATTACTAAACTGAGAGATTATTACTAAACCGAGAGAGTATTACTAAACTGAGAGAATATTACTAAACTGAGAGAATATTACTAAACTGAGAGAGTATTACTAAACTGAGAGAATATTACTAAACTGAGAGAATATTACTAAACTGAGAGAGTATTACTAAACTGAGAGAGTATTACTAAACAGAGGGAGTATTACTAAACCGAGAGAGTATTACTAAACTGAGAGAATATTACTAAACTGAGAGAATATTACTAAACTGAGAGAATATTACTAAGCTGAGAGAGTATTACTAAACTGAGAGAATATTACTAAACTGAGAGAATATTACTAAACTGAGAGAACTGAGAGACTGAGAGAATATTACTAAACTGAGAGAATATTACTAAACTGAGAGAATATTACTAAACTGAGAGAATATTACTAAACTGAGAGAATATTACTAAACTTAGAGAGTATTACTAAACTGAGAGAATATTACTAAACTGAGAGAATATTACTAAACTGAGAGAGTATTACTAAACTGAGAGAGTATTACTAAACTGAGAGAGTATTACTAAACTGAGAGAGTATTACTAAACTGAGAGAATATTACTAAACTGAGAGAATATTACTAAACTGAGAGAATATTACTAAGCTGAGAGAATATTACTAAACTGAGAGAGCTGAGAGAATATTACTAAACTGAGAGAATATTACTAAACTGAGAGAGTATTACTAAACTGAGAGAGTATTACTAAACAGAGGGAGTATTACTAAACCGAGAGAGTATTACTAAACTGAGAGAATATTACTAAACTGAGAGAATATTACTAAACTGAGAGAATATTACTAAGCTGATAGAGTATTACTAAACTGAGAGAATATTACTAAACTGAGAGAGTATCACTAAACTGAGGGAGTATTACTAAACCGAGAGTATATTACTAAGCTGAGAGAGTATTACTAAACTGAGAGAATATTACTAAACTGAGAGAGTATCACTAAACTGTAGGAGTATTACTAAACAGAGAGAGTATTACTAACCTGAAAGAGTATTACTAAACTGAGAGAATATTACTAAACTGTGAGAGTATTACTAAACGGAGAGAGTATTACTAACCTGAGAGAGTATTACTAAACTGAGAGAATATTACTAAAATGAGAGAATATTACTAAACTGAGAGAATATTACTAAGCTGAGAGAATATTACTAAACTGAGAGAGCTGAGAGAATATTACTAAACTGAGAGAATATTACTAAACTGAGAGAATATTACTAAACTGAGAGAATATTACTAAACTGAGAGAGTTTTACAAAACTAAGTGGTGTATTACTAACCCGAGAGAGTATTACTAAACTGAGAGAATATTACTAAACTGAGAGAATATTACTAAACTGAGAGAGTATTACTAAACTGAGAGAATATTACTAAACTGAGAGAGTATTACTAAACTGAGGGAGCTGAGAGAATATTACTAAACTGAGAGAATATTACTAAACTGAGAGAGTATTACTAAACTGAGAGAATATTACTAAACTAAGAGAATATTACTAAACTGAGAGAGTATTACTAAACTGAGAGAGTATTACTAAACAGAGGCAGTATTACTAAACCGAGAGAGTATTACTAAACTGAGAGAGTTTTACTAAACTGAGGGAGTATTACTAAACCGAGAGAGTATTACTAACCTGAGAGAGTATTACTAAACTGAGAGAATATTACTAAACTGTGAGACTATTACTAAACTGAGAGATTATTACTAACCCGAGAGAGTATTACTAAACTGAGAGAATATTACTAAACTGAGAGAATATTACTAAACTGAGAGAATATTACTAAGCTGAGAGAATATTACTAAACTGAGAGAGCTGAGAGAATATTACTAAACTGAGAGAATATTACTAAACTGAGAGAGTATTACTAGACTGAGAGAGTATTACTCACCGGAGAGATTATTACTAAACTGAGAGAATATTACTAAACTGAGAGAATATTACTAAACTGAGAGAATATTACTAAGCTGAGAGAATATTACTAAACTGAGAGAGCTGAGAGAATATTACTAAACTGAGAGAATATTACTAAACTGAGAGAGTATTACTAGACTGAGAGAGTATTACTCACCGGAGAGATTATTACTAAACTGAGAGAATATGACTAAATTGAGAGAATATTACTAAACTGAGAGAGTTTTACTAAACTGAGAGAGTATTACTAACCCGAGAGAGTATTACTAAACTGAGAGAATATTACTAAACTGAGAGAATATTACTAAACTGAGAGAATATTACTAAACTGAGAGAATATTACTAAACTGAGAGAACTGAGAGAGCTGAGAGAATATTACTAAACTGAGAGAATATTACTAAACTGAGAGAACTGAGAGAGCTGAGAGAATATGACTAAACTGAGAGAGTATTACTAAACTGAGAGAATATTACTAAACTGAGAGAATATTACTAAACTGAGAGAATATTACTAAGCTGAGAGAATATTACTAAACTGAGAGAGCTGAGAGAATATTACTAAACTGAGAGAATATTACTAAACTGAGAGAATATTACTAAACTGAGAGAGTTTTACAAAACTAAGGGTGTATTACTAACCCGAGAGAGTATTACTAAACTGAGAGAATATTACTAAACTGAGAGAATATTACTAAACTGAGAGAATATTACTAAACTGAGAGAGCTGAGAGAATATTACTAAACTGAGAGAGTATTACTAGACTGAGAGAGTATTACTCACCGGAGAGATTATTACTAAACTGAGAGAATATGACTAAATTGAGAGAATATTACTAAACTGAGAGAGTTTTACTAAACTGAGAGAGTATTACTAACCCGAGAGAGTATTACTAAACTGAGAGAATATTACTAAACTGAGAGAATATTACTAAACTGAGAGAATATTACTAAACTGAGAGAATATTACTAAGCTGAGAGAATATTACTAAACTGAGGGAGCTGAGAGAATATTACTAAACTGAGAGAATATTACTAAACTGAGAGAATATTACTAAACTAAGAGAATATTACTAAGCTGAGAGAGTATTACTAAACTGAGAGAATATTACTAAACTGAGAGAATATTACTAAACTGAGAGAACTGAGAGAGCTGAGAGAATATTACTAAACTGAGAGAATATTACTAAACTGAGAGAATATTACTAAACTGAGAGAACTGAGAGAGCTGAGAGAATATTACTAAACTTAGAGAGTATTACTAAACTGAGAGAGTGTTACTAAACTGAGAGAGTATTACTAAACAGAGGGAGTATTACTAAACCGAGAGAGTATTACTAAACTGAGAGAATATTACTAAACTGAGAGAGTATTACTAAACTGAGAGAGTATTACTAAACAGAGGGAGTATTACTAAACCGAGAGAGTATTACTAAACTGAGAGAATATTACTAAACTGAGAGAATATTACTAAACTGAGAGAATATTACTAAGCTGATAGAGTATTACTAAACTGAGAGAATATTACTAAACTGAGAGAGTATCACTAAACTGAGGGAGTATTACTAAACCGAGAGAATATTACTAAGCTGAGAGAGTATTACTAAACTGAGAGAATATTACTAAACTGAGAGAGTATCACTAAACTGTAGGAGTATTACTAAACCGAGAGAGTATTACTAACCTGAAAGAGTATTACTAAACTGAGAGAATATTACTAAACTGTGAGAGTATTACTAAACTGAGAGAGTATTACTAACCTGAGAGAGTATTACTAAACTGAGAGAATATTACTAAACTGAGAGAATATTACTAAGCTGAGAGAATATTACTAAACTGAGAGAGCTGAGAGAATATTACTAAACTGAGAGAATATTACTAAACTGAGAGAATATTACTAAACTGAGAGAATATTACTAAACTGAGAGAGTTTTACAAAACTAAGGGTGTATTACTAACCCGAGAGAGTATTACTAAACTGAGAGAATATTACTAAACTGAGAGAATATTACTAAACTGAGAGAATATTACTAAGCTGAGAGAATATTACTAAACTGAGGGAGCTGAGAGAATATTACTAAACTGAGAGAATATTACTAAACTGAGAGAGTATTACTAAACTAAGAGAATATTACTAAACTGAGAGAGTATTACTAAACTGAGAGAGTATTACTAAACAGAGGCAGTATTACTAAACCGAGAGAGTATTACTAAACTGAGAGAATATTACTAAACTGAGAGAATATTACTAAACTGAGAGAACTGAGAGAGCTGAGAGAATATTACTAAACTGAGAGAATATTACTGAACTGAGAGAGTATTACTAAACTGAGAGAATTTACTAAACTGAGAGAATATTACTAAACTGAGAGAGTTTTACTAAACTGAGAGAGTATTACTAACCCGAGAGAGTATTACTAAACTGAGAGAATATTACTAAACTGAGAGAATATTACTAAACTGAGAGAATATTACTAAACTGAGAGAACTGAGAGAGCTGAGAGAATATTACTAAACTGAGAGAATATTACTAAACTGAGAGAATATTACTAAACTGAGAGAGCTGAGACAATATTACTAAACTGAGAGAACTGAGAGAGCTGAGAGAATATTACTAAACTGAGGGAATATTACTAAACTGAGAGAATATTACTAAACTGAGAGAACTGAGAGAGCTGAGACAATATTACTAAACAGAGAGTATTACTAAACTGAGAGAATATTACTAAACTGAGAGAATATTACTAAACTGAGAGAATATTACTAAACTGAGAGAGTATTACTAAACTGAGAGAGTATTACTAAACTGAGAGAATATTACTAAACTGAGAGAATATTACTAAACGGAGAGAATATTACTAAACTGAGAGAACTGAGAGAGCTGAGAGAATATTACTAAACTGAGAGAATATTACTAAACTGAGAGATTATTACTAAACTGAGAGAATATTACTAAACTGAGAGAGTATTACTAAACTGAGAGAATATTACTAAACTGAGAGAATATTACTAAACTGATAGAGTATTACTAAACTGAGAGAGTATTACTAAACTGAGAGAGTATTACTAAACTGAGAGAATATTACTAAACTGAGAGAGTATTACTAAACGGAGAGAATATTACTAAACTGAGAGAGTATTACTAAACTGAGAGAGTATTACTAACCCGAGAGAGTATTACTAAACTGAGAGATTATTACTAAACTGAGAGAATATTACTAAACTGAGAGAGTATTACTAAACTGAGAGAGTATTACTAAACTGAGAGAGTTTTACTAAACTGAGAGAATATTACTAAACTGAGAGAATATTACTAAACTGAGAGAGTTTTACTAAACTGAGAGAGTATTACTAACCCGAGAGAGTATTACTAAACTGAGAGAATATTACTAAACTGAGAGAATATTACTAAACTGAGAGAATATTACTAAACTGAGAGAACTGAGAGAGCTGAGAGAATATTACTAAACTGAGAGAATATTACTAAACTGAGAGAATATTACTAAACTGAGAGAACTGAGAGAGCTGAGAGAATATTACTAAACTGAGAGAGTATTACTAAACTGAGAGAATATTACTAAACTGAGAGAATATTACTAAACTGAGAGAGTATTACTAAACTGAGAGAGTATTACTAAACAGAGGGAGTATTACTAAACCGAGAGAATATTACTAAACTGAGAGAATATTACTAAACTGAGAGAATATTACTAAACTGAGAGAGTATTACTAAACTGAGAGAATATTACTAAACTGAGAGAATATTACTAAACTGAGAGAGTATTACTAAACTGAGAGAGTATTACTAAACAGAGGGAGTATTACTAAACCGAGAGAGTATTACTAAACTGAGAGAATATTACTAAACTGAGAGAATATTACTAAACTGAGAGAATATTACTAAGCTGAGAGAGTATTACTAAACTGAGAGAATATTACTAAACTGAGAGAGTATCACTAAACTGAGGGAGTATTACTAAACCGAGAGAATATTACTAAGCTGAGAGAGTATTACTAAACTGAGAGAATATTACTAAACTGAGAGAGTATCACTAAACTGAGGGAGTATTACTAAACCGAGAGAGTATTACTAACCTGAAAGAGTATTACTAAACTGAGAGAATATTACTAAACTGTGAGAGTATTACTAAACTGAGAGAGTATTACTAACCCGAGAGAGTATTACTAAACTGAGAGAATATTACTAAACTGAGAGAATATTACTAAACTGAGAGAATATTACTAAACTGAGAGAATATTACTAAGCTGAGAGAGTATTACTAAACTGAGAGAATATTACTAAACTGAGAGAGTATCACTAAACTGAGGGAGTATTACTAAACCGAGAGAATATTACTAAGCTGAGAGAGTATTACTAAACTGAGAGAATATTACTAAACTGAGAGAGTATCACTAAACTGAGGGAGTATTACTAAACCGAGAGAGTATTACTAACCTGAAAGAGTATTACTAAACTGAGAGAATATTACTAAACTGTGAGAGTATTACTAAACTGAGAGAGTATTACTAACCCGAGAGAGTATTACTAAACTGAGAGAATATTACTAAACTGAGAGAATATTACTAAACTGAGAGAATATTACTAAGCTGAGAGAATATTACTAAACTGAGAGAGCTGAGAGAATATTACTAAACTGAGAGAATATTACTAAACTGAGAGAATATTACTAAACTGAGAGAATATTACTAAACTGAGAGAATATTACTAAACTGAGAGAGTATTACTCACCGGAGAGATTATTACTAAACTGAGAGAATATGACTAAATTGAGAGAATATTACTAAACTGAGAGAGTTTTACTAAACTGAGAGAGTATTACTAACCCGAGAGAGTATTACTAAACTGAGAGAATATTACTAAACTGAGAGAATATTACTAAACTGAGAGAATATTACTAAACTGAGAGAACTGAGAGAGCTGAGAGAATATTACTAAACTGAGAGAGTATTACTAAACTGAGAGAATATTACTAAACTGAGAGAATATTACTAAACTGAGAGAATATTACTAAACTGAGAGAATATTACTAAACTGAGAGAGTATTACTAAACTGAGAGAGTATTACTAAACAGAGGGAGTATTACTAAACCGAGAGAGTATTACTAAACTGAGAGAATATTACTAAACTGAGAGAATATTACTAAACTGAGAGAATATTACTAAACTGAGAGAATATTACTAAGCTGAGAGAATATTACTAAACTGAGGGAGCTGAGAGAATATTACTAAACTGAGAGAATATTACTAAACTGAGAGAGTATTACTAAACTGAGAGAATATTACTAAACTAAGAGAATATTACTAAACTGAGAGAGTATCACTAAACTGAGGGAGTATTACTAAACCGAGAGAATATTACTAAGCTGAGAGAGTATTACTAAACTGAGAGAATATTACTAAACTGAGAGAGTATCACTAAACTGAGGGAGTATTACTAAACCGAGAGAGTATTACTAACCTGAAAGAGTATTACTAAACTGAGAGAATATTACTAAACTGTGAGAGTATTACTAAACTGAGAGAGTATTACTAACCCGAGAGAGTATTACTAAACTGAGAGAATATTACTAAACTGAGAGAATATTACTAAACTGAGAGAATATTACTAAGCTGAGAGAATATTACTAAACTGAGAGAGCTGAGAGAATATTACTAAACTGAGAGAATATTACTAAACTGAGAGAATATTACTAAACTGAGAGAATATTACTAAACTGAGAGAATATTACTAAACTGAGAGAGTATTACTCACCGGAGAGATTATTACTAAACTGAGAGAATATGACTAAATTGAGAGAATATTACTAAACTGAGAGAGTTTTACTAAACTGAGAGAGTATTACTAACCCGAGAGAGTATTACTAAACTGAGAGAATATTACTAAACTGAGAGAATATTACTAAACTGAGAGAATATTACTAAACTGAGAGAACTGAGAGAGCTGAGAGAATATTACTAAACTGAGAGAGTATTACTAAACTGAGAGAATATTACTAAACTGAGAGAATATTACTAAACTGAGAGAATATTACTAAACTGAGAGAATATTACTAAACTGAGAGAGTATTACTAAACTGAGAGAGTATTACTAAACTGAGAGAGTATTACTAAACAGAGGGAGTATTACTAAACCGAGAGAGTATTACTAAACTGAGAGAATATTACTAAACTGAGAGAATATTACTAAACTGAGAGAATATTACTAAACTGAGAGAACTGAGAGAGCTGAGAGAATATTACTAAACTGAGAGAGTATTACTAAACTGAGAGAATATTACTAAACTGAGAGAATATTACTAAACTGAGAGAATATTACTAAACTGAGAGAATATTACTAAACTGAGAGAGTATTACTAAACTGAGAGAGTATTACTAAACAGAGGGAGTATTACTAAACCGAGAGAGTATTACTAAACTGAGAGAATATTACTAAACTGAGAGAATATTACTAAACTGAGAGAATATTACTAAACTGAGAGAATATTACTAAGCTGAGAGAATATTACTAAACTGAGGGAGCTGAGAGAATATTACTAAACTGAGAGAATATTACTAAACTGAGAGAGTATTACTAAACTGAGAGAATATTACTAAACTAAGAGAATATTACTAAACTGAGAGAGTATCACTAAACTGAGGGAGTATTACTAAACCGAGAGAATATTACTAAGCTGAGAGAGTATTACTAAACTGAGAGAATATTACTAAACTGAGAGAATATTACTAAACTGAGAGAATATTACTAAGCTGAGAGAGTATTACTAAACTGAGAGAATATTACTAAACAGAGGGAGTATTACTAAACCGAGAGAGTATTACTAAACTGAGAGAATATTACTAAACTGAGAGAATATTACTAAACTGAGAGAATATTACTAAACTGAGAGAACTGAGAGAGCTGAGAGAATATTACTAAACTGAGAGAGTATTACTAAACTGAGAGAATATTACTAAACTGAGAGAATATTACTAAACTGAGAGAATATTACTAAACTGAGAGAATATTACTAAACTGAGAGAGTATTACTAAACTGAGAGAGTATTACTAAACAGAGGGAGTATTACTAAACCGAGAGAGTATTACTAAACTGAGAGAATATTACTAAACTGAGAGAATATTACTAAACTGAGAGAATATTACTAAACTGAGAGAACTGAGAGAGCTGAGAGAATATTACTAAACTGAGAGAGTATTACTAAACTGAGAGAATATTACTAAACTGAGAGAATATTACTAAACTGAGAGAATATTACTAAACTGAGAGAATATTACTAAACTGAGAGAATATTACTAAACTGAGAGAGTATTACTAAACAGAGGGAGTATTACTAAACCGAGAGAGTATTACTAAACTGAGAGAATATTACTAAACTGAGAGAATATTACTAAACTGAGAGAATATTACTAAACTGAGAGAATATTACTAAACTGAGAGAGTATTACTAAACTGAGAGAATATTACTAAACTAAGAGAATATTACTAAACTGAGAGAGTATCACTAAACTGAGGGAGTATTACTAAACCGAGAGAATATTACTAAGCTGAGAGAGTATTACTAAACTGAGAGAATATTACTAAACTGAGAGAATATTACTAAACTGAGAGAATATTACTAAGCTGAGAGAGTATTACTAAACTGAGAGAATATTACTAAACTGAGAGAGTATCACTAAACTGAGGGAGTATTACTAAACTGAGAGAATATTACTAAACTGAGAGAGTATCACTAAACTGAGGGAGTATTACTAAACCGAGAGAGTATTACTAACCTGAAAGAGTATTACTAAACTGAGAGAATATTACTAAACTGTGAGAGTATTACTAAACTGAGAGAGTATTACTAACCCGAGAGAGTATTACTAAACTGAGAGAATATTACTAAACTGAGAGAATATTACTAAACTGAGAGAATATTACTAAACTGAGAGAATATTACTAAGCTGAGAGAGTATTACTAAACTGAGAGAATATTACTAAACTGAGAGAGTATCACTAAACTGAGGGAGTATTACTAAACCGAGAGAATATTACTAAGCTGAGAGAGTATTACTAAACTGAGAGAATATTACTAAACTGAGAGAGTATCACTAAACTGAGGGAGTATTACTAAACCGAGAGAGTATTACTAACCTGAAAGAGTATTACTAAACTGAGAGAATATTACTAAACTGTGAGAGTATTACTAAACTGAGAGAGTATTACTAACCCGAGAGAGTATTACTAAACTGAGAGAATATTACTAAACTGAGAGAATATTACTAAACTGAGAGAATATTACTAAGCTGAGAGAATATTACTAAACTGAGAGAGCTGAGAGAATATTACTAAACTGAGAGAATATTACTAAACTGAGAGAATATTACTAAACTGAGAGAATATTACTAAACTGAGAGAATATTACTAAACTGAGAGAGTATTACTCACCGGAGAGATTATTACTAAACTGAGAGAATATGACTAAATTGAGAGAATATTACTAAACTGAGAGAGTTTTACTAAACTGAGAGAGTATTACTAACCCGAGAGAGTATTACTAAACTGAGAGAATATTACTAAACTGAGAGAATATTACTAAACTGAGAGAATATTACTAAACTGAGAGAACTGAGAGAGCTGAGAGAATATTACTAAACTGAGAGAGTATTACTAAACTGAGAGAATATTACTAAACTGAGAGAATATTACTAAACTGAGAGAATATTACTAAACTGAGAGAATATTACTAAACTGAGAGAGTATTACTAAACTGAGAGAGTATTACTAAACAGAGGGAGTATTACTAAACCGAGAGAGTATTACTAAACTGAGAGAATATTACTAAACTGAGAGAATATTACTAAACTGAGAGAATATTACTAAACTGAGAGAATATTACTAAGCTGAGAGAATATTACTAAACTGAGGGAGCTGAGAGAATATTACTAAACTGAGAGAATATTACTAAACTGAGAGAGTATTACTAAACTGAGAGAATATTACTAAACTAAGAGAATATTACTAAACTGAGAGAGTATCACTAAACTGAGGGAGTATTACTAAACCGAGAGAATATTACTAAGCTGAGAGAGTATTACTAAACTGAGAGAATATTACTAAACTGAGAGAGTATCACTAAACTGAGGGAGTATTACTAAACCGAGAGAGTATTACTAACCTGAAAGAGTATTACTAAACTGAGAGAATATTACTAAACTGTGAGAGTATTACTAAACTGAGAGAGTATTACTAACCCGAGAGAGTATTACTAAACTGAGAGAATATTACTAAACTGAGAGAATATTACTAAACTGAGAGAATATTACTAAGCTGAGAGAATATTACTAAACTGAGAGAGCTGAGAGAATATTACTAAACTGAGAGAATATTACTAAACTGAGAGAATATTACTAAACTGAGAGAATATTACTAAACTGAGAGAATATTACTAAACTGAGAGAGTATTACTCACCGGAGAGATTATTACTAAACTGAGAGAATATGACTAAATTGAGAGAATATTACTAAACTGAGAGAGTTTTACTAAACTGAGAGAGTATTACTAACCCGAGAGAGTATTACTAAACTGAGAGAATATTACTAAACTGAGAGAATATTACTAAACTGAGAGAATATTACTAAACTGAGAGAACTGAGAGAGCTGAGAGAATATTACTAAACTGAGAGAGTATTACTAAACTGAGAGAATATTACTAAACTGAGAGAATATTACTAAACTGAGAGAATATTACTAAACTGAGAGAATATTACTAAACTGAGAGAGTATTACTAAACTGAGAGAGTATTACTAAACAGAGGGAGTATTACTAAACCGAGAGAGTATTACTAAACTGAGAGAATATTACTAAACTGAGAGAATATTACTAAACTGAGAGAATATTACTAAACTGAGAGAACTGAGAGAGCTGAGAGAATATTACTAAACTGAGAGAGTATTACTAAACTGAGAGAATATTACTAAACTGAGAGAATATTACTAAACTGAGAGAATATTACTAAACTGAGAGAGTATTACTAAACTGAGAGAGTATTACTAAACAGAGGGAGTATTACTAAACCGAGAGAGTATTACTAAACTGAGAGAATATTACTAAACTGAGAGAATATTACTAAACTGAGAGAATATTACTAAACTGAGAGAATATTACTAAACTGAGAGAATATTACTAAACTGAGGGAGCTGAGAGAATATTACTAAACTGAGAGAATATTACTAAACTGAGAGAGTATTACTAAACTGAGAGAATATTACTAAACTAAGAGAATATTACTAAACTGAGAGAGTATCACTAAACTGAGGGAGTATTACTAAACCGAGAGAATATTACTAAGCTGAGAGAGTATTACTAAACTGAGAGAATATTACTAAACTGAGAGAGTATCACTAAACTGAGGGAGTATTACTAAACCGAGAGAGTATTACTAACCTGAAAGAGTATTACTAAACTGAGAGAATATTACTAAACTGTGAGAGTATTACTAAACTGAGAGAGTATTACTAACCCGAGAGAGTATTACTAAACTGAGAGAATATTACTAAACTGAGAGAATATTACTAAACTGAGAGAATATTACTAAGCTGAGAGAATATTACTAAACTGAGAGAGCTGAGAGAATATTACTAAACTGAGAGAATATTACTAAACTGAGAGAATATTACTAAACTGAGAGAATATTACTAAACTGAGAGAATATTACTAAACTGAGAGAGTATTACTCACCGGAGAGATTATTACTAAACTGAGAGAATATGACTAAATTGAGAGAATATTACTAAACTGAGAGAGTTTTACTAAACTGAGAGAGTATTACTAACCCGAGAGAGTATTACTAAACTGAGAGAATATTACTAAACTGAGAGAATATTACTAAACTGAGAGAATATTACTAAACTGAGAGAACTGAGAGAGCTGAGAGAATATTACTAAACTGAGAGAGTATTACTAAACTGAGAGAATATTACTAAACTGAGAGAATATTACTAAACTGAGAGAATATTACTAAACTGAGAGAGTATTACTAAACTGAGAGAGTATTACTAAACAGAGGGAGTATTACTAAACCGAGAGAGTATTACTAAACTGAGAGAATATTACTAAACTGAGAGAATATTACTAAACTGAGAGAATATTACTAAACTGAGAGAATATTACTAAACTGAGAGAATATTACTAAGCTGAGAGAATATTACTAAACTGAGGGAGCTGAGAGAATATTACTAAACTGAGAGAGTATTACTAACCCGAGAGAGTATTACTAAACTGAGAGAATATTACTAAACTGAGAGAATATTACTAAACTGAGAGAATATTACTAAGCTGAGAGAATATTACTAAACTGAGAGAGCTGAGAGAATATTACTAAACTGAGAGAATATTATTATCCCGAGAGAGTATTACTAAACTGAGAGAATATTACTAAACTGAGAGAATATTACTAAACTGAGAGAATATTACTAAACTGAGAGAATATTACTAAACTGAGAGAGCTGAGAGAATATTACTAAACTGAGAGAATATTACTAAACTGAGAGAGTATTACTAGACTGAGAGAGTATTACTAAACTGAGAGAGTATTACTAAACAGAGGGAGTATTACTAAACCGAGAGAGTATTACTAAACTGAGAGAATATTACTAAACTGAGAGAATATTACTAAACTGAGAGAATATTACTAAACTGAGAGAATATTACTAAACTGAGAGAATATTACTAAGCTGAGAGAATATTACTAAACTGAGGGAGCTGAGAGAATATTACTAAACTGAGAGAGTATTACTAACCCGAGAGAGTATTACTAAACTGAGAGAATATTACTAAACTGAGAGAATATTACTAAACTGAGAGAATATTACTAAGCTGAGAGAATATTACTAAACTGAGAGAGCTGAGAGAATATTACTAAACTGAGAGAATATTATTATCCCGAGAGAGTATTACTAAACTGAGAGAATATTACTAAACTGAGAGAATATTACAAAAATGAGAGAATATTACTAAACTGAGAGAATATTACTAAACTGAGAGAGCTGAGAGAATATTACTAAACTGAGAGAATATTACTAAACTGAGAGAGTATTACTAGACTGAGAGAGTATTACTCACCGGAGAGATTATTACTAAACTGAGAGAATATGACTAAATTGAGAGAATATTACTAAACTAAGAGAGTTTTACTAAACTGAGAGGGTATTACTAACCCGAGAGAGTATTACTAAACTGAGAGAATATTACTAAACTGAGAGAATATTACTAAACTGAGAGAATATTACTAAACTGAGAGAATATTACTAAGCTGAGAGAATATTACTAAACTGAGGGAGCTGAGAGAATATTACTAAACTGAGAGAATATTACTAAACTGAGAGAGTATTACTAAACTGAGAGAATATTACTAAACTAAGAGAATATTACTAAACTGAGAGAGTATCACTAAACTGAGGGAGTATTACTAAACCGAGAGAATATTACTAAGCTGAGAGAGTATTACTAAACTGAGAGAATATTACTAAACTGAGAGAGTATCACTAAACTGAGGGAGTATTACTAAACCGAGAGAGTATTACTAACCTGAAAGAGTATTACTAAACTGAGAGAATATTACTAAACTGTGAGAGTATTACTAAACTGAGAGAGTATTACTAACCCGAGAGAGTATTACTAAACTGAGAGAATATTACTAAACTGAGAGAATATTACTAAACTGAGAGAATATTACTAAGCTGAGAGAATATTACTAAACTGAGAGAGCTGAGAGAATATTACTAAACTGAGAGAATATTACTAAACTGAGAGAATATTACTAAACTGAGAGAATATTACTAAACTGAGAGAATATTACTAAACTGAGAGAGTATTACTCACCGGAGAGATTATTACTAAACTGAGAGAATATGACTAAATTGAGAGAATATTACTAAACTGAGAGAGTTTTACTAAACTGAGAGAGTATTACTAACCCGAGAGAGTATTACTAAACTGAGAGAATATTACTAAACTGAGAGAATATTACTAAACTGAGAGAATATTACTAAACTGAGAGAACTGAGAGAGCTGAGAGAATATTACTAAACTGAGAGAGTATTACTAAACTGAGAGAATATTACTAAACTGAGAGAATATTACTAAACTGAGAGAGTATTACTAAACTGAGAGAATATTACTAAACTAAGAGAATATTACTAAACTGAGAGAGTATCACTAAACTGAGGGAGTATTACTAAACTGAGAGAATATTACTAAACTGAGAGAGTATTACTAAACTGAGAGAATATTACTAAACTGAGAGAGTATCACTAAACTGAGGGAGTATTACTAAACCGAGAGAGTATTACTAACCTGAAAGAGTATTACTAAACTGAGAGAATATTAC
This sequence comes from Salvelinus alpinus, assembly GCF_045679555.1. Taxonomy (NCBI): domain Eukaryota; kingdom Metazoa; phylum Chordata; class Actinopteri; order Salmoniformes; family Salmonidae; genus Salvelinus; species Salvelinus alpinus. Next base: position 58,489,713 of record NC_092099.1, on the reverse strand, counting down.
TAAACTGTGAGAGTATTACTAAACTGAGAGAGTATTACTAACCCGAGAGAGTATTACTAAACTGAGAGAATATTACTAAACTGAGAGAATATTACTAAGCTGAGAGAATATTACTAAACTGAGAGAGCTGAGAGAATATTACTAAACTGAGAGAATATTACTAAACTGAGAGAATATTACTAAACTGAGAGAATATTACTAAACTGAGAGAATATTACTAAACTGAGAGAGTATTACTCACCGGAGAGATTATTACTAAACTGAGAGAATATGACTAAATTGAGAGAATATTACTAAACTGAGAGAGTTTTACTAAACTGAGAGAGTATTACTAACCCGAGAGAGTATTACTAAACTGAGAGAATATTACTAAACTGAGAGAATATTACTAAACTGAGAGAATATTACTAAACTGAGAGAACTGAGAGAGCTGAGAGAATATTACTAAACTGAGAGAGTATTACTAAACTGAGAGAATATTACTAAACTGAGAGAATATTACTAAACTGAGAGAATATTACTAAACTGAGAGAATATTACTAAACTGAGAGAGTATTACTAAACTGAGAGAGTATTACTAAACAGAGGGAGTATTCCTAAACCGAGAGAGTATTACTAAACTGAGAGAATATTACTAAACTGAGAGAATATTACTAAACTGAGAGAATATTACTAAACTGAGAGAATATTACTAAACTGAGAGAATATTACTAAGCTGAGAGAATATTACTAAACTGAGGGAGCTGAGAGAATATTACTAAACTGAGAGAGTATTACTAACCCGAGAGAGTATTACTAAACTGAGAGAATATTACTAAACTGAGAGAATATTACTAAACTGAGAGAATATTACTAAGCTGAGAGAATATTACTAAACTGAGAGAGCTGAGAGAATATTACTAAACTGAGAGAATATTATTATCCCGAGAGAGTATTACTAAACTGAGAGAATATTACTAAACTGAGAGAATATTACTAAACTGAGAGAATATTACTAAACTGAGAGAATATTACTAAACTGAGAGAGCTGAGAGAATATTACTAAACTGAGAGAATATTACTAAACTGAGAGAGTATTACTAGACTGAGAGAGTATTACTAAACTGAGAGAGTATTACTAAACAGAGGGAGTATTACTAAACCGAGAGAGTATTACTAAACTGAGAGAATATTACTAAACTGAGAGAATATTACTAAACTGAGAGAATATTACTAAACTGAGAGAATATTACTAAACTGAGAGAATATTACTAAGCTGAGAGAATATTACTAAACTGAGGGAGCTGAGAGAATATTACTAAACTGAGAGAGTATTACTAACCCGAGAGAGTATTACTAAACTGAGAGAATATTACTAAACTGAGAGAATATTACTAAACTGAGAGAATATTACTAAGCTGAGAGAATATTACTAAACTGAGAGAGCTGAGAGAATATTACTAAACTGAGAGAATATTATTATCCCGAGAGAGTATTACTAAACTGAGAGAATATTACTAAACTGAGAGAATATTACTAAACTGAGAGAATATTACTAAACTGAGAGAATATTACTAAACTGAGAGAGCTGAGAGAATATTACTAAACTGAGAGAATATTACTAAACTGAGAGAGTAAGAGTACTAAACTGAGAGAGTATTACTAAACTGAGAGAATATTACTAAACTAAGAGAGTATTACTAAACTGAGAGGGTATTACTAACCCGAGAGAGTATTACTAAACTGAGAGAATATTACTAAACTGAGAGAATATTACTAAACTGAGAGAATATTACTAAACTGAGAGAATATTACTAAGCTGAGAGAATATTACTAAACTGAGGGAGCTGAGAGAATATTACTAAACTGAGAGAATATTACTAAACTGAGAGAGTATTACTAAACTGAGAGAATATTACTAAACTAAGAGAATATTACTAAACTGAGAGAGTATCACTAAACTGAGAGAGTATTACTAAACTGAGAGAATATTACTAAGCTGAGAGAGTATTACTAAACTGAGAGAATATTACTAAACTGAGAGAGTATCACTAAACTGAGGGAGTATTACTAAACCGAGAGAGTATTACTAACCTGAAAGAGTATTACTAAACTGAGAGAATATTACTAAACTGTGAGAGTATTACTAAACTGAGAGAGTATTACTAACCCGAGAGAGTATTACTAAACTGAGAGAATATTACTAAACTGAGAGAATATTACTAAACTGAGAGAATATTACTAAGCTGAGAGAATATTACTAAACTGAGAGAGCTGAGAGAATATTACTAAACTGAGAGAATATTACTAAACTGAGAGAATATTACTAAACTGAGAGAATATTACTAAACTGAGAGAATATTACTAAACTGAGAGAGTATTACTCACCGGAGAGATTATTACTAAACTGAGAGAATATGACTAAATTGAGAGAATATTACTAAACTGAGAGAGTTTTACTAAACTGAGAGAGTATTACTAACCCGAGAGAGTATTACTAAACTGAGAGAATATTACTAAACTGAGAGAATATTACTAAACTGAGAGAATATTACTAAACTGAGAGAACTGAGAGAGCTGAGAGAATATTACTAAACTGAGAGAGTATTACTAAACTGAGAGAATATTACTAAACTGAGAGAATATTACTAAACTGAGAGAATATTACTAAACTGAGAGAATATTACTAAACTGAGAGAGTATTACTAAACTGAGAGAGTATTACTAAACAGAGGGAGTATTACTAAACCGAGAGAGTATTACTAAACTGAGAGAATATTACTAAACTGAGAGAATATTACTAAACTGAGAGAATATTACTAAACTGAGAGAATATTACTAAACTGAGAGAATATTACTAAGCTGAGAGAATATTACTAAACTGAGGGAGCTGAGAGAATATTACTAAACTGAGAGAGTATTACTAACCCGAGAGAGTATTACTAAACTGAGAGAATATTACTAAACTGAGAGAATATTACTAAACTGAGAGAATATTACTAAGCTGAGAGAATATTACTAAACTGAGAGAGCTGAGAGAATATTACTAAACTGAGAGAATATTATTATCCCGAGAGAGTATTACTAAACTGAGAGAATATTACTAAACTGAGAGAATATTACTAAACTGAGAGAATATTACTAAACTGAGAGAATATTACTAAACTGAGAGAGCTGAGAGAATATTACTAAACTGAGAGAATATTACTAAACTGAGAGAGTATTACTAGACTGAGAGAGTATTACTAAACTGAGAGAGTATTACTAAACAGAGGGAGTATTACTAAACCGAGAGAGTATTACTAAACTGAGAGAATATAACTAAACTGAGAGAATATTACTAAACTGAGAGAATATTACTAAACTGAGAGAATATTACTAAGCTGAGAGAATATTACTAAACTGAGGGAGCTGAGAGAATATTACTAAACTGAGAGAGTATTACTAACCCGAGAGAGTATTACTAAACTGAGAGAATATTACTAAACTGAGAGAATATTACTAAACTGAGAGAATATTACTAAGCTGAGAGAATATTACTAAACTGAGAGAGCTGAGAGAATATTACTAAACTGAGAGAATATTATTATCCCGAGAGAGTATTACTAAACTGAGAGAATATTACTAAACTGAGAGAATATTACTAAACTGAGAGAATATTACTAAACTGAGAGAATATTACTAAACTGAGAGAGCTGAGAGAATATTACTAAACTGAGAGAATATTACTAAACTGAGAGAGTATTACTAGACTGAGAGAGTATTACTCACCGGAGAGATTATTACTAAACTGAGAGAATATGACTAAATTGAGAGAATATTACTAAACTGAGAGAGTTTTACTAAACTGAGAGAGTATTACTAACCCGAGAGAGTATTACTAAACTGAGAGAATATTACTAAACTGAGAGAATATTACTAAACTGAGAGAATATTACTAAACTGAGAGAACTGAGAGAGCTGAGAGAATATTACTAAACTGAGAGAATATTACTAAACTGAGAGAATATTACTAAACTGAGAGAACTGAGAGAGCTGAGACAATATTACTAAACAGAGAGTAATACTAAACTGAGAGAATATTACTAAACTGAGAGAATATTACTAAACTGAGAGAATATTACTAAACCGAGAGAGTATTACTAAACTGAGAGAGTATTACTAACCCGAGAGAGTATTACTAAACTGAGAGAATATTACTAAACTGAGAGAATATTACTAAACTGAGAGAATATTACTAAGCTGAGAGAATATTACTAAACTGAGAGAGCTGAGAGAATATTACTAAACTGAGAGAATATTACTAAACTGAGAGAGTATTACTAAACTGAGAGAATATTACTAAACTGAGAGAATATTACTAAACTGAGAGAATATTACTAAACTGAGAGAGTATTACTAAACTGAGAGAATATTACTAAACTGAGAGAATATTACTAAACTGAGAGAATATTACTAAACTGAGAGAATATTACTAAACTGAGAGAGTATTACTAAACTGAGAGAGTATTACTAAACAGAGGGAGTATTACTAAACCGAGAGAGTATTACTAAACTGAGAGAATATTACTAAACTGAGAGAATATTACTAAACTGAGAGAATATTACTAAACTGAGAGAATATTACTAAACTGAGAGAATATTACTAAGCTGAGAGAATATTACTAAACTGAGGGAGCTGAGAGAATATTACTAAACTGAGAGAATATTACTAAACTGAGAGAATATTACTAAACTGAGAGAATATTACTAAACTAAGAGAACTTACTAAACTGAGAGAGTATTACTAAACTGAGGGAGTATTACTAAACCGAGAGAATATTACTAAGCTGAGAGAGTATTACTAAACTGAGAGAATATTACTAAACTGAGAGAGTATCACTAAACTGAGGGAGTATTACTAAACCGAGAGAGTATTACTAACCTGAAAGAGTATTACTAAACTGAGAGAATATTACTAAACTGTGAGAGTATTACTAAACTGAGAGAGTATTACTAACCCGAGAGAGTATTACTAAACTGAGAGAATATTACTAAACTGAGAGAATATTACTAAACTGAGAGAATATTACTAAGCTGAGAGAATATTACTAAACTGAGAGAGCTGAGAGAATATTACTAAACTGAGAGAATATTACTAAACTGAGAGAATATTACTAAACTGAGAGAATATTACTAAACTGAGAGAATATTACTAAACTGAGAGAGTATTACTCACCGGAGAGATTATTACTAAACTGAGAGAATATGACTAAATTGAGAGAATATTACTAAACTGAGAGAGTTTTACTAAACTGAGAGAGTATTACTAACCCGAGAGAGTATTACTAAACTGAGAGAATATTACTAAACTGAGAGAATATTACTAAACTGAGAGAATATTACTAAACTGAGAGAACTGAGAGAGCTGAGAGAATATTACTAAACTGAGAGAGTATTACTAAACTGAGAGAATATTACTAAACTGAGAGAATATTACTAAACTGAGAGAATATTACTAAACTGAGAGAATATTACTAAACTGAGAGAGTATTACTAAACTGAGAGAGTATTACTAAACAGAGGGAGTATTACTAAACCGAGAGAGTATTACTAAACTGAGAGAATATTACTAAACTGAGAGAATATTACTAAACTGAGAGAATATTACTAAACTGAGAGAATATTACTAAACTGAGAGAATATTACTAAGCTGAGAGAATATTACTAAACTGAGGGAGCTGAGAGAATATTACTAAACTGAGAGAGTATTACTAACCCGAGAGAGTATTACTAAACTGAGAGAATATTACTAAACTGAGAGAATATTACTAAACTGAGAGAATATTACTAAGCTGAGAGAATATTACTAAACTGAGAGAGCTGAGAGAATATTACTAAACTGAGAGAATATTATTATCCCGAGAGAGTATTACTAAACTGAGAGAATATTACTAAACTGAGAGAATATTACTAAACTGAGAGAATATTACTAAACTGAGAGAATATTACTAAACTGAGAGAGCTGAGAGAATATTACTAAACTGAGAGAATATTACTAAACTGAGAGAGTATTACTAGACTGAGAGAGTATTACTAAACTGAGAGAGTATTACTAAACAGAGGGAGTATTACTAAACCGAGAGAGTATTACTAAACTGAGAGAATATTACTAAACTGAGAGAATATTACTAAACTGAGAGAATATTACTAAACTGAGAGAATATTACTAAACTGAGAGAATATTACTAAGCTGAGAGAATATTACTAAACTGAGAGAGTATTACTAACCCGAGAGAGTATTACTAAACTGAGAGAATATTACTAAACTGAGAGAATATTACTAAACTGAGAGAATATTACTAAGCTGAGAGAATATTACTAAACTGAGAGAGCTGAGAGAATATTACTAAACTGAGAGAATATTATTATCCCGAGAGAGTATTACTAAACTGAGAGAATATTACTAAACTGAGAGAATATTACTAAACTGAGAGAATATTACTAAACTGAGAGAATATTACTAAACTGAGAGAGCTGAGAGAATATTACTAAACTGAGAGAATATTACTAAACTGAGAGAGTATTACTAGACTGAGAGAGTATTACTCACCGGAGAGATTATTACTAAACTGAGAGAATATGACTAAATTGAGAGAATATTACTAAACTGAGAGAGTATTACTAAACTGAGAGGGTATTACTAACCCGAGAGAGTATTACTAAACTGAGAGAATATTACTAAACTGAGAGAATATTACTAAACTGAGAGAATATTACTAAACTGAGAGAACTGAGAGAGCTGAGAGAATATTACTAAACTGAGAGAATATTACTAAACTGAGAGAATATTACTAAACTGAGAGAACTGAGAGAGCTGAGACAATATTACTAAACAGAGAGTAATACTAAACTGAGAGAATATTACTAAACTGAGAGAATATTACTAAACTGAGAGAATATTACTAAACCGAGAGAGTATTACTAAACTGAGAGAGTATTACTAACCCGAGAGAGTATTACTAAACTGAGAGAATATTACTAAACTGAGAGAATATTACTAAACTGAGAGAATATTACTAAGCTGAGAGAATATTACTAAACTGAGAGAGCTGAGAGAATATTACTAAACTGAGAGAATATTATTATCCCGAGAGAGTATTACTAAACTGAGAGAATATTACTAAACTGAGAGAATATTACTAAACTGAGAGAATATTACTAAACTGAGAGAATATTACTAAACTGAGAGAGCTGAGAGAATATTACTAAACTGAGAGAATATTACTAAACTGAGAGAGTATTACTAGACTGAGAGAGTATTACTCACCGGAGAGATTATTACTAAACTGAGAGAATATGACTAAATTGAGAGAATATTACTAAACTGAGAGAGTTTTACTAAACTGAGAGGGTATTACTAACCCGAGAGAGTATTACTAAACTGAGAGAATATTACTAAACTGAGAGAATATTACTAAACTGAGAGAATATTACTAAACTGAGAGAACTGAGAGAGCTGAGAGAATATTACTAAACTGAGAGAATATTAGTAAACTGAGAGAATATTACTAAACTGAGAGAACTGAGAGAGCTGAGAGAATATTACTAAACTGAGAGAGTATTACTAAACTGAGAGAATATTACTAAACTGAGAGAATATTACTAAACTGAGAGAATATTACTAAACTGAGAGAGTATTACTAAACTGAGAGAGTATTACTAAACAGAGGGAGTATTACTAAACCGAGAGAGTTTTACTAAACTGAGAGAATATTACTAAACTGAGAGAATATTACTAAACTGAGAGAATATTACTAAGCTGAGAGAATATTACTAAACTGAGAGAGCTGAGAGAATATTACTAAACTGAGAGAATATTACTAAACTGAGAGAGTATTACTAAACTGAGAGAATATTACTAAACTGAGAGAATATTACTAAACTGAGAGAGTATTACTAAACTGAGAGAATATTACTAAACTGAGAGAATATTACTAAACTGAGAGAATATTACTAAGCTGAGAGAATATTACTAAACTGAGAGAGTATTACTAAACTGAGAGAATATTACTAAACTGAGAGAATATTACTAAACTGAGAGTATTACTAAACTGAGAGAGTATTACTAAACAGAGGGATTATTACTAAACCGAGAGAGTATTACTAAACTGAGAGAATATTACTAAACTGAGAGAGTATTACTAAACTGAGAGAATATTACTAAACTGAGAGAGTATTACTAAACTGAGGGAGTATTACTAAACCGAGAGAGTATTACTAACCTGAAAGAGTATTACTAAACTGAGAGAATATTACTAAACTGAGAGAGTATTACTAACCCGAGAGAGTATTACTAAACTGAGAGAATTTTACTAAACTGAGAGAATATTACTAAACTGAGAGAATATTACTAAACTGAGAGAACTGAGAGAGCTGAGAGAATATTACTAAACTGAGAGAATATTACTAAACTGAGAGAATATTACTGAGAGAACTGAGAGAAAATATTACTAAACTGAGAGAGTATTACTAAACTGAGAGAATATTACTAAACTGAGAGAATATTACTAAACTAAGAGAATATTACTAAACTGAGAGAGTATTACTAAACTGAGAGAGTATTACTAAACAGAGGGAGTATAACTAAACCGAGAGAGTATTACTAAACTGAGAGAATATTACTAAACTGAGAGAATATTACTAAGCTGAGAGAATATTACTAAACTGAGAGAGCTGAGAGAATATTACTAAACTGAGGACAGCTTCTCTCACATGGGTAGGCAGACTGTTCCATAAAAATGGAGATCTATAGGAGAAAGCCCTGCCTCCCGCTGTTTGCTTAGAAGATCAGGGTCAAGAGTAACGCCGAGGTCCTTCACAGTTTTATTTGAGACGACTTTACAACCATCAAGATGAATTGTCAGATTTAACAGAAGATCTCTTTGTTTCTTGGGACCTAGAACAAGCATCTCTGTTTTGTCCGAGTTTAAAAGTAGAACGTTTTCAGCCATCCACTTCCTTATGTCTGAAACACAGGCTTCTAGCGAGGGCAATTTTGGGGCTTCACCATGTTTCATTGAAATGTACAGCTGTGTGTCATCCGCATAGCAGTGAAAGTTAACATTATGTTTTCGAATAACATCCCCAAGAGGTAAAATATATAGTGAAAACAATAGTGGTCCTAAAACGGAACCTTGAGGAACACCGAAATGTACAGTTGATTTGTCAGAGGACAGACCATTCACAGAGACAAACTGATATCTTTCCGACAGGTAAGATCTAAACCAGGCCAGAACTTGTCCGTGTAGACCAATTTGGGTTTCCAGTCTCTCCAAAAGAATGTGGTGATCGATGGTGTCAAAGGCAGCACTAAGGTCTAGTAGCACGAGGACAGATGCAGAGCCTCGGTCTGACGCCATTAAAAGGTCATTTACCACCTTCACAAGTGCAGTCTCAGTGCTATGATGGGGTCTAAAACCAGACTGAAGCATTTCGTATACATTATTTGTCTTCAGAAAGGCAGTGAGTTGCTGCGCAACAGCTTTTTCTAAAATCTTTGAGAGGAATGGAAGATTCGATATAGGCCGATAGTTTTTTATATTTTCCGGGTCAAGGTTTGGCTTTTTCAAGAGAGGCTTTATCACTGCCACTTTTAGTGAGTTTGGTACACATCCGGTGGATAGAGAGCTGTTTATTATGTTCAACATAGGAGGGCCAAGCACAGGAAGCAGCTCCTTCAGCAGTTTAGTAGGAATAGGATCCAGTATGCAGCTTGAAGGTTTAGAGGCCATGATTATTTTCGTCATTGTGTCAAGAGATATAGTACTAAAACACTTAAGTGTCTCTCCCGATCCCAGGCCCTCGCAGAGCTGTGCAGATCCAGGACAGCTAAGCCCTGGAGGAATACGCAGATTCAAAGAGGAGTCCGTAATTTGCTTTCTAATGGTCATGATCTTTTCCTCAAAGAAGTTCATGAATTTATTACTGCTGAAGTGAAAGCCATCCTCTCTTGGGGAATGCTGCTTTTTACTACTAAACTGAGAGAGTATTACTAAAATGAGAGAATATTACTAAACTGAGAGAATATTACTAAACTGAGAGAATATTACTAAACTGAGAGAGTATTACTAAACAGAGGGAGTATTACTAAACCGAGAGAGTATTACTAAACTGAGAGAATATTACTAAACTGAGAGAATATTACTAAACTGAGAGAATATTACTAAGCTGAGAGAATATTACTAAACTGAGAGAGCTGAGAGAATATTACTAAACTGAGAGAATATTACTAAACTGAGAGAATATTACTAAACTGAGAGAGTATTACTAAACTGAGAGAATATTACTAAACTGAGAGAATATTACTAAACTGAGAGAATATTACTAAACTGAGAGAATATTACTAAACAGAGAACTGAGAGAATATTACTAAACTAAACTGAGAGAGTATTACTAAACAGAGGGAGTATTACTAAACCGAGAGAGTATTACTAAACTGAGAGAATATTACTAAACTGAGAGAATATTACTAAGCTGAGAGAATATTACTAAGCTGAGAGAATATTACTAAACTGAGAGAATATTACTAAACTGAGAGAATATTACTAAACAGAGGGAGTATTACTAAACCGAGAGAGTATTACTAAACTGAGAGAATATTACTAAAATGAGAGAATATTACTAAACTGAGAGAATATTACTAAGCTGAGAGAGTATTACTAAACTGAGATAATATTACTAAACTGAGAGAGTATCACTAAACTGAGGGAGTATTACTAAACCGAGAGAATATTACTAAGCTGAGAGAGTATTACTAAACTGAGAGAATATTACTAAACTGAGAGAGTATCACTAAACTGAAGGAGTATTACTAAACCGAGAGAGTATTACTAACCTGAAAGAGTATTACTAAACAGAGAGAATATTACTAAACTGTGAGAGTATTACTAAACTGAGAGAGTATTACTAACCCGAGAGAGTATTACTAAACTGAGAGAATATTACTAAACTGAGAGAATATTACTAAACTGAGAGAATATTACTAAACTGAGAGAGCTGAGAGAATATTACTAAACTGAGAGAATATTACTAAACTGAGAGAGTATTACTAGACTGAGAGAGTATTACTCACCGGAGAGATTATTACTAAACTGAGAGAATATGACTAAATTGAGAGAATATTACTAAACTGAGAGAGTTTTACTAAACTGAGAGAGTATTACTAACCCGAGAGAGTATTACTAAACTGAGAGAATATTACTAAACTGAGAGAATATTACTAAACTGAGAGAATATTACTAAACTGAGAGAATATTACTAAGCTGAGAGAATATTACTAAACTGAGAGAGCTGAGAGAATATTACTAAACTGAGAGAATATTACTAAACTGAGAGAGTATTACTAAACTGAGAGAATATTACTAAACTAAGAGAATATTACTAAACTGAGAGAGTATTACTAAACTGAGAGAGTATTACTAAACAGAGGGAGTATTACTAAACCGAGAGAGTATTACTAAACTGAGAGAATATTACTAAACTGAGAGAATATTACTAAACTGAGAGAACTGAGAGAGCTGAGAGAATATTACTAAACTGAGAGAATATTACTGAACTGAGAGAGTATTACTAAACTGAGAGAATTTACTAAACTGAAAGAATATTACTAAACTGAGAGAGTTTTACTAAACTGAGAGAGTATTACTAACCCGAGAGAGTATTACTAAACTGAGAGAATATTACTAAACTGAGAGAATATTACTAAACTGAGAGAATATTACTAAACTGAGAGAACTGAGAGAGATGAGAGAATATTACTAAACTGAGAGAATATTACTAAACTGAGAGAATATTACTAAACTGAGAGAACTGAGAGAGCTGAGACAATATTACTAAACAGAGAGTAATACTAAACTGAGAGAATATTACTAAACTGAGAGAATATTACTAAACTGAGAGAATATTACTAAACTGAGAGAGTATTACTAAACTGAGAGAGTATTACTAACCCGAGAGAGTATTACTAAACTGAGAGAATATTACTAAACTGAGAGAACTGAGAGAGCTGAGAGAATATAACTAAACCGAGAGAATATTACTAAACTGAGAGAATATTACTAAACTGAGAGAACTGAGAGAGCTGAGAGAATATTACTAAACTGAGAGAGTATTACTAAACTGAGAGAATATTACTAAACTGAGAGAATATTACTAAACTGATAGAGTATTACTAAACTGAGAGAGTTTTACTAAACTGAGGGAGTATTACTAAACCGAGAGAGTATCACTAACCTGAGAGAGTATTACTAAACTGAGAGAATATTACTAAACTGTGAGAGTATTACTAAACTGAGACAGTATTACTAACCCGAGAGAGTATTACTAAACTGAGAGAATATTACTAAACTGAGAGAATATTACTAAACTGAGAGAATATTACTAAGCTGAGAGAATATTACTAAACTGAGAGAGCTGAGAGAATATTACTAAACTGAGAGAATATTACTAAACTGAGAGAGTATTACTAGACTGAGAGAGTTTTACTCACCGGAGAGATTATTACTAAACTGAGAGAATATGACTAAATTGAGAGAATATTACTAAACTGAGAGAGTTTTACTAAACTGAGAGAGTATTACTAACCCGAGAGAGTATTACTAAACTGAGAGAATATTACTAAACTGAGAGAATATTACTAAACTGAGAGAATATTACTAAACTGAGAGAATATTACTAAACTGAGAGAACTGAGAGAGCTGAGAGAATATTACTAAACCGAGAGAATATTACTAAACTGAGAGAATATTACTAAACTGAGAGAACTGAGAGAGCTGAGAGAATATTACTAAACTGAGAGAGTATTACTAAACTGAGAGAATATTACTAAACTGAGAGAATATTACTAAACTGATAGAGTATTACTAAACTGAGAGAGTATTACTAAACTGAGGGAGTATTACTAAACCGAGAGAGTATTACTAACCTGAGAGAGTATTACTAAACTATTACTAAACTGTGAGAGTATTACTAAACTGAGAGAGTATTACTAACCCGAGAGAGTATTACTAAACTGAGAGAATATTACTAAACTGAGAGAATATTACTAAACTGAGAGAATATTACTAAGCTGAGAGAATATTACTAAACTGAGAGAGCTGAGAGAATATTACTAAACTGAGAGAATATTACTAAACTGAGAGAGTATTACTAGACTGAGAGAGTTTTACTCACCGGAGAGATTATTACTAAACTGAGAGAATATGACTAAATTGAGAGAATATTACTAAACTGAGAGAGTTTTACTAAACTGAGAGAGTATTACTAACCCGAGAGAGTATTACTAAACTGAGAGAATATTACTAAACTGAGAGAATATTACTAAACTGAGAGAATATTACTAAACTGAGAGAATATTACTAAACTGAGAGAACTGAGAGAGCTGAGAGAATATTACTAAACCGAGAGAATATTACTAAACTGAGAGAATATTACTAAACTGAGAGAACTGAGAGAGCTGAGAGAATATTACTAAACTGAGAGAGTATTACTAAACTGAGAGAATATTACTAAACTGAGAGAATATGACTAAACTGAGAGAGTATTACTAAACTGAAAGAGTATTACTAAACAGAGGGAGTATTACTAAACCGAGAGAGTATTACTAAACTGAGAGAATATTACTAAACTGAGAGAATATTACTAAACTGAGAGAGTATTACTAAACTGAGAGAATATTACTAAACTGAGAGAGTATTACTAAACTGAGAGAGTATTACTAAACAGAGGGAGTATTACTAAACCGAGAGAGTATTACTAAACTGAGAGAATATTACTAAACTGAGAGAATATTACTAAACTGAGAGAGTATCACTAAACTGAAGGAGTATTACTAAACCGAGAGAGTATTACTAACCTGAAAGAGTATTACTAAACAGAGAGAATATTACTAAACTGTGAGAGTATTACTAAACTGAGAGAGTATTACTAACCCGAGAGAGTATTACTAAACTGTTAGAATATTACTAAACTGAGAGAATATTACTAAACTGAGAGAATATTACTAAACTGAGAGAGCTGAGAGAATATTACTAAACTGAGAGAATATTACTAAACTGAGAGCGTATTACTAGACTGAGAGAGTATTACTCACCGGAGAGATTATTACTAAACTGAGAGAATATGACTAAATTGAGAGAATATTACTAAACTGAGAGAGTTTTACTAAACTGAGAGAGTATTACTAACCCGAGAGAGTATTACTAAACTGAGAGAATATTACTAAACTGAGAGAATATTACTAAACTGAGAGAATATTACTAAACTGAGAGAATATTACTAAACTGAGAGAATATTACTAAGCTGAGAGAATATTACTAAACTGAGGGAGCTGAGAGAATATTACTAAACTGAGAGAATATTACTAAACTGAGAGAGTATTACTAAACTGAGAGAATATTACTAAACTAAGAGAATATTACTAAACTGAGAGAGTATTACTAAACTGAGAGAGTATTACTAAACAGAGGGAGTATTACTAAACCGAGAGAGTATTACTAAACTGAGAGAATATTACTAAACTGAGAGAATATTACTAAACTGAGAGAACTGAGAGAGCTGAGAGAATATTACTAAACTGAGAGAATATTACTAAACTGAGAGAATATTACTAAGCTGAGAGAATATTACTAAACTGAGAGAGCTGAGAGAATATTACTAAACTGAGAGAATATTACTAAACTGAGAGAGTATTACTAGACTGAGAGAGTTTTACTCACCGGAGAGATTATTACTAAACTGAGAGAATATGACTAAATTGAGAGAATATTACTAAACTGAGAGAGTTTTACTAAACTGAGAGAGTATTACTAACCCGAGAGAGTATTACTAAACTGAGAGAATATTACTAAACTGAGAGAATATTACTAAACTGAGAGAATATTACTAAACTGATAGAGTATTACTAAACTGAGAGAGTTTTACTAAACTGAGGGAGTATTACTAAACCGAGAGAGTATCACTAACCTGAGAGAGTATTACTAAACTGAGAGAATATTACTAAACTGTGAGAGTATTACTAAACTGAGAGAGTATTACTAACCCGAGAGAGTATTACTAAACTGAGAGAATATTACTAAACTGAGAGAATATTACTAAACTGAGAGAATATTACTAAGCTGAGAGAATATTACTAAACTGAGAGAGCTGAGAGAATATTACTAAACTGAGAGAATATTACTAAACTGAGAGAGTATTACTAGACTGAGAGAGTTTTACTCACCGGAGAGATTATTACTAAACTGAGAGAATATGACTAAATTGAGAGAATATTACTAAACTGAGAGAGTTTTACTAAACTGAGAGAGTATTACTAACCCGAGAGAGTATTACTAAACTGAGAGAATATTACTAAACTGAGAGAATATTACTAAACTGAGAGAATATTACTAAACTGAGAGAATATTACTAAACTGAGAGAACTGAGAGACCTGAGAGAATATTACTAAACTGAGAGAGTATTACTAAACTGAGAGAATATTACTAAACTGAGAGAATATTACTAAACTGAGAGAGTATTACTAAACTGAAAGAGTATTACTAAACAGAGGGAGTATTAATAAACCGAGAGAGTATTACTAAACTGAGAGAATATTACTAAACTGAGAGAATATTACTAAACTGAGAGAGTATTACTAAACTGAGAGAATATTACTAAACTGAGAGAGTATTACTAAACTGAGAGAGTATTACTAAACAGAGGGAGTATTACTAAACCGAGAGAGTATTACTAAACTGAGAGAATATTACTAAACTGAGAGAATATTACTAAACTGAGAGAATATTACTAAACTGAGAGAGTATCACTAAACTGAAGGAGTATTACTAAACCGAGAGAGTATTACTAACCTGAAAGAGTATTACTAAACAGAGAGAATATTACTAAACTGTGAGAGTATTACTAAACTGAGAGAGTATTACTAACCCGAGAGAGTATTACTAAACTGAGAGAATATTACTAAACTGAGAGAATATTACTAAACTGAGAGAATATTACTAAACTGAGAGAGCTGAGAGAATATTACTAAACTGAGAGAATATTACTAAACTGAGAGAGTATTACTAGACTGAGAGAGTATTACTCACCGGAGAGATTATTACTAAACTGAGAGAATATGACTAAATTGAGAGAATATTACTAAACTGAGAGAGTTTTACTAAACTGAGAGAGTATTACTAACCCGAGAGAGTATTACTAAACTGAGAGAATATTACTAAACTGAGAGAATATTACTAAACTGAGAGAATATTACTAAACTGAGAGAATATTACTAAACTGAGAGAATATTACTAAGCTGAGAGAATATTACTAAACTGAGGGAGCTGAGAGAATATTACTAAACTGAGAGAATATTACTAAACTGAGAGAGTATTACTAAACTGAGAGAATATTACTAAACTAAGAGAATATTACTAAACTGAGAGAGTATTACTAAACTGAGAGAGTATTACTAAACAGAGGGAGTATTACTAAACCGAGAGAGTATTACTAAACTGAGAGAATATTACTAAACTGAGAGAATATTACTAAACTGAGAGAACTGAGAGAGCTGAGAGAATATTACTAAACTGAGAGAATATTACTGAACTGAGAGAGTATTACTAAACTGAGAGAATTTACTAAACTGAAAGAATATTACTAAACTGAGAGAGTTTTACTAAACTGAGAGAGTATTACTAACCCGAGAGAGTATTACTAAACTGAGAGAATATTACTAAACTGAGAGAATATTACTAAACTGAGAGAATATTACTAAACTGAGAGAACTGAGAGAGATGAGAGAATATTACTAAACTGAGAGAATATTACTAAACTGAGAGAATATTACTAAACTGAGAGAACTGAGAGAGCTGAGACAATATTACTAAACAGAGAGTAATACTAAACTGAGAGAATATTACTAAACTGAGAGAATATTACTAAACTGAGAGAATATTACTAAACTGAGAGAGTATTACTAAACTGAGAGAG
This sequence comes from Salvelinus alpinus, assembly GCF_045679555.1. Taxonomy (NCBI): domain Eukaryota; kingdom Metazoa; phylum Chordata; class Actinopteri; order Salmoniformes; family Salmonidae; genus Salvelinus; species Salvelinus alpinus. The sequence continues at coordinate 58,472,726 of NC_092099.1, read as the reverse complement.
TATTACTAACCCGAGAGAGTATTACTAAACTGAGAGAATATTACTAAACTGAGAGAATATTACTAAACTGAGAGAATATTACTAAACTGAGAGAACTGAGAGAGCTGAGAGAATATTACTAAACCGAGAGAATATTACTAAACTGAGAGAATATTACTAAACTGAGAGAACTGAGAGAGCTGAGAGAATATTACTAAACTGAGAGAGTATTACTAAACTGAGAGAATATTACTAAACTGAGAGAATATTACTAAACTGATAGAGTATTACTAAACTGAGAGAGTTTTACTAAACTGAGGGAGTATTACTAAACCGAGAGAGTATCACTAACCTGAGAGAGTATTACTAAACTGAGAGAATATTACTAAACTGAGAGAATATTACTAAACTGAGAGAATATTACTAAGCTGAGAGAATATTACTAAACTGAGAGAGCTGAGAGAATATTACTAAACTGAGAGAATATTACTAAACTGAGAGAGTATTACTAGACTGAGAGAGTATTACTAAACTGAGAGAGTATTACTAGACTGAGAGAGTATTACTCACCGGAGAGATTATTACTAAACTGAGAGAATATGACTAAATTGAGAGAATATTACTAAACTGAGAGAGTTTTACTAAACTGAGAGAGTATTACTAACCCGAGAGAGTATTACTAAACTGAGAGAATATTACTAAACTGAGAGAATATTACTAAACTGAGAGAATATTACTAAACTGAGAGAATATTACTAAACTGAGAGAATATTACTAAACTGAGAGAACTGAGAGAGCTGAGAGAATATTACTAAACTGAGAGAATATTACTAAACTGAGAGAACTGAGAGAGCTGAGAGAATATTACTAAACTGAGAGAGTATTACTAAACTGAGAGAATATTACTAAACTGAGAGAATATTACTAAACTGAGAGAGTATTACTAAACTGAGAGAGTACTACTAAACAGAGGGAGTATTACTAAACCGAGAGAGTATTACTAAACTGAGAGAATATTACTAAACTGAGAGAATATTACTAAACTGAGAGAGTATTACTAAACTGAGAGAATATTACTAAACTGAGAGAATATTACTAAACTGAGAGAGTATTACTAAATTGAGAGAGTATTACTAAACAGAGGGAGTATTACTAAACCGAGAGATTATTACTAAACTGAGAGAATATTACTAAACTGAGAGAATATTACTAAACTGAGAGAATATTACTAAGCTGAGAGAGTATTACTAAACTGAGAGAATATTACTAAACTGAGAGAATATTACTAAACTGAGAGAATATTACTAAACTGAGAGAACTGAGAGAGCTGAGAGAATATTACTAAACTGAGAGAATATTACTAAACTGAGAGAATATTACTAAACTGAGAGAACTGAGAGAGCTGAGAGAATATTACTAAACTTAGAGAGTATTACTAAACTGAGAGAATATTACTAAACTGAGAGAATATTACTAAACTGAGAGAGTGTTACTAAACTGAGAGAGTATTACTAAACAGAGGGAGTATTACTAAACCGAGAGAGTATTACTAAACTGAGAGAATATTACTAAACTGAGAGAATATTACTAAACTGAGAGAATATTACTAAGCTGAGAGAATATTACTAAACTGAGAGAGCTGAGAGAATATTACTAAACTGAGAGAATATTACTAAACTGAGAGAGTATTACTAAACTGAGAGAGTATTACTAAACAGAGGGAGTATTACTAAACCGAGAGAGTATTACTAAACTGAGAGAATATTACTAAACTGAGAGAATATTACTAAACTGAGAGAATATTACTAAGCTGAGAGAGTATTACTAAACTGAGAGAATATTACTAAACTGAGAGAGTATCACTAAACTGAGGGAGTATTACTAAACCGAGAGAATATTACTAAGCTGAGAGAGTATTACTAAACTGAGAGAATATTACTAAACTGAGAGAGTATCACTAAACTGAAGGAGTATTACTAAACCGAGAGAGTATTACTAACCTGAAAGAGTATTACTAAACTGAGAGAATATTACTAAACTGTGAGAGTATTACTAAACTGAGAGAGTATTACTAACCCGAGAGAGTATTACTAAACTGAGAGAATATTACTAAACTGAGAGAATATTACTAAACTGAGAGAATATTACTAAGCTGAGAGAATATTACTAAACTGAGAGAGCTGAGAGAATATTACTAAACTGAGAGAATATTACTAAACTGAGAGAGAATATTACTAAACTGAGAGAATATTACTAAACTGAGAGAATATTACTAAACTGAGAGAATATTACTAAACTGAGAGAGTATTACTAAACTGAGAGAGTCTTACTAACCCGAGAGAGTATTACTAAACTGAGAGAATATTACTAAACTGAGAGAATATTACTAAACTGAGAGAATATTACTAAACTGAGAGAATATTACTAAACTGAGAGAACTGAGAGAGCTGAGAGAATATTACTAAACTGAGAGAATATTACTAAACTGAGAGAACTGAGAGAGCTGAGAGAATATTACTAAACTGAGAGAGTATTACTAAACTGAGAGAATATTACTAAACTGAGAGAATATTACTAAACTGAGAGAGTATTACTAAACTGAGAGAGTATTACTAAACAGAGGGAGTATTACTAAACCGAGAGAGTATTACTAAACTGAGAGAATATTACTAAACTGAGAGAATATTACTAAACTGAGAGAGTATTACTAAACTGAGAGAATATTACTAAACTGAGAGAATATTACTAAACTGAGAGAGTATTACTAAACTGAGAGAGTATTACTAAACCGAGGGAGTATTACTAAACCAAGAGAGTATTACTAAACTGAGATAATATTACTAAACTGAGAGAATATTACTAAACTGAGAGAATATTACTAAGCTGAGAGAGTATTACTAAACTGAGAGAATATTACTGAACTGAGAGAAAATTACTAAACTGAGAGAATATTACTAAACTGAGAGAACTGAGAGAGCTGAGAGAATATTACTAAACTGAGAGAATATTACTGAACTGAGAGAGAATTACTAAACTGAGAGAATTTACTAAACTGAGAGAATATTACTAAACTGAGAGAGTTTTACTAAACTGAGAGAGTATTACTAACCCGAGAGAGTATTACTAAACTGAGAGAATATTACTAAACTGAGAGAATATTACTAAACTGAGAGAATATTACTAAACTGAGAGAACTGAGAGGAGAGAGCTGAGAGAATATTACTAAACTGAGAGAATATTACGAAACTGAGAGAATATTACTAAACTGAGAGAATATTACTAAACTGAGAGAAGAGAGTATTACTAAACTGAGAGAATATTACTAAACTGAGAGAGTATTACTAAACTGAGAGAATATTACTAAACTGAGAGAGTATTACTAAACTGAGAGAGTATTACTAAACTGAGAGAGTATTACTAGACTGAGAGAGTTTTACTCACCGGAGAGATTATTACTAAACTGAGAGAATATGACTAAATTGAGAGAATATTACTCAACTGAGAGAGTTTTACTAAACTGAGAGAGTATTACTAACCCGAGAGAGTATTACTAAACTGAGAGAATATTACTAAACTGAGAGAATATTACTAAACTGAGAGAATATTACTAAACTGAGAGAATATTACTAAACTGAGAGAACTGAGAGAGCTGAGAGAATATTACTAAACTGAGAGAGTATTACTAAACTGAGAGAATATTACTAAACTGAGAGAATATTACTAAACTGAGAGAGTATTACTAAACTGAAAGAGTATTACTAAACAGAGGGAGTATTACTAAACCGAGAGAGTATTACTAAACTGAGAGAATATTACTAAACTGAGAGAATATTACTAAACTGAGAGAGTATTACTAAACTGAGAGAATATTACTAAACTGAGAGAGTATTACTAAACTGAGAGAGTATTACTAAACAGAGGGAGTATTACTAAACCGAGAGAGTATTACTAAACTGAGAGAATATTACTAAACTGAGAGAATATTACTAAACTGAGAGAATATTACTAAACTGAGAGAGCTGAGAGAATATTACTAAACTGAGAGAATATTACTAAACTGAGAGAGTATTACTAGACTGAGAGAGTATTACTCACCGGAGAGATTATTACTAAACTGAGAGAATATGACTAAATTGAGAGAATATTACTAAACTGAGAGAGTTTTACTAAACTGAGAGAGTATTACTAACCCGAGAGAGTATTACTAAACTGAGAGAATATTACTAAACTGAGAGAATATTACTAAACTGAGAGAATATTACTAAACTGAGAGAATATTACTAAACTGAGAGAATATTACTAAGCTGAGAGAATATTACTAAACTGAGGGAGCTGAGAGAATATTACTAAACTGAGAGAATATTACTAAACTGAGAGAGTATTACTAAACTGAGAGAATATTACTAAACTAAGAGAATATTACTAAACTGAGAGAGTATTACTAAACTGAGAGAGTATTACTAAACAGAGGGAGTATTACTAAACCGAGAGAGTATTACTAAACTGAGAGAATATTACTAAACTGAGAGAATATTACTAAACTGAGAGAACTGAGAGAGCTGAGAGAATATTACTAAACTGAGAGAATATTACTAAACTGAGAGAATATTACTAAGCTGAGAGAATATTACTAAACTGAGAGAGCTGAGAGAATATTACTAAACTGAGAGAATATTACTAAACTGAGAGAGTATTACTAGACTGAGAGAGTTTTACTCACCGGAGAGATTATTACTAAACTGAGAGAATATGACTAAATTGAGAGAATATTACTAAACTGAGAGAGTTTTACTAAACTGAGAGAGTATTACTAACCCGAGAGAGTATTACTAAACTGAGAGAATATTACTAAACTGAGAGAATATTACTAAACTGAGAGAATATTACTAAACTGATAGAGTATTACTAAACTGAGAGAGTTTTACTAAACTGAGGGAGTATTACTAAACCGAGAGAGTATTACTAACCTGAGAGAGTATTACTAAACTGAGAGAATATTACTAAACTGTGAGAGTATTACTAAACTGAGAGAGTATTACTAACCCGAGAGAGTATTACTAAACTGAGAGAATATTACTAAACTGAGAGAATATTACTAAACTGAGAGAATATTACTAAGCTGAGAGAATATTACTAAACTGAGAGAGCTGAGAGAATATTACTAAACTGAGAGAATATTACTAAACTGAGAGAGTATTACTAGACTGAGAGAGTTTTACTCACCGGAGAGATTATTACTAAACTGAGAGAATATGACTAAATTGAGAGAATATTACTAAACTGAGAGAGTTTTACTAAACTGAGAGAGTATTACTAACCCGAGAGAGTATTACTAAACTGAGAGAATATTACTAAACTGAGAGAATATTACTAAACTGAGAGAGTATTACTAAACTGAGAGAATATTACTAACCTGAGAGAATATTACTAAACTGAGAGAGTATTACTAAACTGAGAGAATATTACTAAACTGAGAGAATATTACTAAACTGAGAGAGTATTACTAAACTGAAAGAGTATTACTAAACAGAGGGAGTATTACTAAACCGAGAGAGTATTACTAAACTGAGAGAATATTACTAAACTGAGAGAATATTACTAAACTGAGAGAGTATTACTAAACTGAGAGAATATTACTAAACTGAGAGAGTATTACTAAACTGAGAGAGTATTACTAAACAGAGGGAGTATTACTAAACCGAGAGAGTATTACTAAACTGAGAGAATATTACTAAACTGAGAGAATATTACTAAACTGAGAGAGTATCACTAAACTGAAGGAGTATTACTAACCCGAGAGAGTATTACTAAACTGAGAGAATATTACTAAACTGAGAGAATATTACTAAACTGAGAGAATATTACTAAACTGAGAGAGCTGAGAGAATATTACTAAACTGAGAGAATATTACTAAACTGAGAGAGTATTACTAGACTGAGAGAGTATTACTCACCGGAGAGATTATTACTAAACTGAGAGAATATGACTAAATTGAGAGAATATTACTAAACTGAGAGAGTTTTACTAAACTGAGAGAGTATTACTAACCCGAGAGAGTATTACTAAACTGAGAGAATATTACTAAACTGAGAGAATATTACTAAACTGAGAGAATATTACTAAACTGAGAGAATATTACTAAACTGAGAGAATATTACTAAGCTGAGAGAATATTACTAAACTGAGGGAGCTGAGAGAATATTACTAAACTGAGAGAATATTACTAAACTGAGAGAGTATTACTAAACTGAGAGAATATTACTAAACTAAGAGAATATTACTAAACTGAGAGAGTATTACTAAACTGAGAGAGTATTACTAAACAGAGGGAGTATTACTAAACCGAGAGAGTATTACTAAACTGAGAGAATATTACTAAACTGAGAGAATATTACTAAACTGAGAGAACTGAGAGAGCTGAGAGAATATACTAAACTGAGAGAATATTACTAAACTGAGAGAGTATTACTAAACTGAGAGAATTTACTAAACTGAAAGAATATTACTAAACTGAGAGAGTTTTACTAAACTGAGAGAGTATTACTAACCCGAGAGAGTATTACTAAACTGAGAGAATATTACTAAACTGAGAGAATATTACTAAACTGAGAGAATATTACTAAACTGAGAGAACTGAGAGAGATGAGAGAATATTACTAAACTGAGAGAATATTACTAAACTGAGAGAATATTACTAAACTGAGAGAACTGAGAGAGCTGAGACAATATTACTAAACAGAGAGTAATACTAAACTGAGAGAATATTACTAAACTGAGAGAATATTACTAAACTGAGAGAATATTACTAAACTGAGAGAGTATTACTAAACTGAGAGAGTATTACTAACCCGAGAGAGTGTTACTAAACTGAGAGAATATTACTAAACTGAGAGAATATTACTAAACTGAGAGAATATTACTAAACTGAGAGAACTGAGAGAGCTGAGAGAATATTACTAAACCGAGAGAATGTTACTAAACTGAGAGAATATTACTAAACTGAGAGAACTGAGAGAGCTGAGAGAATATTACTAAACTGAGAGAGTATTACTAAACTGAGAGAATATTACTAAACTGAGAGAATATTACTAAACTGATAGAGTATTACTAAACTGAGAGAGTTTTACTAAACTGAGGGAGTATTACTAAACCGAGAGAGTATCACTAACCTGAGAGAGTATTACTAAACTGAGAGAATATTACTAAACTGAGAGAATATTACTAAACTGAGAGAATATTACTAAGCTGAGAGAATATTACTAAACTGAGAGAGCTGAGAGAATATTACTAAACTGAGAGAATATTACTAAACTGAGAGAGTATTACTAGACTGAGAGAGTATTACTAAACTGAGAGAGTATTACTAGACTGAGAGAGTATTACTCACCGGAGAGATTATTACTAAACTGAGAGAATATGACTAAATTGAGAGAATATTACTAAACTGAGAGAGTATTACTAGACTGAGAGAGTTTTACTCACCGGAGAGATTATTACTAAACTGAGAGAATATGACTAAATTGAGAGAATATTACTAAACTGAGAGAGTTTTACTAAACTGAGAGAGTATTACTAACCCGAGAGAGTATTACTAAACTGAGAGAATATTACTAAACTGAGAGAATATTACTAAACTGAGAGAATATTACTAAACTGAGAGAACTGAGAGACCTGAGAGAATATTACTAAACTGAGAGAGTATTACTAAACTGAGAGAATATTACTAAACTGAGAGAATATTACTAAACTGAGAGAGTATTACTAAACTGAGAGAGTATTACTAAACAGAGGGAGTATTACTAAACCGAGAGAGTATTACTAAACTGAGAGAATATTACTAAACTGAGAGAATATTACTAAACTGAGAGAGTATTACTAAACTGAGAGAATATTACTAAACGGAGAGAGTATTACTAAACTGAGAGAGTATTACTAAACTGAGAGAGTATTACTAAACTGAGAGAGTATTACTAAACTGAGAGAATATTACTAAACTGAGAGAATATTACTAAACTGAGAGAGTATTACTAAACTGAAGGAGTATTACTAAACCGAGAGAGTATTACTAACCTGAAAGAGTATTACTAAACAGAGAGAATATTACTAAACTGTGAGAGTATTACTAAACTGAGAGAGTATTACTAACCCGAGAGAGTATTACTAAACTGAGAGAATATTACTAAACTGAGAGAATATTACTAAACTGAGAGAATATTACTAAACTGAGAGAGCTGAGAGAATATTACTAAACTGAGAGAATATTACTAAACTGAGAGAGTATTACTAAACTGAGGGAGTATTACTAAACCGAGAGAGTATTACTAACCTGAGAGAGTATTACTAAATTGAGAGAATATTACTAAACTGTGAGAGTATTACTAAACTGAGAGAGTATTACTAACCCGAGAGAGTATTACTAAACTGAGAGAATATTACTAAACTGAGAGAATATTACTAAACTGAGAGAATATTACTAAGCTGAGAGAATATTACTAAACTGAGGGAGCTGAGAGAATATTACTAAACTGAGAGAATATTACTAAACTGAGAGAGTATTACTAAACTGAGAGAATATTACTAAACTAAGAGAATATTACTAAACTGAGAGAGTATTACTAAACTGAGAGAGTATTACTAAACAGAGGGAGTATTACTAAACCGAGAGAGTATTACTAAACTGAGAGAATATTACTAAACTGAGAGAATATTACTAAACTGAGAGAACTGAGAGAGCTGAGAGAATATTACTAAACTGAGAGAATATTACTGAACTGAGAGAGTATTACTAAACTGAGAGAATTTACTAAACTGAAAGAATATTACTAAACTGAGAGAGTTTTACTAAACTGAGAGAGTATTACTAACCCGAGAGAGTATTACTAAACTGAGAGAATATTACTAAACTGAGAGAATATTACTAAACTGAGAGAATATTACTAAACTGAGAGAACTGAGAGAGATGAGAGAATATTACTAAACTGAGAGAATATTACTAAACTGAGAGAATATTACTAAACTGAGAGAACTGAGAGAGCTGAGACAATATTACTAAACAGAGAGTAATACTAAACTGAGAGAATATTACTAAACTGAGAGAATATTACTAAACTGAGAGAATATTACTAAACTGAGAGAGTATTACTAAACTGAGAGAGTATTACTAACCCGAGAGAGTATTACTAAACTGAGAGAATATTACTAAACTGAGAGAATATTACTAAACTGAGAGAATATTACTAAACTGAGAGAACTGAGAGAGCTGAGAGAATATTACTAAACCGAGAGAATATTACTAAACTGAGAGAATATTACTAAACTGAGAGAACTGAGAGAGCTGAGAGAATATTACTAAACTGAGAGAGTATTACTAAACTGAGAGAATATTACTAAACTGAGAGAATATTACTAAACTGATAGAGTATTACTAAACTGAGAGAGTTTTACTAAACTGAGGGAGTATTACTAAACCGAGAGAGTATCACTAACCTGAGAGAGTATTACTAAACTGAGAGAATATTACTAAACTGAGAGAATATTACTAAACTGAGAGAATATTACTAAGCTGAGAGAATATTACTAAACTGAGAGAGCTGAGAGAATATTACTAAACTGAGAGAGTATTACTAAACTGAGAGAGTATTACTAGACTGAGAGAGTATTACTAAACTGAGAGAGTATTACTAGACTGAGAGAGTATTACTCACCGGAGAGATTATTACTAAACTGAGAGAATATGACTAAATTGAGAGAATATTACTAAACTGAGAGAGTTTTACTAAACTGAGAGAGTATTACTAACCCGAGAGAGTATTACTAAACTGAGAGAATATTACTAAACTGAGAGAATATTACTAAACTGAGAGAATATTACTAAACTGAGAGAATATTACTAAACTGAGAGAACTGAGAGAGCTGAGAGAATATTACTAAACTGAGAGAATATTACTAAACTGAGAGAACTGAGAGAGCTGAGAGAATATTACTAAACTGAGAGAGTATTACTAAACTGAGAGAATATTACTAAACTGAGAGAATATTACTAAACTGAGAGAGTATTACTAAACTGAGAGAGTACTACTAAACAGAGGGAGTATTACTAAACCGAGAGAGTATTACTAAACTGAGAGAATATTACTAAACTGAGAGAATATTACTAAACTGAGAGAGTATTACTAAACTGAGAGAATATTACTAAACTGAGAGAATATTACTAAACTGAGAGAGTATTACTAAATTGAGAGAGTATTACTAAACAGAGGGAGTATTACTAAACCGAGAGATTATTACTAAACTGAGAGAATATTACTAAACTGAGAGAATATTACTAAACTGAGAGAATATTACTAAGCTGAGAGAGTATTACTAAACTGAGAGAATATTACTAAACTGAGAGAATATTACTAAACTGAGAGAATATTACTAAACTGAGAGAACTGAGAGAGCTGAGAGAATATTACTAAACTGAGAGAATATTACTAAACTGAGAGAATATTACTAAACTGAGAGAACTGAGAGAGCTGAGAGAATATTACTAAACTTAGAGAGTATTACTAAACTGAGAGAATATTACTAAACTGAGAGAATATTACTAAACTGAGAGAGTGTTACTAAACTGAGAGAGTATTACTAAACAGAGGGAGTATTACTAAACCGAGAGAGTATTACTAAACTGAGAGAATATTACTAAACTGAGAGAATATTACTAAACTGAGAGAATATTACTAAGCTGAGAGAATATTACTAAACTGAGAGAGCTGAGAGAATATTACTAAACTGAGAGAATATTACTAAACTGAGAGAGTATTACTAAACTGAGAGAGTATTACTAAACAGAGGGAGTATTACTAAACCGAGAGAGTATTACTAAACTGAGAGAATATTACTAAACTGAGAGAATATTACTAAACTGAGAGAATATTACTAAGCTGAGAGAGTATTACTAAACTGAGAGAATATTACTAAACTGAGAGAGTATCACTAAACTGAGGGAGTATTACTAAACCGAGAGAATATTACTAAGCTGAGAGAGTATTACTAAACTGAGAGAATATTACTAAACTCAGAGAGTATCACTAAACTGAAGGAGTATTACTAAACCGAGAGAGTATTACTAACCTGAAAGAGTATTACTAAACTGAGAGAATATTACTAAACTGTGAGATTATTACTAAACTGAGAGAGTATTACTAACCCGAGAGAGTATTACTAAACTGAGAGAATATTACTAAACTGAGAGAATATTACTAAACTGAGAGAATATTACTAAGCTGAGAGAATATTACTAAACTGAGAGAGCTGAGAGAATATTACTAAACTGAGAGAATATTACTAAACTGAGAGAGTATTACTAGACTGAGAGAGTATTACTCACCGGAGAGATTATTACTAAACTGAGAGAATATGACTAAATTGAGAGAATATTACTAAACTGAGAGAGTTTTACTAAACTGAGAGAGTCTTACTAACCCGAGAGAGTATTACTAAACTGAGAGAATATTACTAAACTGAGAGAATATTACTAAACTGAGAGAATATTACTAAACTGAGAGAATATTACTAAACTGAGAGAACTGAGAGAGCTGAGAGAATATTACTAAACTGAGAGAATATTACTAAACTGAGAGAACTGAGAGAGCTGAGAGAATATTACTAAACTGAGAGAGTATTACTAAACTGAGAGAATATTACTAAACTGAGAGAATATTACTAAACTGAGAGAGTATTACTAAACTGAGAGAGTATTACTAAACAGAGGGAGTATTACTAAACCGAGAGAGTATTACTAAACTGAGAGAATATTACTAAACTGAGAGAATATTACTAAACTGAGAGAGTATTACTAAACTGAGAGAATATTACTAAACTGAGAGAATATTACTAAACTGAGAGAGTATTACTAAACTGAGAGAGTATTACTAAACCGAGGGAGTATTACTAAACCAAGAGAGTATTACTAAACTGAGAGAATATTACTAAACTGAGAGAATATTACTAAACTGAGAGAATATTACTAAGCTGAGAGAGTATTACTAAACTGAGAGAATATTACTGAACTGAGAGAAAATTACTAAACTGAGAGAATATTACTAAACTGAGAGAACTGAGAGAGCTGAGAGAATATTACTAAACTGAGAGAATATTACTGAACTGAGAGAGTATTACTAAACTGAGAGAATTTACTAAACTGAGAGAATATTACTAAACTGAGAGAGTTTTACTAAACTGAGAGAGTATTACTAACCCGAGAGAGTATTACTAAACTGAGAGAATATTACTAAACTGAGAGAATATTACTAAACTGAGAGAATATTACTAAACTGAGAGAACTGAGAGAGCTGAGAGAATATTACTAAACTGAGAGAATATTACGAAACTGAGAGAATATTACTAAACTGAGAGACAATATTACTAAACTGAGAGAGTTACTAAACTGAGAGAATATTACTAAACTGAGAGAGTATTACTAAACTGAGAGAATATTACTAAACTGAGAGAGTATTACTACACTGAGAGAGTATTACTAAACAGAGGGAGTATTACTAAACCGAGAGAGTATTACTAAACTGAGAGAATATTACTAAACTGACAGAATATTACTAAACTGAGAGAGTATTACTAAACTGAGAGAATATTACTAAACTGAGAGAATATTACTAAACTGAGAGAGTATTACTAAACTGAGAGAGTATTACTAAACCGAGGGAGTATTACTAAACAGAGAGAGTATTACTAAACTGAGAGAATATTACTAAACTGAGAGAATATTACTAAACTGAGAGAATATTACTAAGCTGAGAGAGTATTACTAAACTGAGAGAATATTACTAAACTGAGAGAATATTACTAAACTGAGAGAATATTACTAAACTGAGAGAACTGAGAGAGCTGAGAGAATATTACTAAACTGAGAGAACTGAGAGAGCTGAGAGAATATTACTAAACTGAGAGAGTATTACTAAACTGAGAGAACTGAGAGAGCTGAGAGAATATTACTAAACTGAGAGAGTATTACTAAACTGAGAGAATATTACTAAACTGAGAGAATATTACTAAACTGAGAGAGTATTACTAAACTGAGAGAGTATTACTAAACAGAGGGAGTATTACTAAACCGAGAGAGTATTACTAAACTGAGAGAATATTACTAAACTGAGAGAATATTACTAAACTGAGAGAATATTACTAAGCTGAGAGAGTATTACTAAACTGAGAGAATATTACTAAACTGAGAGAATATTACTAAACTGAGAGAATATTACTAAACTGAGAGAACTGAGAGAGCTGAGAGAATATTACTAAACTGAGAGAATATTACTGAACTGAGAGAGTATTACTAAACTGAGAGAATTTACTAAACTGAGAGAATATTACTAAACTGAGAGAGTTTTACTAAACTGAGAGAGTATTACTAACCCGAGAGAGTATTACTAAACTGAGAGAATATTACTAAACTGAGAGAATATTACTAAACTGAGAGAATATTACTAAACTGAGAGAACTGAGAGAGCTGAGAGAATATTACTAAACCGAGAGAATATTACTAAACTGAGAGAATATTACTAAACTGAGAGAACTGAGAGAGCTGAGAGAATATTACTAAACTGAGAGAGTATTACTAAACTGAGAGAATATTACTAAACTGAGAGAATATTACTAAACTGATAGAGTATTACTAAACTGAGAGAGTTTTAATAAACTGAGGGAGTATTACTAAACCGAGAGAGTATTACTAACCTGAGAGAGTATTACTAAACTGAGAGAATATTACTAAACTGTGAGACTATTACTAAACTGAGAGATTATTACTAACCCAAGAGAGTATTACTAAACTGAGAGAATATTACTAAACTGAGAGAATATTACTAAACTGAGAGAATATTACTAAGCTGAGAGAATATTACTAAACTGAGAGAGCTGAGAGAATATAACTAAACTGAGAGAATATTACTAAACTGAGAGAGTATTACTAGACTGAGAGAGTATTACTCACCGGAGAGATTATTACTAAACTGAGAGAATATGACTAAATTGAGAGAATATTACTAAACTGAGAGAGTTTTACTAAACTGAGAGAGTATTACTAACCCGAGAGAGTATTACTAAACTGAGAGAATATTACTAAACTGAGAGAATATTACTAAACTGAGAGAATATTACTAAACTGAGAGAATATTACTAAACTGAGAGAACTGAGAGAGCTGAGAGAATATTACTAAACTGAGAGAATATTACTAAACTGAGAGAGCTGAGAGAATATTACTAAACTGAGAGAGTATTACTAAACTGAGAGAATATTACTAAACTGAGAGAATATTACTAAACTGAGAGAATATTACTAAACTGAGAGAGTATTACTAAACTGAGAGAGTATTACTAAACAGAGGGATTATTACTAAACCGAGAGAGTATTACTAAACTGAGAGAATATTACTAAACTGAGAGAATATTACTAAACTGAGAGAGTATTACTAAACTGAGAGAATATTACTAAACTGAGAGAATATTACTAAACTGAGAGAGTATTACTAAACTGAGAGAGTATTACTAAACAGAGGGAGTATTACTAAACCGAGAGAGTATTACTAAACTGAGAGAATATTACTAAACTGAGAGAATATTACTAAACTGAGAGAATATTACTAAGCTGAGAGAGTATTACTAAACTGAGAGAATATTACTAAACTGAGAGAATATTACTAAACTGAGAGAACTGAGAGAGCTGAGAGAATATTACTAAACTGAGAGAATATTACTAAACTGAGAGAATATTACTAAACTGAGAGAACTGAGAGAGCTGAGAGAATATTACTAAACTTAGAGAGTATTACTAAACTGAGAGAATATTACTAAACTGAGAGAATATTACTAAACTGAGAGAGTGTTACTAAACTGAGAGAGTATTACTAAACAGAGGGAGTATTACTAAACCGAGAGAGTATTACTAAACTGAGAGAATATTACTAAACTGAGAGAATATTACTAAACTGAGAGAATATTACTAAGCTGAGAGAATATTACTAAACTGAGAGAGCTGAGAGAATATTACTAAACTGAGAGAATATTACTAAACTGAGAGAGTATTACTAAACTGAGAGAGTATTACTAAACAGAGGGAGTATTACTAAACCGAGAGAGTATTACTAAACTGAGAGAATATTACTAAACTGAGAGAATATTACTAAACTGAGAGAATATTACTAAGCTGATAGAATATTACTAAACTGAGAGAATATTACTAAACTGAGAGAGTATCACTAAACTGAGGGAGTATTACTAAACCGAGAGAATATTACTAAGCTGAGAGAGTATTACTAAACTGAGAGAATATTACTAAACTGAGAGAGTATCACTAAACTGTAGGAGTATTACTAAACCGAGAGAGTATTACTAACCTGAAAGAGTATTACTAAACTGAGAGAATATTACTAAACTGTGAGAGTATTACTAAACGGAGAGAGTATTACTAACCTGAGAGAGTATTACTAAACTGAGAGAATATTACTAAAATGAGAGAATATTACTAAACTGAGAGAATATTACTAAGCTGAGAGAATATTACTAAACTGAGAGAGCTGAGAGAATATTACTAAACTGAGAGAATATTACTAAACTGAGAGAATATTACTAAACTGAGAGAATATTACTAAACTGAGAGATTTTTACAAAACTAAGGGTGTATTACTAACCCGAGAGAGTATTACTAAACTGAGAGAATATTACTAAACTGAGAGAATATTACTAAACTGAGAGAATATTACTAAACTGAGAGAGCTGAGAGAATATTACTAAACTGAGAGAATATTACTAAACTGAGAGAGTATTACTAGACTGAGAGAGTATTACTCACCGGAGAGATTATTACTAAACTGAGAGAATATGACTAAATTGAGAGAATATTACTAAACTGAGAGAGTTTTACTAAACTGAGAGAGTATTACTAACCCGAGAGAGTATTACTAAACTGAGAGAATATTACTAAACTGAGAGAATATTACTAAACTGAGAGAATATTACTAAACTGAGAGAATATTACTAAGCTGAGAGAATATTACTAAACTGAGGGAGCTGAGAGAATATTACTAAACTGAGAGAATATTACTAAACTGAGAGAGTATTACTAAACTGAGAGAATATTACTAAACTGAGAGAGTATTACTAAACTGAGAGAGTATTACTAAACAGAGGGAGTATTACTAAACCGAGAGAGTATTACTAAACTGAGAGAATATTACTAAACTGAGAGAATATTACTAAACTGAGAGAATATTACTAAGCTGAGAGAGTATTACTAAACTGAGAGAATATTACTAAACTGAGAGAATATTACTAAACTGAGAGAACTGAGAGAGCTGAGAGAATATTACTAAACTGAGAGAATATTACTAAACTGAGAGAACTGAGAGAGCTGAGAGAATATTACTAAACTTAGAGAGTATTACTAAACTGAGAGAATATTACTAAACTGAGAGAATATTACTAAACTGAGAGAGTGTTACTAAACTGAGAGAGTATTACTAAACAGAGGGAGTATTACTAACCCGAGAGAGTATTACTAAACTGAGAGAATATTACTAAACTGAGAGAATATTACTAAACTGAGAGAATATTACTAAGCTGAGAGAATATTACTAAACTGAGAGAGCTGAGAGAATATTACTAAACTGAGAGAATATTACTAAACTGAGAGACTATTACTAAACTGAGAGAGTATTACTAAACAGAGGGAGTATTACTAAACCGAGAGAGTATTACTAAACTGAGAGAATATTACTAAACTGAGAGAATATTACTAAACTGAGAGAATATTACTAAGCTGATAGAGTATTACTAAACTGAGAGAATATTACTAAACTGAGAGAGTATCACTAAACTGAGGGAGTATTACTAAACCGAGAGAATATTACTAAGCTGAGAGAGTATTACTAAACTGAGAGAATATTACTAAACTGAGAGAGTATCACTAAACTGTAGGAGTATTACTAAACCGAGAGAGCATTACTAACCTGAAAGAGTATTACTAAACTGAGAGAATATTACTAAACTGTGAGAGTATTACTAAACGGAGAGAGTATTACTAACCTGAGAGAGTATTACTAAACTGAGAGAATATTACTAAAATGAGAGAATATTACTAAACTGAGAGAATATTACTAAGCTGAGAGAATATTACTAAACTGAGAGAGCTGAGAGAATATTACTAAACTGAGAGAATATTACTAAACTGAGAGAATATTACTAAACTGAGAGAATATTACTAAACTGAGAGAGTTTTACAAAACTAAGGGTGTATTACTAACCCGAGAGAGTATTACTAAACTGAGAGAATATTACTAAACTGAGAGAATATTACTAAACTGAGAGAATATTACTAAACTGAGAGAGCTGAGAGAATATTACTAAACTGAGAGAATATTACTAAACTGAGAGAGTATTACTAGACTGAGAGAGTATTACTCACCGGAGAGAATATTACTAAACTGAGAGAATATTACTAAATTGAGAGAATATTACTAAACTGAGAGAGTTTTACTAAACTGAGAGAGTATTACAAACCCGAGAGAGTATTACTAAACTGAGAGAATATTACTAAACTGAGAGAATATTACTAAACTGAGAGAATATTACTAAACTGAGAGAATATTACTAAGCTGAGAGAATATTACTAAACTGAGGGAGCTGAGAGAATATTACTAAACTGAGAGAATATTACTAAACTGAGAGAATATTACTAAACTAAGAGAATATTA
Source organism: Salvelinus alpinus (assembly GCF_045679555.1). Lineage (NCBI taxonomy): Eukaryota > Metazoa > Chordata > Actinopteri > Salmoniformes > Salmonidae > Salvelinus > Salvelinus alpinus. The sequence goes on along the minus strand of NC_092099.1, from coordinate 58,454,999 downwards.
CTAAGCTGAGAGAGTATTACTAAACTGAGAGAATATTACTAAACTGAGAGAATATTACTAAACTGAGAGAACCTGAGAGAATATTACTAAACTGAGAGAATATTACTAAACTGAGAGAATATTACTAAACTGAGAGAACTGAGAGAGCTGAGAGAATATTACTAAACTTAGAGAGTATTACTAAACTGAGAGAGTGTTACTAAACTGAGAGAGTATTACTAAACTGAGAGAGTATTACTAACCCGAGAGAGTATTACTAAACTGAGAGAATATTACTAAACTGAGAGAATATTACTAAACTGAGAGAATATTACTAAGCTGAGAGAATATTACTAAACTGAGAGAATATTACTAAACTGAGAGAGTATTACTAAACTGAGAGAGTATTACTAAACAGAGGGAGTATTACTAAACCGAGAGAGTATTACTAAACTGAGAGAATATTACTAAACTGAGAGAATATTACTAAACTGAGAGAATATTACTAAGCTGATAGAGTATTACTAAACTGAGAGAATATTACTAAACTGAGAGAGTATCACTAAACTGAGGGAGTATTACTAAACCGAGAGAATATTACTAAGCTGAGAGAGTATTACTAAACTGAGAGAATATTACTAAACTGAGAGAGTATCACTAAACTGTAGGAGTATTACTAAACCGAGAGAGTATTACTAACCTGAAAGAGTATTACTAAACTGAGAGAATATTACTAAACTGTGAGAGTATTACTAAACTGAGAGAGTATTACTAACCTGAGAGAGTATTACTAAACTGAGAGAATATTACTAAACTGAGAGAATATTACTAAACTGAGAGAATATTACTAAGCTGAGAGAATATTACTAAACTGAGAGAGCTGAGAGAATATTACTAAACTGAGAGAATATTACTAAACTGAGAGAATATTACTAAACTGAGAGAATATTACTAAACTGAGAGAGTTTTACAAAACTAAGGGTGTATTACTAACCCGAGAGAGTATTACTAAACTGAGAGAATATTACTAAACTGAGAGAATATTACTAAACTGAGAGAATATTACTAAACTGAGAGAGCTGAGAGAATATTACTAAACTGAGAGAATATTACTAAACTGAGAGAATATTACTAAACTGAGAGAATATTACTAAACTGAGAGAGCTGAGAGAATATTACTAAACTGAGAGAATATTACTAAACTGAGAGAGTATTACTAGACTGAGAGTGTATTACTCACCGGAGAGATTATTACTAAACTGAGAGAATATGACTAAATTGAGAGAATATTACTAAACTGAGAGAGTTTTACTAAACTGAGAGAGTATTACTAACCCGAGAGAGTATTACTAAACTGAGAGAATATTACTAAACTGAGAGAATATTACTAAACTGAGAGAATATTACTAAACTGAGAGAATATTACTAAGCTGAGAGAATATTACTAAACTGAGGGAGCTGAGAGAATATTACTAAACTGAGAGAATATTACTAAACTGAGAGAGTATTACTAAACTGAGAGAATATTACTAAACTAAGAGAATATTACTAAACTGAGAGAGTATTACTAAACTGAGAGAGTATTACTAAACAGAGGCAGTATTACTAAACCGAGAGAGTATTACTAACCTGAGAGAGTATTACTAAACTGAGAGAATATTACTAAACTGTGAGACTATTACTAAACTGAGAGATTATTACTAACCCGAGAGAGTATTACTAAACTGAGAGAATATTACTAAACTGAGAGAATATTACTAAACTGAGAGAATATTACTAAGCTGAGAGAATATTACTAAACTGAGAGAGCTGAGAGAATATTACTAAACTGAGAGAATATTACTAAACTGAGAGAGTATTACTAGACTGAGAGAGTATTACTCACCGGAGAGATTATTACTAAACTGAGAGAATATTACTAAACTGAGAGAATATTACTAAACTGAGAGAATATTACTAAGCTGAGAGAATATTACTAAACTGAGAGAGCTGAGAGAATATTACTAAACTGAGAGAATATTACTAAACTGAGAGAGTATTACTAGACTGAGAGAGTATTACTCACCGGAGAGATTATTACTAAACTGAGAGAATATGACTAAATTGAGAGAATATTACTAAACTGAGAGAGTTTTACTAAACTGAGAGAGTATTACTAACCCGAGAGAGTATTACTAAACTGAGAGAATATTACTAAACTGAGAGAATATTACTAAACTGAGAGAATATTACTAAACTGAGAGAATATTACTAGAACTGAGAGAATATTACTAAACTGAGAGAATATTACTAAACTGAGAGAACTGAGAGCTGAGAGAATATGACTAAACTGAGAGAGTATTACTAAACTGAGAGAATATTACTAAACTGAGAGAATATTACTACACTGAGAGAATATTACTAAACTGAGAGAATATTAAACTGAGAGAGCTGAGAGAATATTACTAAACTGAGAGAATATTACTAAACTGAGAGAATATTACTAAGCTGAGAGAATATTACTAAACTGAGGGAGCTGAGAGAATATTACTAAACTGAGAGAATATTACTAAACTGAGAGAATATTACTAAACTAAGAGAATATTACTAAGCTGAGAGAGTATTACTAAACTGAGAGAATATTACTAAACTGAGAGAATATTACTAAACTGAGAGAATATTACTAAACTGAGAGAACTGAGAGAGCTGAGAGAATATTACTAAACTTAGAGAGTATTACTAAACTGAGAGAGTATTACTAAACTGAGAGAGTATTACTAAACAGAGGGAGTATTACTAAACCGAGAGAGTATTACTAAACTGAGAGAATATTACTAAACTGAGAGAATATTACTAAACTGAGAGAATATTACTAAGCTGAGAGAATATTACTAAACTGAGAGAGCTGAGAGAATATTACTAAACTGAGAGAATATTACTAAACTGAGAGAGTATTACTAAACTGAGAGAGTATTACTAAACAGAGGGAGTATTACTAAACCGAGAGAGTATTACTAAACTGAGAGAATATTACTAAACTGAGAGAATATTACTAAACTGAGAGAATATTACTAAACTGATAGAGTATTACTAAACTGAGAGAATATTACTAAACTGAGAGAGTATCACTAAACTGAGGGAGTATTACTAAACCGAGAGAATATTACTAAGCTGAGAGAGTATTACTAAACTGAGAGAATATTACTAAACTGAGAGAGTATCACTAAACTGTAGGAGTATTACTAAACCGAGAGAGTATTACTAACCTGAAAGAGTATTACTAAACTGAGAGAATATTACTAAACTGAGAGAGTATTACTAACCTGAGAGAGTATTACTAAACTGAGAGAATATTACTAAACTGAGAGAATATTACTAAACTGAGAGAATATTACTAAGCTGAGAGAATATTACTAAACTGAGAGAGCTGAGAGAATATTACTAAACTGAGAGAATATTACTAAACTGAGAGAATATTACTAAACTGAGAGAGTTTTACAAAACTAAGGGTGTATTACTAACCCGAGAGAGTATTACTAAACTGAGAGAATGATTACTAAACTGAGAGAATATTACTAAACTGAGAGAATATTACTAAACTGAGAGAGCTGAGAGAATATTACTAAACTGAGAGAATATTACTAAACTGAGAGAGTATTACTAGACTGAGAGAGTATTACTCACCGGAGAGATTATTACTAAACTGAGAGAATATGACTAAATTGAGAGAATATTACTAAACTGAGAGAGTTTTACTAAACTGAGAGAGTATTACAAACCCGAGAGAGTATTACTAAACTGAGAGAATATTACTAAACTGAGAGAATATTACTAAACTGAGAGAATATTACTAAAGCTGAGAGAATATTATTACTGAAACTGAGAGAATATTACTAAACTGAGAGAATATTACTAAACTGAGAGAATATTACTAAACTAAGAGAATATTACTAAGCTGAGAGAGTATTACTAAACTGAGAGAATATTACTAAACTGAGAGAATATTACTAAACTGAGAGAACTGAGAGAGCTGAGAGAATATTACTAAACTGAGAGAATATTACTAAACTGAGAGAATATTACTAAGCTGAGAGAATATTACTAAACTGAGGGAGCTGAGAGAATATTACTAAACTGAGAGAATATTACTAAACTGAGAGAGTATTACTAAACTGAGAGAATATTACTAAACTAAGAGAATATTACTAAACTGAGAGAGTATTACTAAACTGAGAGAGTATTACTAAACAGAGGCAGTATTACTAAACCGAGAGAGTATTACTAAACTGAGAGAATATTACTAAACTGAGAGAATATTACTAAACTGAGAGAACTGAGAGAGCTGAGAGAATATTACTAAACTGAGAGAATATTACTGAACTGAGAGAGTATTACTAAACTGAGAGAATTTACTAAACTGAGAGAATATTACTAAACTGAGAGAGTTTTACTAAACTGAGAGAGTATTACTAACCCGAGAGAGTATTACTAAACTGAGAGAATATTACTAAACTGAGAGAATATTACTAAACTGAGAGAATATTACTAAACTGAGAGAACTGAGAGAGCTGAGAGAATATTACTAAACTGAGAGAATATTACTAAACTGAGAGAATATTACTAAACTGAGAGAACTGAGAGAGCTGAGACAATATTACTAAACAGAGAGTAATACTAAACTGAGAGAATATTACTAAACTGAGAGAATATTACTAAACTGAGAGAATATTACTAAACTGAGAGAGTATTACTAACCCGAGAGAGTATTACTAAACTGAGAGAGTATTACTAAACTGAGAGAATATTACTAAACGGAGAGAATATTACTAAACTGAGAGAACTGAGAGAGCTGAGAGAATATTACTAAACCGAGAGAATATTACTAAACTGAGAGAATATTACTAAACTGAGAGAACTGAGAGAGCTGAGAGAATATTACTAAACTGAGAGAGTATTACTAAACTGAGAGAATATTACTAAACTGAGAGAATATTACTAAACTGATAGAGTATTACTAAACTGAGAGAGTATTACTAAACTGAGGGAGTATTACTAAACCGAGAGAGTATTACTAACCTGAGAGAGTATTACTAAACGGAGAGAATATTACTAAACTGTGAGAGTATTACTAAACTGAGAGAGTATTACTAACCCGAGAGAGTATTACTAAACTGAGAGATTATTACTAAACTGAGAGAATATTACTAAGCTGAGAGAGTATTACTAAACTGAGAGAATATTACTAAACTGAGAGAATATTACTAAACTGAGAGAACTGAGAGAGCTGAGAGAATATTACTAAACTGAGAGAATATTACTAAACTGAGAGAATATTACTAAACTGAGAGAACTGAGAGAGCTGAGAGAATATTACTAAACTTAGAGAGTATTACTAAACTGAGAGAATATTACTAAACTGAGAGAATATTACTAAACTGAGAGAGTGTTACTAAACTGAGAGAGTATTACTAAACTGAGGGAGTATTACTAAACCGAGAGAGTATTACTAAACTGAGAGAATATTACTAAACTGAGAGAATATTACTAAACTGAGAGAATATTACTAAGCTGAGAGAATATTACTAAACTGAGAGAGCTGAGAGAATATTACTAAACTGAGAGAATATTACTAAACTGAGAGAGTATTACTAAACTGAGAGAGTATTACTAAACAGAGGGAGTATTACTAAACCGAGAGAATATTACTAAACTGAGAGAATATTACTAAACTGAGAGAATATTACTAAACTGAGAGAATATTACTAAACTGAGAGAGTATTACTAAACTGAGAGAATCTTACTAAACTGAGAGAGTATTACTAAACTGAGAGAGTATTACTAAACCGAGAGAATATTACTAAACTGAGAGAGTATTACTAAACTGAGAGAATATTACTAAACTGAGAGAGTATCACTAAACTGTAGGAGTATTACTAAACCGAGAGAGTATTACTAACCTGAAAGAGTATTACTAAACTGAGAGAATATTACTAAACTGTGAGAGTATTACTAAACGGAGAGAGTATTACTAACCTGAGAGAGTATTACTAAACTGAGAGAATATTACTAAAATGAGAGAATATTACTAAACTGAGAGAATATTACTAAACTGAGAGAATATTACTAAACTGAGAGAGCTGAGAGAATATTACTAAACTGAGAGAATATTACTAAACTGAGAGAGTATTACTAGACTGAGAGTGTATTACTCACCGGAGAGATTATTACTAAACTGAGAGAATATGACTAAATTGAGAGAATATTACTAAACTGAGAGAGTTTTACTAAACTGAGAGAGTATTACTAACCCGAGAGAGTATTACTAAACTGAGAGAATATTACTAAACTGAGAGAATATTACTAAACTGAGAGAATATTACTAAACTGAGAGAATATTACTAAGCTGAGAGAATATTACTAAACTGAGGGAGCTGAGAGAATATTACTAAACTGAGAGAATATTACTAAACTGAGAGAGTATTACTAAACTGAGAGAATATTACTAAACTAAGAGAATATTACTAAACTGAGAGAGTATTACTAAACTGAGAGAGTATTACTAAACAGAGGCAGTATTACTAAACCGAGAGAGTATTACTAACCTGAGAGAGTATTACTAAACTGAGAGAATATTACTAAACTGTGAGACTATTACTAAACTGAGAGATTATTACTAACCCGAGAGAGTATTACTAAACTGAGAGAATATTACTAAACTGAGAGAATATTACTAAACTGAGAGAATATTACTAAGCTGAGAGAATATTACTAAACTGAGAGAGCTGAGAGAATATTACTAAACTGAGAGAATATTACTAAACTGAGAGAGTATTACTAGACTGAGAGAGTATTACTCACCGGAGAGATTATTACTAAACTGAGAGAATATTACTAAACTGAGAGAATATTACTAAACTGAGAGAATATTACTAAGCTGAGAGAATATTACTAAACTGAGAGAGCTGAGAGAATATTACTAAACTGAGAGAATATTACTAAACTGAGAGAGTATTACTAGACTGAGAGAGTATTACTCACCGGAGAGATTATTACTAAACTGAGAGAATATGACTAAATTGAGAGAATATTACTAAACTGAGAGAGTTTTACTAAACTGAGAGAGTATTACTAACCCGAGAGAGTATTACTAAACTGAGAGAATATTACTAAACTGAGAGAATATTACTAAACTGAGAGAATATTACTAAACTGAGAGAATATTACTAAACTGAGAGAACTGAGAGAGCTGAGAGAATATTACTAAACTGAGAGAATATTACTAAACTGAGAGAACTGAGAGAGCTGAGAGAATATGACTAAACTGAGAGAGTATTACTAAACTGAGAGAATATTACTAAACTGAGAGAATATTACTAAACTGAGAGAATATTACTAAGCTGAGAGAATATTACTAAACTGAGAGAGCTGAGAGAATATTACTAAACTGAGAGAATATTACTAAACTGAGAGAATATTACTAAACTGAGAGAGTTTTACAAAACTAAGGGTGTATTACTAACCCGAGAGAGTATTACTAAACTGAGAGAATATTACTAAACTGAGAGAATATTACTAAACTGAGAGAATATTACTAAACTGAGAGAGCTGAGAGAATATTACTAAACTGAGAGAGTATTACTAGACTGAGAGAGTATTACTCACCGGAGAGATTATTACTAAACTGAGAGAATATGACTAAATTGAGAGAATATTACTAAACTGAGAGAGTTTTACTAAACTGAGAGAGTATTACTAACCCGAGAGAGTATTACTAAACTGAGAGAATATTACTAAACTGAGAGAATATTACTAAACTGAGAGAATATTACTAAACTGAGAGAATATTACTAAGCTGAGAGAATATTACTAAACTGAGGGAGCTGAGAGAATATTACTAAACTGAGAGAATATTACTAAACTGAGAGAATATTACTAAACTAAGAGAATATTACTAAGCTGAGAGAGTATTACTAAACTGAGAGAATATTACTAAACTGAGAGAATATTACTAAACTGAGAGAACTGAGAGAGCTGAGAGAATATTACTAAACTGAGAGAATATTACTAAACTGAGAGAATATTACTAAACTGAGAGAACTGAGAGAGCTGAGAGAATATTACTAAACTTAGAGAGTATTACTAAACTGAGAGAGTGTTACTAAACTGAGAGAGTATTACTAAACAGAGGGAGTATTACTAAACCGAGAGAGTATTACTAAACTGAGAGAATATTACTAAACTGAGAGAATATTACTAAACTGAGAGAATATTACTAAGCTGAGAGAATATTACTAAACTGAGAGAGCTGAGAGAATATTACTAAACTGAGAGAATATTACTAAACTGAGAGAGTATTACTAAACTGAGAGAGTATTACTAAACAGAGGGAGTATTACTAAACCGAGAGAGTATTACTAAACTGAGAGAATATTACTAAACTGAGAGAATATTACTAAACTGAGAGAATATTACTAAGCTGATAGAGTATTACTAACCTGAGAGAGTATTACTAAACTGAGAGAATATTACTAAACTGTGAGACTATTACTAAACTGAGAGATTATTACTAACCCGAGAGAGTATTACTAAACTGAGAGAATATTACTAAACTGAGAGAATATTACTAAACTGAGAGAATATTACTAAGCTGAGAGAATATTACTAAACTGAGAGAGCTGAGAGAATATTACTAAACTGAGAGAATATTACTAAACTGAGAGAGTATTACTAGACTGAGAGAGTATTACTCACCGGAGAGATTATTACTAAACTGAGAGAATATTACTAAACTGAGAGAATATTACTAAACTGAGAGAATATTACTAAGCTGAGAGAATATTACTAAACTGAGAGAGCTGAGAGAATATTACTAAACTGAGAGAATATTACTAAACTGAGAGAGTATTACTAGACTGAGAGAGTATTACTCACCGGAGAGATTATTACTAAACTGAGAGAATATGACTAAATTGAGAGAATATTACTAAACTGAGAGAGTTTTACTAAACTGAGAGAGTATTACTAACCCGAGAGAGTATTACTAAACTGAGAGAATATTACTAAACTGAGAGAATATTACTAAACTGAGAGAATATTACTAAACTGAGAGAATATTACTAAACTGAGAGAACTGAGAGAGCTGAGAGAATATTACTAAACTGAGAGAATATTACTAAACTGAGAGAACTGAGAGAGCTGAGAGAATATGACTAAACTGAGAGAGTATTACTAAACTGAGAGAATATTACTAAACTGAGAGAATATTACTAAACTGAGAGAATATTACTAAGCTGAGAGAATATTACTAAACTGAGAGAGCTGAGAGAATATTACTAAACTGAGAGAATATTACTAAACTGAGAGAATATTACTAAACTGAGAGAGTTTTACAAAACTAAGGGTGTATTACTAACCCGAGAGAGTATTACTAAACTGAGAGAATATTACTAAACTGAGAGAATATTACTAAACTGAGAGAATATTACTAAACTGAGAGAGCTGAGAGAATATTACTAAACTGAGAGAGTATTACTAGACTGAGAGAGTATTACTCACCGGAGAGATTATTACTAAACTGAGAGAATATGACTAAATTGAGAGAATATTACTAAACTGAGAGAGTTTTACTAAACTGAGAGAGTATTACTAACCCGAGAGAGTATTACTAAACTGAGAGAATATTACTAAACTGAGAGAATATTACTAAACTGAGAGAATATTACTAAACTAAGAGAATATTACTAAACTGAGAGAGTATTACTAAACTGAGAGAATATTACTAAACTGAGAGAATATTACTAAACTGAGAGAACTGAGAGAGCTGAGAGAATATTACTAAACTGAGAGAATATTACTAAACTGAGAGAGTATTACTAAACTGAGAGAATATTACTAAACTTAGAGAGTATTACTAAACTGAGAGAGTGTTACTAAACTGAGAGAGTATTACTAAACAGAGGGAGTATTACTAAACCGAGAGAGTATTACTAAACTGAGAGAATATTACTAAACTGAGAGAATATTACTAAACTGAGAGAATATTACTAAGCTGAGAGAATATTACTAAACTGAGAGAGCTGAGAGAATATTACTAAACTGAGAGAATATTACTAAACTGAGAGAGTATTACTAAACTGAGAGAGTATTACTAAACAGAGGGAGTATTACTAAACCGAGAGAGTATTACTAAACTGAGAGAATATTACTAAACTGAGAGAATATTACTAAACTGAGAGAATATTACTAAGCTGATAGAGTATTACTAAACTGAGAGAATATTACTAAACTGAGAGAGTATCACTAAACTGAGGGAGTATTACTAAACCGAGAGAATATTACTAAGCTGAGAGAGTATTACTAAACTGAGAGAATATTACTAAACTGAGAGAGTATCACTAAACTGTAGGAGTATTACTAAACCGAGAGAGTATTACTAACCTGAAAGAGTATTACTAAACTGAGAGAATATTACTAAACTGTGAGAGTATTACTAAACTGAGAGAGTATTACTAACCTGAGAGAGTATTACTAAACTGAGAGAATATTACTAAACTGAGAGAATATTACTAAACTGAGAGAATATTACTAAGCTGAGAGAATATTACTAAACTGAGAGAGCTGAGAGAATATTACTAAACTGAGAGAATATTACTAAACTGAGAGAATATTACTAAACTGAGAGAATATTACTAAACTGAGAGAGTTTTACAAAACTAAGGGTGTATTACTAACCCGAGAGAGTATTACTAAACTGAGAGAATATTACTAAACTGAGAGAATATTACTAAACTGAGAGAATATTACTAAACTGAGAGAGCTGAGAGAATATTACTAAACTGAGAGAATATTACTAAACTGAGAGAGTATTACTAGACTGAGAGAGTATTACTCACCGGAGAGATTATTACTAAACTGAGAGAATATGACTAAATTGAGAGAATATTACTAAACTGAGAGAGTTTTACTAAACTGAGAGAGTATTACAAACCCGAGAGAGTATTACTAAACTGAGAGAATATTACTAAACTGAGAGAATATTACTAAACTGAGAGAATATTACTAAACTGAGAGAATATTACTAAGCTGAGAGAATATTACTAAACTGAGGGAGCTGAGAGAATATTACTAAACTGAGAGAATATTACTAAACTGAGAGAGTATTACTAAACTGAGAGAATATTACTAAACTAAGAGAATATTACTAAACTGAGAGAGTATTACTAAACTGAGAGAGTATTACTAAACAGAGGCAGTATTACTAAACCGAGAGAGTATTACTAAACTGAGAGAATATTACTAAACTGAGAGAATATTACTAAACTGAGAGAACTGAGAGAGCTGAGAGAATATTACTAAACTGAGAGAATATTACTGAACTGAGAGAGTATTACTAAACTGAGAGAATTTACTAAACTGAGAGAATATTACTAAACTGAGAGAGTTTTACTAAACTGAGAGAGTATTACTAACCCGAGAGAGTATTACTAAACTGAGAGAATATTACTAAACTGAGAGAATATTACTAAACTGAGAGAATATTACTAAACTGAGAGAACTGAGAGAGCTGAGAGAATATTACTAAACTGAGAGAATATTACTAAACTGAGAGAATATTACTAAACTGAGAGAACTGAGAGAGCTGAGACAATATTACTAAACAGAGAGTAATACTAAACTGAGAGAATATTACTAAACTGAGAGAATATTACTAAACTGAGAGAATATTACTAAACTGAGAGAGTATTACTAACCCGAGAGAGTATTACTAAACTGAGAGAATATTACTAAACTGAGAGAATATTACTAAACGGAGAGAATATTACTGAGAGAACTGAGAGAGAATATTACTAAACCGAGAGAATATTACTAAACTGAGAGAATATTACTAAACTGAGAGAACTGAGAGAGCTGAGAGAATATTACTAAACTGAGAGAGTATTACTAAACTGAGAGAATATTACTAAACTGAGAGAATATTACTAAACTGATAGAGTATTACTAAACTGAGAGAGTATTACTAAACTGAGGGAGTATTACTAAACCGAGAGAGTATTACTAACCTGAGAGAGTATTACTAAACGGAGAGAATATTACTAAACTGTGAGAGTATTACTAAACTGAGAGAGTATTACTAACCCGAGAGAGTATTACTAAACTGAGAGATTATTACTAAACTGAGAGAATATTACTAAACTGAGAGAATATTACTAAACTGAGAGAATATTACTAAACTGAGAGAATATTACTAAACTGAGAGAACTGAGAGAGCTGAGAGAATATTACTAAACTGAGAGAATATTACTAAACTGAGAGAATATTACTAAACTGAGAGAACTGAGAGAGCTGAGAGAATATTACTAAACTTAGAGAGTATTACTAAACTGAGAGAATATTACTAAACTGAGAGAATATTACTAAACTGAGAGAGTGTTACTAAACTGAGAGAGTATTACTAAACTGAGGGAGTATTACTAAACCGAGAGAGTATTACTAAACTGAGAGAGTATTACTAACCTGAGAGAGTATTACTAAACTGAGAGAATATTACTAAACTGAGAGAATATTACTAAACTGAGAGAATATTACTAAGCTGAGAGAATATTACTAAACTGAGAGAGCTGAGAGAATATTACTAAACTGAGAGAATATTACTAAACTGAGAGAATATTACTAAACTGAGAGAATATTACTAAACTGAGAGAGTTTTACAAAACTAAGGGTGTATTACTAACCCGAGAGAGTATTACTAAACTGAGAGAATATTACTAAACTGAGAGAATATTACTAAACTGAGAGAATATTACTAAACTGAGAGAGCTGAGAGAATATTACTAAACTGAGAGAATATTACTAAACTGAGAGAGTATTACTAGACTGAGAGAGTATTACTCACCGGAGAGATTATTACTAAACTGAGAGAATATGACTAAATTGAGAGAATATTACTAAACTGAGAGAGTTTTACTAAACTGAGAGAGTATTACAAACCCGAGAGAGTATTACTAAACTGAGAGAATATTACTAAACTGAGAGAATATTACTAAACTGAGAGAATATTACTAAACTGAGAGAATATTACTAAGCTGAGAGAATATTACTAAACTGAGGGAGCTGAGAGAATATTACTAAACTGAGAGAATATTACTAAACTGAGAGAGTATTACTAAACTGAGAGAATATTACTAAACTAAGAGAATATTACTAAACTGAGAGAGTATTACTAAACTGAGAGAGTATTACTAAACAGAGGCAGTATTACTAAACCGAGAGAGTATTACTAAACTGAGAGAATATTACTAAACTGAGAGAATATTACTAAACTGAGAGAACTGAGAGAGCTGAGAGAATATTACTAAACTGAGAGAATATTACTGAACTGAGAGAGTATTACTAAACTGAGAGAATTTACTAAACTGAGAGAATATTACTAAACTGAGAGAGTTTTACTAAACTGAGAGAGTATTACTAACCCGAGAGAGTATTACTAAACTGAGAGAATATTACTAAACTGAGAGAATATTACTAAACTGAGAGAATATTACTAAACTGAGAGAACTGAGAGAGCTGAGAGAATATTACTAAACTGAGAGAATATTACTAAACTGAGAGAATATTACTAAACTGAGAGAACTGAGAGAGCTGAGACAATATTACTAAACAGAGAGTAATACTAAACTGAGAGAATATTACTAAACTGAGAGAATATTACTAAACTGAGAGAATATTACTAAACTGAGAGAGTATTACTAACCCGAGAGAGTATTACTAAACTGAGAGAATATTACTAAACTGAGAGAATATTACTAAACGGAGAGAATATTACTAAACTGAGAGAACTGAGAGAGCTGAGAGAATATTACTAAACCGAGAGAATATTACTAAACTGAGAGAATATTACTAAACTGAGAGAACTGAGAGAGCTGAGAGAATATTACTAAACTGAGAGAGTATTACTAAACTGAGAGAATATTACTAAACTGAGAGAATATTACTAAACTGATAGAGTATTACTAAACTGAGAGAGTATTACTAAACTGAGGGAGTATTACTAAACCGAGAGAGTATTACTAACCTGAGAGAGTATTACTAAACGGAGAGAATATTACTAAACTGAGAGAATATTACTAAACTGAGAGAGTATTACTAAACTGAGAGAGTATTACTAAACTGAGAGATTATTACTAAACTGAGAGAATATTACTAAACTGAGAGAATATTACTAAACTGAGAGAATATTACTAAACTGAGAGAATATTACTAAACTGAGAGAACTGAGAGAGCTGAGAGAATATTACTAAACTGAGAGAATATTACTAAACTGAGAGAATATTACTAAACTGAGAGAACTGAGAGAGCTGAGAGAATATTACTAAACTTAGAGAGTATTACTAAACTGAGAGAATATTACTAAACTGAGAGAATATTACTAAACTGAGAGAGTGTTACTAAACTGAGAGAGTATTACTAAACTGAGGGAGTATTACTAAACCGAGAGAGTATTACTAAACTGAGAGAATATTACTAAACTGAGAGAATATTACTAAACTGAGAGAATATTACTAAGCTGAGAGAATATTACTAAACTGAGAGAGCTGAGAGAATATTACTAAACTGAGAGAATATTACTAAACTGAGAGAGTATTACTAAACTGAGAGAGTATTACTAAACTGAGAGAGTATTACTAAACTGAGAGAGTATTACTAAACTGAGAGAATATTACTAAACTGAGAGAATATTACTAAACTGAGAGAATATTACTAAACTGAGAGAGTATTACTAAACTGAGAGAATCTTACTAAACTGAGAGAGTATTACTAAACTGAGAGAGTATTACTAAACTGAGAGAGTATTACTAAACTGAGAGAGTATTACTAAACTGAGAGAGTATTACTAAACTGAGAGAGTATCACTAAACTGTAGGAGTATTACTAAACCGAGAGAGTATTACTAACCTGAAAGAGTATTACTAAACTGAGAGAATATTACTAAACTGAGAGAGTATTACTAAACGGAGAGAGTATTACTAAACTGAGAGAGTATTACTAAACTGAGAGAATATTACTAAAATGAGAGAATATTACTAAACTGAGAGAATATTACTAAACTGAGAGAATATTACTAAACTGAGAGAGCTGAGAGAATATTACTAAACTGAGAGAATATTACTAAACTGAGAGAGTATTACTAGACTGAGAGTGTATTACTCACCGGAGAGATTATTACTAAACTGAGAGAATATGACTAAATTGAGAGAATATTACTAAACTGAGAGAGTTTTACTAAACTGAGAGAGTATTACTAACCCGAGAGAGTATTACTAAACTGAGAGAATATTACTAAACTGAGAGAATATTACTAAACTGAGAGAATATTACTAAACTGAGAGAATATTACTAAGCTGAGAGAATATTACTAAACTGAGGGAGCTGAGAGAATATTACTAAACTGAGAGAATATTACTAAACTGAGAGAGTATTACTAAACTGAGAGAATATTACTAAACTAAGAGAATATTACTAAACTGAGAGAGTATTACTAAACTGAGAGAGTATTACTAAACCTGAGAGAGTATTACTAAACTGAGAGAGTATTACTAACCTGAGAGTATTACTAAACTGAGAGAATATTACTAAACTGTGAGACTATTACTAAACTGAGAGATTATTACTAACCCGAGAGAGTATTACTAAACTGAGAGAATATTACTAAACTGAGAGAATATTACTAAACTGAGAGAATATTACTAAGCTGAGAGAATATTACTAAACTGAGAGAGCTGAGAGAATATTACTAAACTGAGAGAATATTACTAAACTGAGAGAGTATTACTAGACTGAGAGAGTATTACTCACCGGAGAGATTATTACTAAACTGAGAGAATATTACTAAACTGAGAGAATATTACTAAACTGAGAGAATATTACTAAGCTGAGAGAATATTACTAAACTGAGAGAGCTGAGAGAATATTACTAAACTGAGAGAATATTACTAAACTGAGAGAGTATTACTAGACAGAGAGAGTATTACTCACCGGAGAGATTATTACTAAACTGAGAGAATATGACTAAATTGAGAGAATATTACTAAACTGAGAGAGTTTTACTAAACTGAGAGAGTATTACTAACCCGAGAGAGTATTACTAAACTGAGAGAATATTACTAAACTGAGAGAATATTACTAAACTGAGAGAATATTACTAAACTGAGAGAATATTACTAAACTGAGAGAACTGAGAGAGCTGAGAGAATATTACTAAACTGAGAGAATATTACTAAACTGAGAGAACTGAGAGAGCTGAGAGAATATGACTAAACTGAGAGAGTATTACTAAACTGAGAGAATATTACTAAACTGAGAGAATATTACTAAACTGAGAGAATATTACTAAGCTGAGAGAATATTACTAAACTGAGAGAGCTGAGAGAATATTACTAAACTGAGAGAATATTACTAAACTGAGAGAATATTACTAAACTGAGAGAGTTTTACAAAACTAAGGGTGTATTACTAACCCGAGAGAGTATTACTAAACTGAGAGAATATTACTAAACTGAGAGAATATTACTAAACTGAGAGAATATTACTAAACTGAGAGAGCTGAGAGAATATTACTAAACTGAGAGAGTATTACTAGACTGAGAGAGTATTACTCACCGGAGAGATTATTACTAAACTGAGAGAATATGACTAAATTGAGAGAATATTACTAAACTGAGAGAGTTTTACTAAACTGAGAGAGTATTACTAACCCGAGAGAGTATTACTAAACTGAGAGAATATTACTAAACTGAGAGAATATTACTAAACTGAGAGAATATTACTAAACTGAGAGAATATTACTAAGCTGAGAGAATATTACTAAACTGAGGGAGCTGAGAGAATATTACTAAACTGAGAGAATATTACTAAACTGAGAGAATATTACTAAACTGAGAGAATATTACTAAACTAAGAGAATATTACTAAGCTGAGAGAGTATTACTAAACTGAGAGAATATTACTAAACTGAGAGAATATTACTAAACTGAGAGAACTGAGACTAGACTGAGAGAATATTACTAAACTGAGAGAATATTACTAAACTGAGAGAATATTACTAAACTGAGAGAACTGAGAGAGCTGAGAGAATATTACTAAACTTAGAGAGTATTACTAAACTGAGAGAGTGTTACTAAACTGAGAGAGTATTACTAAACAGAGGGAGTATTACTAAACCGAGAGAGTATTACTAAACTGAGAGAATATTACTAAACTGAGAGAATATTACTAAACTGAGAGAATATTACTAAGCTGAGAGAATATTACTAAACTGAGAGAGCTGAGAGAATATTACTAAACTGAGAGAATATTACTAAACTGAGAGAGTATTACTAAACTGAGAGAGTATTACTAAACAGAGGGAGTATTACTAAACCGAGAGAGTATTACTAAACTGAGAGAATATTACTAAACTGAGAGAATATTACTAAACTGAGAGAATATTACTAAGCTGATAGAGTATTACTAACCTGAGAGAGTATTACTAAACTGAGAGAATATTACTAAACTGTGAGACTATTACTAAACTGAGAGATTATTACTAACCCGAGAGAGTATTACTAAACTGAGAGAATATTACTAAACTGAGAGAATATTACTAAACTGAGAGAATATTACTAAGCTGAGAGAATATTACTAAACTGAGAGAGCTGAGAGAATATTACTAAACTGAGAGAATATTACTAAACTGAGAGAGTATTACTAGACTGAGAGAGTATTACTCACCGGAGAGATTATTACTAAACTGAGAGAATATTACTAAACTGAGAGAATATTACTAAACTGAGAGAATATTACTAAGCTGAGAGAATATTACTAAACTGAGAGAGCTGAGAGAATATTACTAAACTGAGAGAATATTACTAAACTGAGAGAGTATTACTAGACTGAGAGAGTATTACTCACCGGAGAGATTATTACTAAACTGAGAGAATATGACTAAATTGAGAGAATATTACTAAACTGAGAGAGTTTTACTAAACTGAGAGAGTATTACTAACCCGAGAGAGTATTACTAAACTGAGAGAATATTACTAAACTGAGAGAATATTACTAAACTGAGAGAATATTACTAAACTGAGAGAATATTACTAAACTGAGAGAACTGAGAGAGCTGAGAGAATATTACTAAACTGAGAGAATATTACTAAACTGAGAGAACTGAGAGAGCTGAGAGAATATGACTAAACTGAGAGAGTATTACTAAACTGAGAGAATATTACTAAACTGAGAGAATATTACTAAACTGAGAGAATATTACTAAGCTGAGAGAATATTACTAAACTGAGAGAGCTGAGAGAATATTACTAAACTGAGAGAATATTACTAAACTGAGAGAATATTACTAAACTGAGAGAGTTTTACAAAACTAAGGGTGTATTACTAACCCGAGAGAGTATTACTAAACTGAGAGAATATTACTAAACTGAGAGAATATTACTAAACTGAGAGAATATTACTAAACTGAGAGAGCTGAGAGAATATTACTAAACTGAGAGAGTATTACTAGACTGAGAGAGTATTACTCACCGGAGAGATTATTACTAAACTGAGAGAATATGACTAAATTGAGAGAATATTACTAAACTGAGAGAGTTTTACTAAACTGAGAGAGTATTACTAACCCGTGAGAGTATTACTAAACTGAGAGAATATTACTAAACTGAGAGAATATTACTAAACTGAGAGAATATTACTAAACTAAGAGAATATTACTAAGCTGAGAGAGTATTACTAAACTGAGAGAATATTACTAAACTGAGAGAATATTACTAAACTGAGAGAACTGAGAGAGCTGAGAGAATATTACTAAACTGAGAGAATATTACTAAACTGAGAGAATATTACTAAACTGAGAGAACTGAGAGAGCTGAGAGAATATTACTAAACTTAGAGAGTAACACTAAACTGAGAGAGTGTTACTAAACTGAGAGAGTATTACTAAACAGAGGGAGTATTACTAAACCGAGAGAGTATTACTAAACTGAGAGAATATTACTAAACTGAGAGAATATTACTAAACTGAGAGAATATTACTAAGCTGAGAGAATATTACTAAACTGAGAGAGCTGAGAGAATATTACTAAACTGAGAGAATATTACTAAACTGAGAGAGTATTACTAAACTGAGAGAGTATTACTAAACAGAGGGAGTATTACTAAACCGAGAGAGTATTACTAAACTGAGAGAATATTACTAAACTGAGAGAATATTACTAAACTGAGAGAATATTACTAAGCTGATAGAGTATTACTAAACTGAGAGAATATTACTAAACTGAGAGAGTATCACTAAACTGAGGGAGTATTACTAAACCGAGAGAATATTATTAAGCTGAGAGAGTATTACTAAACTGAGAGAATATTACTAAACTGAGAGAGTATCACTAAACTGTAGGAGTATTACTAAACCGAGAGAGTATTACTAACCTGAAAGAGTATTACTAAACTGAGAGAATATTACTAAACTGTGAGAGTATTACTAAACTGAGAGAGTATTACTAACCTGAGAGAGTATTACTAAACTGAGAGAATATTACTAAACTGAGAGAATATTACTAAACTGAGAGAATATTACTAAGCTGAGAGAATATTACTAAACTGAGAGAGCTGAGAGAATATTACTAAACTGAGAGAATATTACTAAACTGAGAGAATATTACTAAACTGAGAGAATATTACTAAACTGAGAGAGTTTTACAAAACTAAGGGTGTATTACTAACCCGAGAGAGTATTACTAAACTGAGAGAATATTACTAAACTGAGAGAATATTACTAAACTGAGAGAATATTACTAAACTGAGAGAGCTGAGAGAATATTACTAAACTGAGAGAATATTACTAAACTGAGAGAGTATTACTAGACTGAGAGAGTATTACTCACCGGAGAGATTATTACTAAACTGAGAGAATATGACTAAATTGAGAGAATATTACTAAACTGAGAGAGTTTTACTAAACTGAGAGAGTATTACAAACCCGAGAGAGTATTACTAAACTGAGAGAATATTACTAAACTGAGAGAATATTACTAAACTGAGAGAATATTACTAAATTGAGAGAATATTACTAAGCTGAGAGAATATTACTAAACTGAGGGAGCTGAGAGAATATTACTAAACTGAGAGAATATTACTAAACTGAGAGAGTATTACTAAACTGAGAGAATATTACTAAACTAAGAGAATATTACTAAACTGAGAGAGTATTACTAGACTGAGAGAGTATTACTCACCGGAGAGATTATTACTAAACTGAGAGAATATGACTAAATTGAGAGAATATTACTAAACTGAGAGAGTTTTACTAAACTGAGAGAGTATTACTAACCCGAGAGAGTATTACTAAACTGAGAGAATATTACTAAACTGAGAGAATATTACTAAACTGAGAGAATATTACTAAACTAAGAGAATATTACTAAGCTGAGAGAGTATTACTAAACTGAGAGAATATTACTAAACTGAGAGAATATTACTAAACTGAGAGAACTGAGAGAGCTGAGAGAATATTACTAAACTGAGAGAATATTACTAAACTGAGAGAACTGAGAGAGCTGAGAGAATATTACTAAACTTAGAGAGTAACACTAAACTGAGAGAGTGTTACTAAACTGAGAGAGTATTACTAAACAGAGGGAGTATTACTAAACCGAGAGAGTATTACTAAACTGAGAGAATATTACTAAACTGAGAGAATATTACTAAACTGAGAGAATATTACTAAGCTGAGAGAATATTACTAAACTGAGAGAGCTGAGAGAATATTACTAAACTGAGAGAATATTACTAAACTGAGAGAGTATTACTAAACTGAGAGAGTATTACTAAACAGAGGGAGTATTACTAAACCGAGAGAGTATTACTAAACTGAGAGAATATTACTAAACTGAGAGAATATTACTAAACTGAGAGAATATTACTAAGCTGATAGAGTATTACTAAACTGAGAGAATATTACTAAACTGAGAGAGTATCACTAAACTGAGGGAGTATTACTAAACCGAGAGAATATTATTAAGCTGAGAGAGTATTACTAAACTGAGAGAATATTACTAAACTGAGAGAGTATCACTAAACTGTAGGAGTATTACTAAACCGAGAGAGTATTACTAACCTGAAAGAGTATTACTAAACTGAGAGAATATTACTAAACTGTGAGAGTATTACTAAACTGAGAGAGTATTACTAACCTGAGAGAGTATTACTAAACTGAGAGAATATTACTAAACTGAGAGAATATTACTAAACTGAGAGAATATTACTAAGCTGAGAGAATATTACTAAACTGAGAGAGCTGAGAGAATATTACTAAACTGAGAGAATATTACTAAACTGAGAGAATATTACTAAACTGAGAGAATATTACTAAACTGAGAGAGTTTTACAAAACTAAGGGTGTATTACTAACCCGAGAGAGTATTACTAAACTGAGAGAATATTACTAAACTGAGAGAATATTACTAAACTGAGAGAATATTACTAAACTGAGAGAGCTGAGAGAATATTACTAAACTGAGAGAATATTACTAAACTGAGAGAGTATTACTAGACTGAGAGAGTATTACTCACCGGAGAGATTATTACTAAACTGAGAGAATATGACTAAATTGAGAGAATATTACTAAACTGAGAGAGTTTTACTAAACTGAGAGAGTATTACAAACCCGAGAGAGTATTACTAAACTGAGAGAATATTACTAAACTGAGAGAATATTACTAAACTGAGAGAATATTACTAAATTGAGAGAATATTACTAAGCTGAGAGAATATTACTAAACTGAGGGAGCTGAGAGAATATTACTAAACTGAGAGAATATTACTAAACTGAGAGAGTATTACTAAACTGAGAGAATATTACTAAACTAAGAGAATATTACTAAACTGAGAGAGTATTACTAAACTGAGAGAGTATTACTAAACAGAGGCAGTATTACTAAACCGAGAGAGTATTACTAAACTGAGAGAATATTACTAAACTGAGAGAATATTACTAAACTGAGAGAACTGAGAGAGCTGAGAGAATATTACTAAACTGAGAGAATATTACTGAACTGAGAGAGTATTACTAAACTGAGAGAATTTACTAAACTGAGAGAATATTACTAAACTGAGAGAGTTTTACTAAACTGAGAGAGTATTACTAACCCGAGAGAGTATTACTAAACTGAGAGAATATTACTAAACTGAGAGAATATTACTAAACTGAGAGAATATTACTAAACTGAGAGAACTGAGAGAGCTGAGAGAATATTACTAAACTGAGAGAATATTACTAAACTGAGAGAATATTACTAAACTGAGAGAACTGAGAGAGCTGAGACAATATTACTAAACAGAGAGTAATACTAAACTGAGAGAATATTACTAAACTGAGAGAATATTACTAAACTGAGAGAATATTACTAAACTGAGAGAGTATTACTAACCCGAGAGAGTATTACTAAACTGAGAGAATATTACTAAACTGAGAGAATATTACTAAACGGAGAGAATATTACTAAACTGAGAGAACTGAGAGAGCTGAGAGAATATTACTAAACTGAGAGAATATTACTAAACTAAACTGAGAGAACTGAGAGAGCTGAGAGAATATTACTAAACTGAGAGAGTATTACTAAACTGAGAGAATATTACTAAACTGAGAGAATATTACTAAACTGATAGAGTATTACTAAACTGAGAGAGTATTACTAAACTGAGGGAGTATTACTAAACCGAGAGAGTATTACTAACCTGAGAGAGTATTACTAAACGGAGAGAATATTACTAAACTGTGAGAGTATTACTAAACTGAGAGAGTATTACTAACCCGAGAGAGTATTACTAAACTGAGAGATTATTACTAAACTGAGAGAATATTACTAAACTGAGAGAATATTACTAAGCTGAGAGAATATTACTAAACTGAGAGAGCTGAGAGAATATTACTAAACTGAGAGAATATTACTAAACTGAGAGAGTTTTACTAAACTGAGAGAGTATTACTAACCCGAGAGAGTATTACTAAACTGAGAGAATATTACTAAACTGAGAGAATATTACTAAACTGAGAGAATATTACTAAACTGAGAGAACTGAGAGAGCTGAGAGAATATTACTAAACTGAGAGAATATTACTAAACTGAGAGAATATTACTAAACTGAGAGAACTGAGAGAGCTGAGAGAATATTACTAAACTGAGAGAGTATTACTAAACTGAGAGAATATTACTAAACTGAGAGAATATTACTAAACTGAGAGAGTATTACTAAACTGAGAGAGTATTACTAAACAGAGGGAGTATTACTAAACCGAGAGAGTATTACTAAACTGAGAGAATATTACTAAACTGAGAGAATATTACTAAACTGAGAGAATATTACTAAGCTGAGAGAGTATTACTAAACTGAGAGAATATTACTAAACTGAGAGAGTATCACTAAACTGAGGGAGTATTACTAAACCGAGAGAATATTACTAAGCTGAGAGAGTATTACTAAACTGAGAGAATATTACTAAACTGAGAGAGTATCACTAAACTGAGGGAGTATTACTAAACCGAGAGAGTATTACTAACCTGAAAGAGTATTACTAAACTGAGAGAATATTACTAAACTGTGAGAGTATTACTAAACTGAGAGAGTATTACTAACCCGAGAGAATATTACTAAACTGAGAGAATATTACTAAACTGAGAGAATATTACTAAACTGAGAGAATATTACTAAACTGAGAGAATATTACTAAGCTGAGAGAGTATTACTAAACTGAGAGAATATTACTAAACTGAGAGAGTATCACTAAACTGAGGGAGTATTACTAAACCGAGAGAATATTACTAAACTGAGAGAGTATTACTAAACTGAGAGAATATTACTAAACTGAGAGAGTATCACTAAACTGAGGGAGTATTACTAAACCGAGAGAGTATTACTAACCTGAAAGAGTATTACTAAACTGAGAGAATATTACTAAACTGTGAGAGTATTACTAAACTGAGAGAGTATTACTAACCCGAGAGAGTATTACTAAACTGAGAGAATATTACTAAACTGAGAGAATATTACTAAACTGAGAGAATATTACTAAGCTGAGAGAATATTACTAAACTGAGAGAGCTGAGAGAATATTACTAAACTGAGAGAATATTACTAAACTGAGAGAGTATTACTAAACTGAGAGAGTATTACTAAACTGAGAGAATATTACTAAACTGAGAGAGTATTACTCACCGGAGAGATTATTACTAAACTGAGAGAATATGACTAAACTGAGAGAATATTACTAAACTGAGAGAATATTACTAAACTGAGAGAACTGAGAGAGCTGAGAGAATATTACTAAACTGAGAGAGTATTACTAAACTGAGAGAATATTACTAAACTGAGAGAATATTACTAAACTGAGAGAATATTACTAAACTGAGAGAATATTACTAAACTGAGAGAGTATTACTAAACTGAGAGAGTATTACTAAACTGAGAGAGTATTACTAAACTGAGAGAATACTACTAAACTGAGAGAATATTACTAAACTGAGAGAGTATTACTAAACTGAGAGAATATTACTAAACTGAGAGAGTATTACTAAACTGAGAGAATATTACTAAACTGAGAGAATATTACTAAACTGAGAGAATATTACTAAACTGAGAGAATATTACTAAGCTGAGAGAATATTACTAAACCGAGAGAGCTGAGAGAATATTACTAAACTGAGAGAATATTACTAAACTGAGAGAGTTTTACTAAACTGAGAGAGTATTACTAACCCGAGAGAGTATTACTAAACTGAGAGAATATTACTAAACTGAGAGAATATTACTAAACTGAGAGAATATTACTAAACTGAGAGAACTGAGAGAGCTGAGAGAATATTACTAAACTGAGAGAATATTACTAAACTGAGAGAATATTACTAAACTGAGAGAACTGAGAGAGCTGAGAGAATATTACTAAACTGAGAGAGTATTACTAAACTGAGAGAATATTACTAAACTGAGAGAATATTACTAAACTGAGAGAGTATTACTAAACTGAGAGAGTATTACTAAACAGAGGGAGTATTACTAAACCGAGAGAATATTACTAAACTGAGAGAATATTACTAAACTGAGAGAATATTACTAAACTGAGAGAGTATTACTAAACTGAGAGAATATTACTAAACTGAGAGAATATTACTAAACTGAGAGAGTATTACTAAACTGAGAGAGTATTACTAAACAGAGGGAGTATTACTAAACCGAGAGAGTATTACTAAACTGAGAGAATATTACTAAACTGAGAGAATATTACTAAACTGAGAGAATATTACTAAGCTGAGAGAGTATTACTAAACTGAGAGAATATTACTAAACTGAGAGAGTATCACTAAACTGAGGGAGTATTACTAAACCGAGAGAATATTACTAAGCTGAGAGAGTATTACTAAACTGAGAGAATATTACTAAACTGAGAGAGTATCACTAAACTGAGGGAGTATTACTAAACCGAGAGAGTATTACTAAACTGAGAGAATATTACTAAGCTGAGAGAGTATTACTAAACTGAGAGAATATTACTAAACTGAGAGAGTATCACTAAACTGAGGGAGTATTACTAAACCGAGAGAATATTACTAAGCTGAGAGAGTATTACTAAACTGAGAGAATATTACTAAACTGAGAGAGTATCACTAAACTGAGGGAGTATTACTAAACCGAGAGAGTATTACTAACCTGAAAGAGTATTACTAAACTGAGAGAATATTACTAAACTGTGAGAGTATTACTAAACTGAGAGAGTATTACTAACCCGAGAGAGTATTACTAAACTGAGAGAATATTACTAAACTGAGAGAATATTACTAAACTGAGAGAATATTACTAAGCTGAGAGAATATTACTAAACTGAGAGAGTTGAGAGAATATTACTAAACTGAGAGAATATTACTAAACTGAGAGAATATTACTAAACTGAGAGAATATTACTAAACTGAGAGAATATTACTAAACTGAGAGAGTATTACTCACCGGAGAGATTATTACTAAACTGAGAGAATATGACTAAATTGAGAGAATATTACTAAACTGAGAGAGTTTTACTAAACTGAGAGAGTATTACTAACCCGAGAGAGTATTACTAAACTGAGAGAATATTACTAAACTGAGAGAATATTACTAAACTGAGAGAATATTACTAAACTGAGAGAGAGATTACTAAACTGAGAGAGTATTACTAAACTGAGAGAATATTACTAAACTGAGAGAACATTACTAAACTGAGAGAATATTACTAAACTGAGAGAATATTACTAAACTGAGAGAGTATTACTAAACTGAGAGAGTATTATTAAACAGAGGGAGTATTACTAAACCGAGAGAGTATTACTAAACTGAGAGAATATTACTAAACTGAGAGAATATTACTAAACTGAGAGAATATTACTAAACTGAGAGAATATTACTAAACTGAGAGAATATTACTAAACTGAGAGAATATTACTAAACTGAGGGAGCTGAGAGAATATTACTAAACTGAGAGAATATTACTAAACTGAGAGAGTATTACTAAACTGAGAGAATATTACTAAACTAAGAGAATATTACTAAACTGAGAGAGTATTACTAAACTGAGAGAGTATTACTAAACAGAGGGAGTATTACTAAACCGAGAGAGTATTACTAAACTGAGAGAATATTACTAAATTGAGAGAATATTACTAAACTAAGAGAATATTACTAAACTGAGAGAGTATTACTAAACTGAGAGAGTATTATTAAACAGAGGGAGTATTACTAAACCGAGAGAGTATTACTAAACTGAGAGAATATTACTAAACTGAGAGAATATTACTAAGCTGAGAGAATATTACTAAACTGAGAGAGCTGAGAGAATATTACTAAACTGAGAGAATATTACTAAACTGAGAGAATATTACTAAACTGAGAGAGTATTACTAAACTGAGAGAATATTACTAAACTGAGAGAATATTACTAAACTGAGAGAATATTACTAAACTGAGAGAATATTACTAAACTGAGAGAATATTACTAAACCGAGAGAATATTATTAAACTGAGAGAGTATTACTAAACTGAGAGAATATTACTAAACTGAGAGAGTATTACTAAACTGAGAGAATATTACTAAACTGAGAGAATATTACTAAACTGAGAGAATATTACTAAACAGAGAACTGAGAGAGTTGAGAGAATATTACTAAACTGAGAGAATATTACTAAGCTGAGAGAATATTACTAAACTGAGAGAATATTACTAAACTGAGAGAATATTACTAAACTGAGAGAATATTACTAAACCGAGAGAATATTATTAAACTGAGAGAGTATTACTAAACTGAGAGAATATTACTAAACTGAGAGAGTATTACTAAACTGAGAGAATATTACTAAACTGAGAGAATATTACTAAACTGAGAGAATATTACTAAACAGAGAACTGAGAGAGTTGAGAGAATATTACTAAACTGAGAGAATATTACTAAGCTGAGAGAATATTACTAAACTGAGAGAGCTGAGAGAATATTACTAAACTGAGAGAATATTACTAAACTGAGAGAGTTTTACTAAACTGAGAGAGTATTACTAACCCGAGAGAGTATTACTAAACTGAGAGAATATTACTAAACTGAGAGAATATTACTAAACTGAGAGAATATTACTAAACTGAGAGAACTGAGAGAGCTGAGAGAATATTACTAAACTGAGAGAATATTACTAAACTGAGAGAATATTACTAAACTGAGAGAACTGAGAGAGCTGAGAGAATATTACTAAACTGAGAGAGTATTACTAAACTGAGAGAATATTACTAAACTGAGAGAATATTACTAAACTGATAGAGTATTACTAAACTGAGAGAGTATTACTAAACTGAGGGAGTATTACTAAACCGAGAGAGTATTACTAACCTGAGAGAGTATTACTAAACGGAGAGAATATTACTAAACTGTGAGAGTATTACTAAACTGAGAGAGTATTACTAACCCGAGAGAGTATTACTAAACTGAGAGATTATTACTAAACTGAGAGAATATTACTAAACTGAGAGAATATTACTAAGCTGAGAGAATATTACTAAACTGAGAGAGCTGAGAGAATATTACTAAACTGAGAGAATATTACTAAACTGAGAGAGTTTTACTAAACTGAGAGAGTATTACTAACCCGAGAGAGTATTACTAAACCGAGAGAGTATTACTAAACTGAGAGAATATTACTAAACTGAGAGAATATTACTAAGCTGAGAGAATATTACTAAACTGAGAGAGCTGAGAGAATATTACTAAACTGAGAGAATATTACTAAACTGAGAGAATATTACTAAACTGAGAGAGTATTACTAAACTGAGAGAATATTACTAAACTGAGAGAATATTACTAAACTGAGAGAATATTACTAAACTGAGAGAATATTACTAAACTGAGAGAATATTACTAAACCGAGAGAATATTATTAAACTGAGAGAGTATTACTAAACTGAGAGAATATTACTAAACTGAGAGAGTATTACTAAACTGAGAGAATATTACTAAACTGAGAGAATATTACTAAACTGAGAGAATATTACTAAACAGAGAACTGAGAGAGTTGAGAGAATATTACTAAACTGAGAGAATATTACTAAGCTGAGAGAATATTACTAAACTGAGAGAATATTACTAAACTGAGAGAATATTACTAAACTGAGAGAATATTACTAAACCGAGAGAATATTATTAAACTGAGAGAGTATTACTAAACTGAGAGAATATTACTAAACTGAGAGAGTATTACTAAACTGAGAGAATATTACTAAACTGAGAGAATATTACTAAACTGAGAGAATATTACTAAACAGAGAACTGAGAGAGTTGAGAGAATATTACTAAACTGAGAGAATATTACTAAACTGAGAGAATATTACTAAACTGAGAGAGTATTACTAAACTGAGAGAATATTACTAAACTGAGAGAGTTTTACTAAACTGAGAGAGTATTACTAACCCGAGAGAGTATTACTAAACTGAGAGAATATTACTAAACTGAGAGAATATTACTAAACTGAGAGAATATTACTAAACTGAGAGAACTGAGAGAGCTGAGAGAATATTACTAAACTGAGAGAATATTACTAAACTGAGAGAATATTACTAAACTGAGAGAACTGAGAGAGCTGAGAGAATATTACTAAACTGAGAGAGTATTACTAAACTGAGAGAATATTACTAAACTGAGAGAATATTACTAAACTGATAGAGTATTACTAAACTGAGAGAGTATTACTAAACTGAGGGAGTATTACTAAACCGAGAGAGTATTACTAACCTGAGAGAGTATTACTAAACGGAGAGAATATTACTAAACTGTGAGAGTATTACTAAACTGAGAGAGTATTACTAACCCGAGAGAGTATTACTAAACTGAGAGATTATTACTAAACTGAGAGAATATTACTAAACTGAGAGAATATTACTAAGCTGAGAGAATATTACTAAACTGAGAGAGCTGAGAGAATATTACTAAACTGAGAGAATATTACTAAACTGAGAGAGTTTTACTAAACTGAGAGAGTATTACTAACCCGAGAGAGTATTACTAAACTGAGAGAATATTACTAAACTGAGAGAATATTACTAAACTGAGAGAATATTACTAAACTGAGAGAACTGAGAGAGCTGAGAGAATATTACTAAACTGAGAGAATATTACTAAACTGAGAGAATATTACTAAACTGAGAGAACTGAGAGAGCTGAGAGAATATTACTAAACTGAGAGAGTATTACTAAACTGAGAGAATATTACTAAACTGAGAGAATATTACTAAACTGAGAGAGTATTACTAAACTGAGAGAGTATTACTAAACAGAGGGAGTATTACTAAACCGAGAGAGTATTACTAAACTGAGAGAATATTACTAAACTGAGAGAATATTACTAAACTGAGAGAATATTACTAAGCTGAGAGAGTATTACTAAACTGAGAGAATATTACTAAACTGAGAGAGTATCACTAAACTGAGGGAGTATTACTAAACCGAGAGAATATTACTAAGCTGAGAGAGTATTACTAAACTGAGAGAATATTACTAAACTGAGAGAGTATCACTAAACTGAGGGAGTATTACTAAACCGAGAGAGTATTACTAACCTGAAAGAGTATTACTAAACTGAGAGAATATTACTAAACTGTGAGAGTATTACTAAACTGAGAGAGTATTACTAACCCGAGAGAGTATTACTAAACTGAGAGAATATTACTAAACTGAGAGAATATTACTAAACTGAGAGAATATTACTAAACTGAGAGAATATTACTAAGCTGAGAGAGTATTACTAAACTGAGAGAATATTACTAAACTGAGAGAGTATCACTAAACTGAGGGAGTATTACTAAACCGAGAGAATATTACTAAGCTGAGAGAGTATTACTAAACTGAGAGAATATTACTAAACTGAGAGAGTATCACTAAACTGAGGGAGTATTACTAAACCGAGAGAGTATTACTAACCTGAAAGAGTATTACTAAACTGAGAGAATATTACTAAACTGTGAGAGTATTACTAAACTGAGAGAGTATTACTAACCCGAGAGAGTATTACTAAACTGAGAGAATATTACTAAACTGAGAGAATATTACTAAACTGAGAGAATATTACTAAGCTGAGAGAATATTACTAAACTGAGAGAGCTGAGAGAATATTACTAAACTGAGAGAATATTACTAAACTGAGAGAATATTACTAAACTGAGAGAATATTACTAAACTGAGAGAATATTACTAAACTGAGAGAGTATTACTCACCGGAGAGATTATTACTAAACTGAGAGAATATGACTAAATTGAGAGAATATTACTAAACTGAGAGAGTTTTACTAAACTGAGAGAGTATTACTAACCCGAGAGAGTATTACTAAACTGAGAGAATATTACTAAACTGAGAGAATATTACTAAACTGAGAGAATATTACTAAACTGAGAGAACTGAGAGAGCTGAGAGAATATTACTAAACTGAGAGAGTATTACTAAACTGAGAGAATATTACTAAACTGAGAGAATATTACTAAACTGAGAGAATATTACTAAACTGAGAGAACTGAGAGAGCTGAGAGAATATTACTAAACTGTATTACTAAACTGAGAGATATTACTAAACTGAGAGAATATTACTAAACTGAGAGAATATTACTAAACTGAGAGAATATTACTAAACTGAGAGAACTGATAGAGCTGAGAGAATATTACTAAACTGAGAGAATATTACTAAACTGAGAGTGTTTTACTAAACTGAGAGAGTATTACTAACCCGAGAGAGTATTACTAAACTGAGAGAATATTACTAAACTGAGAGAATATTACTAAACTGAGAGAATATTACTAAACTGAGAGAACTGAGAGAGCTGAGAGAATATTACTAAACTGAGAGAATATTACTAAACTGAGAGAATATTACTAAACTGAGAGAACTGAGAGAGCTGAGAGAATATTACTAAACTGAGAGAGTATTACTAAACTGAGAGAATATTACTAAACTGAGAGAATATTACTAAACTGAGAGAGTATTACTAAACTGAGAGAGTATTACTAAACAGAGGGAGTATTACTAAACCGAGAGAATATTACTAAACTGAGAGAATATTACTAAACTGAGAGAATATTACTAAACTGAGAGAGTATTACTAAACTGAGAGAATATTACTAAACTGAGAGAATATTACTAAACTGAGAGAGTATTACTAAACTGAGAGAGTATTACTAAACAGAGGGAGTATTACTAAACCGAGAGAGTATTACTAAACTGAGAGAATATTACTAAACTGAGAGAATATTACTAAACTGAGAGAATATTACTAAGCTGAGAGAGTATTACTAAACTGAGAGAATATTACTAAACTGAGAGAGTATTACTAAACTGAGGGAGTATTACTAAACCGAGAGAATATTACTAAGCTGAGAGAGTATTACTAAACTGAGAGAATATTACTAAACTGAGAGAGTATCACTAAACTGAGGGAGTATTACTAAACCGAGAGAGTATTACTAACCTGAAAGAGTATTACTAAACTGAGAGAATATTACTAAACTGTGAGAGTATTACTAAACTGAGAGAGTATTACTAACCCGAGAGAGTATTACTAAACTGAGAGAATATTACTAAACTGAGAGAATATTACTAAACTGAGAGAATATTACTAAACTGAGAGAATATTACTAAGCTGAGAGAGTATTACTAAACTGAGAGAATATTACTAAACTGAGAGAATATTACTAAGCTGAGAGAATATTACTAAACTGAGAGAGCTGAGAGAATATTACTAAACTGAGAGAATATTACTAAACTGAGAGAATATTACTAAACTGAGAGAATATTACTAAACTGAGAGAATATTACTAAACTGAGAGAGTATTACTCACCGGAGAGATTATTACTAAACTGAGAGAATATGACTAAATTGAGAGAATATTACTAAACTGAGAGAGTTTTACTAAACTGAGAGAGTATTACTAACCCGAGAGAGTATTACTAAACTGAGAGAATATTACTAAACTGAGAGAATATTACTAAACTGAGAGAATATTACTAAACTGAGAGAACTGAGAGAGCTGAGAGAATATTACTAAACTGAGAGAGTATTACTAAACTGAGAGAATATTACTAAACTGAGAGAATATTACTAAACTGAGAGAATATTACTAAACTGAGAGAATATTACTAAACTGAGAGAGTATTACTAAACTGAGAGAGTATTACTAAACAGAGGGAGTATTACTAAACTGAGAGAATATGACTAAACTGAGAGAATATTACTAAACTGAGAGAATATTACTAAACTGAGAGAACTGAGAGAGCTGAGAGAATATTACTAAACTGAGAGAGTATTACTAAACTGAGAGAATATTACTAAACTGAGAGAATATTACTAAACTGAGAGAATATTACTAAACTGAGAGAATATTACTAAGCTGAGAGAATATTACTAAACCGAGAGAGCTGAGAGAATATTACTAAACTGAGAGAATATTACTAAACTGAGAGTGTTTTACTAAACTGAGAGAGTATTACTAACCCGAGAGAGTATTACTAAACTGAGAGAATATTACTAAACTGAGAGAATATTACTAAACTGAGAGAATATTACTAAACTGAGAGAACTGAGAGAGCTGAGAGAATATTACTAAACTGAGAGAATATTACTAAACTGAGAGAATATTACTAAACTGAGAGAACTGAGAGAGCTGAGAGAGTATTACTAAACTGAGAGAGTATTACTAAACTGAGAGAATATTACTAAACTGAGAGAATATTACTAAACTGAGAGAGTATTACTAAACTGAGAGAGTATTACTAAACAGAGGGAGTATTACTAAACCGAGAGAATATTACTAAACTGAGAGAATATTACTAAACTGAGAGAATATTACTAAACTGAGAGAGTATTACTAAACTGAGAGAATATTACTAAACTGAGAGAATATTACTAAACTGAGAGAGTATTACTAAACTGAGAGAGTATTACTAAACAGAGGGAGTATTACTAAACCGAGAGAGTATTACTAAACTGAGAGAATATTACTAAACTGAGAGAATATTACTAAACTGAGAGAATATTACTAAACTGAGAGAACTGAGAGAGCTGAGAGAATATTACTAAACTGAGAGAGTATTACTAAACTGAGAGAATATTACTAAACTGAGAGAATATTACTAAACTGAGAGAATATTACTAAGCTGAGAGAGTATTACTAAACCGAGAGAGCTGAGAGAATATTACTAAACTGAGAGAATATTACTAAACTGAGAGTGTTTTACTAAACTGAGAGAGTATTACTAACCCGAGAGAGTATTACTAAACTGAGAGAATATTACTAAACTGAGAGAATATTACTAAACTGAGAGAATATTACTAAACTGAGAGAACTGAGAGAGCTGAGAGAATATTACTAAACTGAGAGAATATTACTAAACTGAGAGAATATTACTAAACTGAGAGAACTGAGAGAGCTGAGAGAATATTACTAAACTGAGAGAGTATTACTAAACTGAGAGAATATTACTAAACTGAGAGAATATTACTAAACTGAGAGAGTATTACTAAACTGAGAGAGTATTACTAAACAGAGGGAGTATTACTAAACCGAGAGAATATTACTAAACTGAGAGAATATTACTAAACTGAGAGAATATTACTAAACTGAGAGAGTATTACTAAACTGAGAGAATATTACTAAACTGAGAGAATATTACTAAACTGAGAGAGTATTACTAAACTGAGAGAGTATTACTAAACAGAGGGAGTATTACTAAACCGAGAGAGTATTACTAAACTGAGAGAATATTACTAAACTGAGAGAATATTACTAAACTGAGAGAATATTACTAAGCTGAGAGAGTATTACTAAACTGAGAGAATATTACTAAACTGAGAGAGTATCACTAAACTGAGGGAGTATTACTAAACCGAGAGAATATTACTAAGCTGAGAGAGTATTACTAAACTGAGAGAATATTACTAAACTGAGAGAGTATCACTAAACTGAGGGAGTATTACTAAACCGAGAGAGTATTACTAACCTGAAAGAGTATTACTAAACTGAGAGAATATTACTAAACTGTGAGAGTATTACTAAACTGAGAGAGTATTACTAACCCGAGAGAGTATTACTAAACTGAGAGAATATTACTAAACTGAGAGAATATTACTAAACTGAGAGAATATTACTAAACTGAGAGAATATTACTAAGCTGAGAGAGTATTACTAAACTGAGAGAATATTACTAAACTGAGAGAGTATCACTAAACTGAGGGAGTATTACTAAACCGAGAGAATATTACTAAGCTGAGAGAGTATTACTAAACTGAGAGAATATTACTAAACTGAGAGAGTATCACTAAACTGAGGGAGTATTACTAAACTGAGAGAGTATTACTAAACAGAGGGAGTATTACTAAACCGAGAGAGTATTACTAAACTGAGAGAATATTACTAAACTGAGAGAATATTACTAAACTGAGAGAATATTACTAAGCTGAGAGAGTATTACTAAACTGAGAGAATATTACTAAACTGAGAGAGTATCACTAAACTGAGGGAGTATTACTAAACCGAGAGAATATTACTAAGCTGAGAGAGTATTACT
Source organism: Salvelinus alpinus (assembly GCF_045679555.1). Taxonomy (NCBI): domain Eukaryota; kingdom Metazoa; phylum Chordata; class Actinopteri; order Salmoniformes; family Salmonidae; genus Salvelinus; species Salvelinus alpinus. Next base: position 58,419,889 of record NC_092099.1, on the reverse strand, counting down.
AAACTGAGAGAATATTACTAAACTGAGAGAGTATCACTAAACTGAGGGAGTATTACTAAACCGAGAGAGTATTACTAACCTGAAAGAGTATTACTAAACTGAGAGAATATTACTAAACTGTGAGAGTATTACTAAACTGAGAGAGTATTACTAACCCGAGAGAGTATTACTAAACTGAGAGAATATTACTAAACTGAGAGAATATTACTAAACTGAGAGAATATTACTAAGCTGAGAGAGTATTACTAAACTGAGAGAATATTACTAAACTGAGAGAGTATCACTAAACTGAGGGAGTATTACTAAACCGAGAGAATATTACTAAGCTGAGAGAGTATTACTAAACTGAGAGAATATTACTAAAATGAGAGAGTATCACTAAACTGAGGGAGTATTACTAAACCGAGAGAGTATTACTAACCTGAAAGAGTATTACTAAACTGAGAGAATATTACTAAACTGTGAGAGTATTACTAAACTGAGAGAGTATTACTAACCCGAGAGAGTATTACTAAACTGAGAGAATATTACTAAACTGAGAGAATATTACTAAACTGAGAGAATATTACTAAACTGAGAGAATATTACTAAGCTGAGAGAGTATTACTAAACTGAGAGAATATTACTAAACTGAGAGAGTATCACTAAACTGAGGGAGTATTACTAAACCGAGAGAATATTACTAAGCTGAGAGAGTATTACTAAACTGAGAGAATATTACTAAACTGAGAGAGTATCACTAAACTGAGGGAGTATTACTAAACCGAGAGAGTATTACTAACCTGAAAGAGTATTACTAAACTGAGAGAATATTACTAAACTGTGAGAGTATTACTAAACTGAGAGAGTATTACTAACCCGAGAGAGTATTACTAAACTGAGAGAGTATTACTAAACTGAGAGAGTATTACTAAACTGAGAGAATATTACTAAGCTGAGAGAGTATTACTAAACTGAGAGAGTTGAGAGAATATTACTAAACTGAGAGAATATTACTAAACTGAGAGAATATTACTAAACTGAGAGAGTATTACTAAACTGAGAGAATATTACTAAACTGAGAGAGTATTACTCACCGGAGAGATTATTACTAAACTGAGAGAATATGACTAAATTGAGAGAATATTACTAAACTGAGAGAGTTTTACTAAACTGAGAGAGTATTACTAACCCGAGAGAGTATTACTAAACTGAGAGAATATTACTAAACTGAGAGAATATTACTAAACTGAGAGAACTGAGAGAGCTGAGAGAATATTACTAAACTGAGAGAGTATTACTAAACTGAGAGAATATTACTAAACTGAGAGAATATTACTAAACTGAGAGAATATTACTAAACTGACAGAGTATTACTAAACTGAGAGAGTATTACTAAACAGAGGGAGTATTACTAAACCAAGAGAGTATTACTAAACTGAGAGAATATTACTAAACTGAGAGAATATTACTAAACTGAGAGAATATTACTAAACTGAGAGAATATTACTAAACTGAGAGAATATTACTAAACTGAGAGAATATTACTAAACTGAGCTGAGAGAATATTACTAAACTGAGAGAATATTACTAAACTGAGAGAGTATTACTAAACTGAGAGAATATTACTAAACTAAGAGAATATTACTAAACTGAGAGAGTATTACTAAACTGAGAGAGTATTACTAAACAGAGGGAGTATTACTAAACCGAGAGAGTATTACTAAACTGAGAGAATATTACTAAATTGAGAGAATATTACTAAACTGAGAGAATATTACTAAGCTGAGAGAATATTACTAAACTGAGAGAGCTGAGAGAATATTACTAAACTGAGAGAATATTACTAAACTGAGAGAATATTACTAAACTGAGAGAGTATTACTAAACTGAGAGAATATTACTAAACTGAGAGAATATTACTAAACTGAGAGAATATTACTAAACTGAGAGAATATTACTAAACTGAGAGAATATTACTAAACCGAGAGAATATTATTAAACTGAGAGAGTATTACTAAACTGAGAGAATATTACTAAACTGAGAGAGTATTACTAAACTGAGAGAATATTACTAAACTGAGAGAATATTACTAAACTGAGAGAATATTACTAAACAGAGAACTGAGAGAGTTGAGAGAATATTACTAAACTGAGAGAATATTACTAAGCTGAGAGAATATTACTAAACTGAGAGAGCTGAGAGAATATTACTAAACTGAGAGAATATTACTAAACTGAGAGAGTTTTACTAAACTGAGAGAGTATTACTAACCCGAGAGAGTATTACTAAACTGAGAGAATATTACTAAACTGAGAGAATATTACTAAACTGAGAGAATATTACTAAACTGAGAGAACTGAGAGAGCTGAGAGAATATTACTAAACTGAGAGAATATTACTAAACTGAGAGAATATTACTAAACTGAGAGAACTGAGAGAGCTGAGAGAATATTACTAAACTGAGAGAGTATTACTAAACTGAGAGAATATTACTAAACTGAGAGAATATTACTAAACTGAGAGAGTATTACTAAACTGAGAGAGTATTACTAAACAGAGGGAGTATTACTAAACCGAGAGAATATTACTAAACTGAGAGAATATTACTAAACTGAGAGAATATTACTAAACTGAGAGAGTATTACTAAACTGAGAGAATATTACTAAACTGAGAGAATATTACTAAACTGAGAGAGTATTACTAAACTGAGAGAGTATTACTAAACAGAGGGAGTATTACTAAACCGAGAGAGTATTACTAAACTGAGAGAATATTACTAAACTGAGAGAATATTACTAAACTGAGAGAATATTACTAAGCTGAGAGAGTATTACTAAACTGAGAGAATATTACTAAACTGAGAGAGTATCACTAAACTGAGGGAGTATTACTAAACTGAGAGAATATTACTAAACTGAGAGAGTATCACTAAACTGAGGGAGTATTACTAAACCGAGAGAGTATTACTAACCTGAAAGAGTATTACTAAACTGAGAGAATATTACTAAACTGTGAGAGTATTACTAAACTGAGAGAGTATTACTAACCCGAGAGAGTATTACTAAACTGAGAGAATATTACTAAACTGAGAGAATATTACTAAACTGAGAGAATATTACTAAGCTGAGAGAGTATTACTAAACTGAGAGAATATTACTAAACTGAGAGAGTATCACTAAACTGAGGGAGTATTACTAAACCGAGAGAATATTACTAAGCTGAGAGAGTATCACTAAACTGAGGGAGTATTACTAACCTGAGAGTATTACTAAACTGAGAGAATATTACTAAACTGAGAGAGTATTACTAACCCGAGAGAGTATTACTAAACTGAGAGAATATTACTAAACTGAGAGAATATTACTAAACTGAGAGAATATTACTAAGCTGAGAGAATATTACTAAACTGAGAGAGCTGAGAGAATATTACTAAACTGAGAGAATATTACTAAACTGAGAGAATATTACTAAACTGAGAGAATATTACTAAACTGAGAGAATATTACTAAACTGAGAGAGTATTACTCACCGGAGAGATTATTACTAAACTGAGAGAATATGACTAAATTGAGAGAATATTACTAAACTGAGAGAGTTTTACTAAACTGAGAGAGTATTACTAACCCGAGAGAGTATTACTAACCTGAGAGAATATTACTAAACTGAGAGAATATTACTAAACTGAGAGAGTATTACTAAACTGAGAGAATATTACTAAACTGAGAGAGTTGAGAGAATATTACTAAACTGAGAGAATATTACTAAACTGAGAGAATATTACTAAACTGAGAGAATATTACTAAACTGAGAGAATATTACTAAACTGAGAGAGTATTACTCACCGGAGAGATTATTACTAAACTGAGAGAATATGACTAAATTGAGAGAATATTACTAAACTGAGAGAGTTTTACTAAACTGAGAGAGTATTACTAACCCGAGAGAGTATTACTAAACTGAGAGAATATTACTAAACTGAGAGAATATTACTAAACTGAGAGAATATTACTAAACTGAGAGAACTGAGAGAGCTGAGAGAATATTACTAAACTGAGAGAGTATTACTAAACTGAGAGAATATTACTAAACTGAGAGAATATTACTAAACTGAGAGAATATTACTAAACTGAGAGAATATTACTAAACTGAGAGAGTATTACTAAACTGAGAGAGTATTACTAAACAGAGGGAGTATTACTAAACCGAGAGAGTATTACTAAACTGAGAGAATATTACTAAACTGAGAGAATATTACTAAACTGAGAGAATATTACTAAACTGAGAGAATATTACTAAACTGAGAGAATATTACTAAACTGAGAGAATATTACTAAACTGAGGGAGCTGAGAGAATATTACTAAACTGAGAGAATATTACTAAACTGAGAGAGTATTACTAAACTGAGAGAATATTACTAAACTAAGAGAATATTACTAAACTGAGAGAGTATTACTAAACTGAGAGAGTATTACTAAACAGAGGGAGTATTACTAAACCGAGAGAGTATTACTAAACTGAGAGAATATTACTAAATTGAGAGAATATTACTAAACTGAGAGAATATTACTAAGCTGAGAGAATATTACTAAACTGAGAGAGCTGAGAGAATATTACTAAACTGAGAGAATATTACTAAACTGAGAGAATATTACTAAACTGAGAGAGTATTACTAAACTGAGAGAATATTACTAAACTGAGAGAATATTACTAAACTGAGAGAATATTACTAAACTGAGAGAATATTACTAAACTGAGAGAATATTACTAAACCGAGAGAATATTATTAAACTGAGAGAGTATTACTAAACTGAGAGAATATTACTAAACTGAGAGAATATTACTAAACTGAGAGAATATTACTAAACTGAAAGAATATTACTAAACAGAGAACTGAGAGAGTTGAGAGAATATTACTAAACTGAGAGAATATTACTAAGCTGAGAGAATATTACTAAACTGAGAGAGCTGAGAGAATATTACTAAACTGAGGGAATATTACTAAACTGAGAGAGTTTTACTAAACTGAGAGAGTATTACTAACCCGAGAGAGTATTACTAAACTGAGAGAATATTACTAAACTGAGAGAATATTACTAAACTGAGAGAATATTACTAAACTGAGAGAACTGAGAGAGCTGAGAGAATATTACTAAACTGAGAGAATATTACTAAACTGAGAGAATATTACTAAACTGAGAGAACTGAGAGAGCTGAGAGAATATTACTAAACTGAGAGAGTATTACTAAACTGAGAGAATATTACTAAACTGAGAGAATATTACTAAACTGAGAGAGTATTACTAAACTGAGAGAGTATTACTAAACAGAGGGAGTATTACTAAACCGAGAGAATATTACTAAACTGAGAGAATATTACTAAACTGAGAGAATATTACTAAACTGAGAGAGTATTACTAAACTGAGAGAATATTACTAAACTGAGAGAATATTACTAAACTGAGAGAGTATTACTAAACTGAGAGAGTATTACTAAACAGAGGGAGTATTACTAAACCGAGAGAGTATTACTAAACTGAGAGAATATTACTAAACTGAGAGAATATTACTAAGCTGAGAGAGTATTACTAAACTGAGAGAATATTACTAAACTGAGAGAGTATCACTAAACTGAGAGAGTATTACTAAACTGAGAGAATATTACTAAACTGAGAGAGTATCACTAAACTGAGAGAGTATTACTAAACTGAGAGAGTATTACTAAACTGAGAGAATATTACTAAACTGAGAGAATATTACTAAACTGAGAGAATATTACTAAACTGAGAGAATATTACTAAACTGACAGAGTATTACTAAACTGAGAGAGTATTACTAAACAGAGGGAGTATTACTAAACCGAGAGAGTATTACTAAACTGAGAGAATATTACTAAACTGAGAGAATATTACTAAACTGAGAGAATATTACTAAACTGAGAGAATATTACTAAACTGAGAGAATATTACTAAACTGAGAGAATATTACTAAACTGAGGGAGCTGAGAGAATATTACTAAACTGAGAGAATATTACTAAACTGAGAGAGTATTACTAAACTGAGAGAATATTACTAAACTAAGAGAATATTACTAAACTGAGAGAGTATTACTAAACTGAGAGAGTATTACTAAACAGAGGGAGTATTACTAAACCGAGAGAGTATTACTAAACTGAGAGAATATTACTAAATTGAGAGAATATTACTAAACTGAGAGAATATTACTAAGCTGAGAGAATATTACTAAACTGAGAGAGCTGAGAGAATATTACTAAACTGAGAGAATATTACTAAACTGAGAGAATATTACTAAACTGAGAGAGTATTACTAAACTGAGAGAATATTACTAAACTGAGAGAATATTACTAAACTGAGAGAATATTACTAAACTGAGAGAATATTACTAAACTGAGAGAATATTACTAAACCGAGAGAATATTATTAAACTGAGAGAGTATTACTAAACTGAGAGAATATTACTAAACTGAGAGAGTATTACTAAACTGAGAGAATATTACTAAACTGAGAGAATATTACTAAACTGAGAGAATATTACTAAACAGAGAACTGAGAGAGTTGAGAGAATATTACTAAACTGAGAGAATATTACTAAGCTGAGAGAATATTACTAAACTGAGAGAGCTGAGAGAATATTACTAAACTGAGAGAATATTACTAAACTGAGAGAGTTTTACTAAACTGAGAGAGTATTACTAACCCGAGAGAGTATTACTAAACTGAGAGAATATTACTAAACTGAGAGAATATTACTAAACTGAGAGAATATTACTAAACTGAGAGAACTGAGAGAGCTGAGAGAATATTACTAAACTGAGAGAATATTACTAAACTGAGAGAATATTACTAAACTGAGAGAACTGAGAGAGCTGAGAGAATATTACTAAACTGAGAGAGTATTACTAAACTGAGAGAATATTACTAAACTGAGAGAATATTACTAAACTGAGAGAGTATTACTAAACTGAGAGAGTATTACTAAACAGAGGGAGTATTACTAAACCGAGAGAATATTACTAAACTGAGAGAATATTACTAAACTGAGAGAATATTACTAAACTGAGAGAGTATTACTAAACTGAGAGAATATTACTAAACTGAGAGAATATTACTAAACTGAGAGAGTATTACTAAACTGAGAGAGTATTACTAAACAGAGGGAGTATTACTAAACCGAGAGAGTATTACTAAACTGAGAGAATATTACTAAACTGAGAGAATATTACTAAGCTGAGAGAGTATTACTAAACTGAGAGAATATTACTAAACTGAGAGAGTATCACTAAACTGAGGGAGTATTACTAAACTGAGAGAATATTACTAAACTGAGAGAGTATCACTAAACTGAGGGAGTATTACTAAACTGAGAGAGTATTACTAAACTGAGAGAGTATTACTAAACTGAGAGAATATTACTAAACTGAGAGAATATTACTAAACTGAGAGAATATTACTAAACTGACAGAGTATTACTAAACTGAGAGAGTATTACTAAACAGAGGGAGTATTACTAAACCGAGAGAGTATTACTAAACTGAGAGAATATTACTAAACTGAGAGAATATTACTAAACTGAGAGAATATTACTAAACTGAGAGAATATTACTAAACTGAGAGAATATTACTAAACTGAGAGAATATTACTAAACTGAGGGAGCTGAGAGAATATTACTAAACTGAGAGAATATTACTAAACTGAGAGAGTATTACTAAACTGAGAGAGCATTACTAAACTGAGAGAGTATTACTAAACTGAGAGAGTATTACTAAACTGAGAGAGTATTACTAAACAGAGGGAGTATTACTAAACCGAGAGAGTATTACTAAACTGAGAGAATATTACTAAATTGAGAGAATATTACTAAACTGAGAGAATATTACTAAGCTGAGAGAATATTACTAAACTGAGAGAGCTGAGAGAATATTACTAAACTGAGAGAATATTACTAAACTGAGAGAATATTACTAAACTGAGAGAGTATTACTAAACTGAGAGAATATTACTAAACTGAGAGAATATTACTAAACTGAGAGAATATTACTAAACTGAGAGAATATTACTAAACTGAGAGAATATTACTAAACCGAGAGAATATTATTAAACTGAGAGAGTATTACTAAACTGAGAGAATATTACTAAACTGAGAGAGTATTACTAAACTGAGAGAATATTACTAAACTGAGAGAATATTACTAAACTGAGAGAATATTACTAAACAGAGAACTGAGAGAGTTGAGAGAATATTACTAAACTGAGAGAATATTACTAAGCTGAGAGAATATTACTAAACTGAGAGAGCTGAGAGAATATTACTAAACTGAGAGAATATTACTAAACTGAGAGAGTTTTACTAAACTGAGAGAGTATTACTAACCCGAGAGAGTATTACTAAACTGAGAGAATATTACTAAACTGAGAGAATATTACTAAACTGAGAGAATATTACTAAACTGAGAGAACTGAGAGAGCTGAGAGAATATTACTAAACTGAGAGAATATTACTAAACTGAGAGAATATTACTAAACTGAGAGAACTGAGAGAGCTGAGAGAATATTACTAAACTGAGAGAGTATTACTAAACTGAGAGAATATTACTAAACTGAGAGAATATTACTAAACTGAGAGAGTATTACTAAACTGAGAGAGTATTACTAAACAGAGGGAGTATTACTAAACCGAGAGAATATTACTAAACTGAGAGAATATTACTAAACTGAGAGAATATTACTAAACTGAGAGAGTATTACTAAACTGAGAGAATATTACTAAACTGAGAGAATATTACTAAACTGAGAGAGTATTACTAAACTGAGAGAGTATTACTAAACAGAGGGAGTATTACTAAACCGAGAGAGTATTACTAAACTGAGAGAATATTACTAAACTGAGAGAATATTACTAAACTGAGAGAATATTACTAAGCTGAGAGAGTATTACTAAACTGAGAGAATATTACTAAACTGAGAGAGTATCACTAAACTGTGGGAGTATTACTAAACTGAGAGAATATTACTAAACTGAGAGAGTATCACTAAACTGAGGGAGTATTACTAAACCGAGAGAGTATTACTAACCTGAAAGAGTATTACTAAACTGAGAGAATATTACTAAACTGTGAGAGTATTACTAAACTGAGAGAGTATTACTAACCCGAGAGAGTATTACTAAACTGAGAGAATATTACTAAACTGAGAGAATATTACTAAACTGAGAGAATATTACTAAGCTGAGAGAGTATTACTAAACTGAGAGAATATTACTAAACTGAGAGAGTATCACTAAACTGAGGGAGTATTACTAAACCGAGAGAATATTACTAAGCTGAGAGAGTATCACTAAACTGAGGGAGTATTACTAACCTGAAAGAGTATTACTAAACTGAGAGAATATTACTAAACTGAGAGAGTATTACTAACCCGAGAGAGTATTACTAAACTGAGAGAATATTACTAAACTGAGAGAATATTACTAAACTGAGAGAATATTACTAAGCTGAGAGAATATTACTAAACTGAGAGAGCTGAGAGAATATTACTAAACTGAGAGAATATTACTAAACTGAGAGAATATTACTAAACTGAGAGAATATTACTAAACTGAGAGAATATTACTAAACTGAGAGAGTATTACTCACCGGAGAGATTATTACTAAACTGAGAGAATATGACTAAATTGAGAGAATATTACTAAACTGAGAGAGTTTTACTAAACTGAGAGAGTATTACTAACCCGAGAGAGTATTACTAACCTGAGAGAGTATTACTAAACTGAGAGAATATTATTACTAAACTGAGAGAGTATTACTAAACTGAGAGAACTGAGAGAGTTGAGAGAATATTACTAAACTGAGAGAATATTACTAAACTGAGAGAATATTACTAAACTGAGAGAATATTACTAAACTGAGAGAATATTACTAAACTGAGAGAGTATTACTCACCGGAGAGATTATTACTAAACTGAGAGAATATGACTAAATTGAGAGAATATTACTAAACTGAGAGAGTTTTACTAAACTGAGAGAGTATTACTAACCCGAGAGAGTATTACTAAACTGAGAGAATATTACTAAACTGAGAGAATATTACTAAACTGAGAGAATATTACTAAACTGAGAGAACTGAGAGAGCTGAGAGAATATTACTAAACTGAGAGAGTATTACTAAACTGAGAGAATATTACTAAACTGAGAGAATATTACTAAACTGAGAGAATATTACTAAACTGAGAGAGTATTACTAAACTGAGAGAGTATTACTAAACAGAGGGAGTATTACTAAACCGAGAGAGTATTACTAAACTGAGAGAATATTACTAAACTGAGAGAATATTACTAAACTGAGAGAATATTACTAAACTGAGAGAATATTACTAAACTGAGAGAATATTACTAAACTGAGAGAATATTACTAAACTGAGGGAGCTGAGAGAATATTACTAAACTGAGAGAATATTACTAAACTGAGAGAGTATTACTAAACTGAGAGAATATTACTAAACTAAGAGAATATTACTAAACTGAGAGAGTATTACTAAACTGAGAGAGTATTACTAAACAGAGGGAGTATTACTAAACCGAGAGAGTATTACTAAACTGAGAGAATATTACTAAATTGAGAGAATATTACTAAACTGAGAGAATATTACTAAGCTGAGAGAATATTACTAAACTGAGAGAGCTGAGAGAATATTACTAAACTGAGAGAATATTACTAAACTGAGAGAATATTACTAAACTGAGAGAGTATTACTAAACTGAGAGAATATTACTAAACTGAGAGAGTATTACTAAACTGAGAGAATATTACTAAACTGAGAGAATATTACTAAACTGAGAGAATATTACTAAACTGAGAGAGTATTACTAAACTGAGAGAATATTACTAAACTGAGAGAATATTACTAAACTGAGAGAATATTACTAAACTGAAAGAATATTACTAAACAGAGAACTGAGAGAGTTGAGAGAATATTACTAAACTGAGAGAATATTACTAAGCTGAGAGAATATTACTAAACTGAGAGAGCTGAGAGAATATTACTAAACTGAGGGAATATTACTAAACTGAGAGAGTTTTACTAAACTGAGAGAGTATTACTAACCCGAGAGAGTATTACTAAACTGAGAGAATATTACTAAACTGAGAGAATATTACTAAACTGAGAGAATATTACTAAACTGAGAGAACTGAGAGAGCTGAGAGAATATTACTAAACTGAGAGAATATTACTAAACTGAGAGAATATTACTAAACTGAGAGAACTGAGAGAGCTGAGAGAATATTACTAAACTGAGAGAGTATTACTAAACTGAGAGAATATTACTAAACTGAGAGAATATTACTAAACTGAGAGAGTATTACTAAACTGAGAGAGTATTACTAAACAGAGGGAGTATTACTAAACCGAGAGAATATTACTAAACTGAGAGAATATTACTAAACTGAGAGAATATTACTAAACTGAGAGAGTATTACTAAACTGAGAGAATATTACTAAACTGAGAGAATATTACTAAACTGAGAGAGTATTACTAAACTGAGAGAGTATTACTAAACAGAGGGAGTATTACTAAACCGAGAGAGTATTACTAAACTGAGAGAATATTACTAAACTGAGAGAATATTACTAAGCTGAGAGAGTATTACTAAACTGAGAGAATATTACTAAACTGAGAGAGTATCACTAAACTGAGGGAGTATTACTAAACTGAGAGAATATTACTAAACTGAGAGAGTATCACTAAACTGAGGGAGTATTACTAAACCGAGAAAGTATTACTAACCTGAAAGAGTATTACTAAACTGAGAGAATATTACTAAACTGTGAGAGTATTACTAAACTGAGAGAGTATTACTAACCCGAGAGAGTATTACTAAACTGAGAGAATATTACTAAACTGAGAGAATATTACTAAACTGAGAGAATATTACTAAGCTGAGAGAGTATTACTAAACTGAGAGAATATTACTAAACTGAGAGAGTATCACTAAACTGAGGGAGTATTACTAAACCGAGAGAATATTACTAAGCTGAGAGAGTATCACTAAACTGAGGGAGTATTACTAACCTGAAAGAGTATTACTAAACTGAGAGAATATTACTAAACTGAGAGAGTATTACTAACCCGAGAGAGTATTACTAAACTGAGAGAATATTACTAAACTGAGAGAATATTACTAAACTGAGAGAATATTACTAAGCTGAGAGAATATTACTAAACTGAGAGAGCTGAGAGAATATTACTAAACTGAGAGAATATTACTAAACTGAGAGAATATTACTAAACTGAGAGAATATTACTAAACTGAGAGAATATTACTAAACTGAGAGAGTATTACTCACCGGAGAGATTATTACTAAACTGAGAGAATATGACTAAATTGAGAGAATATTACTAAACTGAGAGAGTTTTACTAAACTGAGAGAGTATTACTAACCCGAGAGAGTATTACTAACCTGAAAGAGTATTACTAAACTGAGAGAATATTACTAAACTGTGAGAGTATTACTAAACTGAGAGAGTATTACTAACCCGAGAGAGTATTACTAAACTGAGAGAATATTACTAAACTGAGAGAATATTACTAAACTGAGAGAATATTACTAAACTGAGAGAGCTGAGAGAATATTACTAAACTGAGAGAATATTACTAAACTGAGAGAATATTACTAAACTGAGAGAATATTACTAAACTGAGAGAATATTACTAAACTGAGAGAGTATTACTCACCAGAGAGATTATTACTAAACTGAGAGAGTTTTACTAAACTGAGAGAGTATTACTAACCCGAGAGAGTATTACTAACCTGAAAGAGTATTACTAAACTGAGAGAATATTACTAAACTGTGAGAGTATTACTAAACTGAGAGAGTATTACTAACCCGAGAGAGTATTACTAAACTGAGAGAATATTACTAAACTGAGAGAATATTACTAAACTGAGAGAATATTACTAAACTGAGAGAGCTGAGAGAATATTACTAAACTGAGAGAATATGACTAAATTGAGAGAATATTACTAAACTGAGAGAGTTTTACTAAACTGAGAGAGTATTACTAACCCGAGAGAGTATTACTAACCTGAAAGAGTATTACTAAACTGAGAGAATATTACTAAACTGTGAGAGTATTACTAAACTGAGAGAGTATTACTAACCCGAGAGAGTATTACTAAACTGAGAGAATATTACTAAACTGAGAGAATATTACTAAACTGAGAGAATATTACTAAACTGAGAGAGCTGAGAGAATATTACTAAACTGAGAGAATATTACTAAACTGAGAGAATATTACTAAACTGAGAGAATATTACTAAACTGAGAGAATATTACTAAACTGAGAGAGTATTACTCACCGGAGAGATTATTACTAAACTGAGAGAATATGACTAAATTGAGAGAATATTACTAAACTGAGAGAGTTTTACTAAACTGAGAGAGTATTACTAACCCGAGAGAGTATTACTAAACTGAGAGAATATTACTAAACTGAGAGAATATTACTAAACTGAGAGAATATTACTAAACTGAGAGAACTGAGAGAGCTGAGAGAATATTACTAAACTGAGAGAGTATTACTAAACTGAGAGAATATTACTAAACTGAGAGAATATTACTAAACTGAGAGAACTGAGAGAGCTGAGAGAATATTACTAAACTGAGAGAGTATTACTAAACTGAGAGAATATTACTAAACTGAGAGAATATTACTAAACTGAGAGAATATTACTAAACTGAGAGAATATTACTAAACTGAGAGAGTATTACTAAACTGAGAGAGTATTACTAAACAGAGGGAGTATTACTAAACCGAGAGAGTATTACTAAACTGAGAGAATATTACTAAACTGAGAGAATATTACTAAACTGAGAGAATATTACTAAACTGAGAGAATATTACTAAACTGAGAGAATATTACTAAACTGAGAGAATATTACTAAACTGAGGGAGCTGAGAGAATATTACTAAACTGAGAGAATATTACTAAACTGAGAGAGTATTACTAAACTGAGAGAATATTACTAAACTAAGAGAATATTACTAAACTGAGAGAGTATTACTAAACTGAGAGAGTATTACTAAACAGAGGGAGTATTACTAAACCGAGAGAGTATTACTAAACTGAGAGAATATTACTAAATTGAGAGAATATTACTAAACTGAGAGAATATTACTAAGCTGAGAGAATATTACTAAACTGAGAGAGCTGAGAGAATATTACTAAACTGAGAGAATATTACTAAACTGAGAGAATATTACTAAACTGAGAGAGTATTACTAAACTGAGAGAATATTACTAAACTGAGAGAATATTACTAAACTGAGAGAATATTACTAAACTGAGAGAATATTACTAAACTGAGAGAATATTACTAAACCGAGAGAATATTACTAAACTGAGAGAGTATTACTAAACTGAGAGAATATTACTAAACTGAGAGAGTATTACTAAACTGAGAGAATATTACTAAACTGAGAGAATATTACTAAACTGAGAGAATATTACTAAACAGAGAACTGAGAGAGTTGAGAGAATATTACTAAACTGAGGGAATATTACTAAACTGAGAGAGTATTACTAAACTGAGAGAATATTACTAAACTGAGAGAATATTACTAAACTGAGAGAGTTTTACTAACCCGAGAGAGTATTACTAAACTGAGAGAATATTACTAAACTGAGAGAATATTACTAAACTGAGAGAATATTACTAAACTGAGAGAACTGAGAGAGCTGAGAGAACATTACTAAACTGAGAGAATATTACTAAACTGAGAGAACTGAGAGAGCTGAGAGAATATTACTAAACTGAACGAATATTACTAAACTGAGAGAATATTACTAGACTGAGAGAGTATTACTAAACTGAGAGAGTATTACTAAACTGAGAGAATATTACTAAACTGAGAGAATATTACTAAACTGAGAGAACTGAGAGAGCTGAGAGAATATTACTAAACTGAGAGAATATTACTGAACTGAGAGAGTATTACTAAACTGAGAGAATTTACTAAACTGAGAGAATATTACTAAACTGAGAGAGTTTTACTAAACTGAGAGAGTATTACTAACCCGAGAGAGTATTACTAAACTGAGAGAATATTACTAAACTGAGAGAATATTACTAAACTGAGAGAACTGAGAGAGCTGAGAGAATATTACTAAACTGAGAGAATATTACTAAACTGAGAGAATATTACTAAACTGAGAGAACTGAGAGAGCTGAGACAATATTACTAAACAGAGAGTAATACTAAACTGAGAGAATATTACTAAACTGAGAGAATATTACTAAACTGAGAGAATATTACTAAACTGAGAGAGTATTACTAAACTGAGAGAGTATTACTAACCCGAGAGAGTATTACTAAACTGAGAGAATATTACTAAACTGAGAGAATATTACTAAACTGAGAGAATATTACTAAGCTGAGAGAATATTACTAAACTGAGAGAGCTGAGAGAATATTACTAAACTGAGAGAATATTACTAAACTGAGAGAGTATTACTAGACTGAGAGAGTATTACTCACCGGAGAGATTATTACTAAACTGAGAGAATATGACTAAATTGAGAGAATATTACTAAACTGAGAGAGTTTTACTAAACTGAGAGGGTATTACTAACCCGAGAGAGTATTACTAAACTGAGAGAATATTACTAAACTGAGAGAGTATTACTAAACTGAGAGAATATTACTAAACTGAGAGAATATTACTAAACTGAGAGAATATTACTAAACTGAGAGAGTATTACTAAACAGAGGGAGTATTACTAAACCGAGAGAGTTTTACTAAACTGAGAGAATATTACTAAACTGAGAGAATATTACTAAACTGAGAGAATATTACTAAACTGAGAGAATATTACTAAGCTGAGAGAATATTACTAAACTGAGAGAGCTGAGAGAATATTACTAAACTGAGAGAATATTACTAAACTGAGAGAGTATTACTAAACTGAGAGAATATTACTAGACTGAGAGAGTATTACTAAACTGAGAGAGTATTACTAAACTGAGAGAATATTACTAAACTGAGAGAATATTACTAAACTGAGAGAACTGAGAGAGCTGAGAGAATATTACTAAACTGAGAGAATATTACTAACCTGAAAGAGTATTACTAAACTGAGAGAATATTACTAAACTGTGAGAGTATTACTAAACTGAGAGAGTATTACTAACCCGAGAGAGTATTACTAAACTGAGAGAATATTACTAAACTGAGAGAATATTACTAAACTGAGAGAATATTACTAAACTGAGAGAGCTGAGAGAATATTACTAAACTGAGAGAATATTACTAAACTGAGAGAATATTACTAAACTGAGAGAATATTACTAAACTGAGAGAATATTACTAAACTGAGAGAGTATTACTCACCAGAGAGATTATTACTAAACTGAGAGAGTTTTACTAAACTGAGAGAGTATTACTAACCCGAGAGAGTATTACTAACCTGAAAGAGTATTACTAAACTGAGAGAATATTACTAAACTGTGAGAGTATTACTAAACTGAGAGAGTATTACTAACCCGAGAGAGTATTACTAAACTGAGAGAATATTACTAAACTGAGAGAATATTACTAAACTGAGAGAATATTACTAAACTGAGAGAGCTGAGAGAATATTACTAAACTGAGAGAATATGACTAAATTGAGAGAATATTACTAAACTGAGAGAGTTTTACTAAACTGAGAGAGTATTACTAACCCGAGAGAGTATTACTAACCTGAAAGAGTATTACTAAACTGAGAGAATATTACTAAACTGTGAGAGTATTACTAAACTGAGAGAGTATTACTAACCCGAGAGAGTATTACTAAACTGAGAGAATATTACTAAACTGAGAGAATATTACTAAACTGAGAGAATATTACTAAACTGAGAGAGCTGAGAGAATATTACTAAACTGAGAGAATATTACTAAACTGAGAGAATATTACTAAACTGAGAGAATATTACTAAACTGAGAGAATATTACTAAACTGAGAGAGTATTACTCACCGGAGAGATTATTACTAAACTGAGAGAATATGACTAAATTGAGAGAATATTACTAAACTGAGAGAGTTTTACTAAACTGAGAGAGTATTACTAACCCGAGAGAGTATTACTAAACTGAGAGAATATTACTAAACTGAGAGAATATTACTAAACTGAGAGAATATTACTAAACTGAGAGAACTGAGAGAGCTGAGAGAATATTACTAAACTGAGAGAGTATTACTAAACTGAGAGAATATTACTAAACTGAGAGAATATTACTAAACTGAGAGAACTGAGAGAGCTGAGAGAATATTACTAAACTGAGAGAGTATTACTAAACTGAGAGAATATTACTAAACTGAGAGAATATTACTAAACTGAGAGAATATTACTAAACTGAGAGAATATTACTAAACTGAGAGAGTATTACTAAACTGAGAGAGTATTACTAAACAGAGGGAGTATTACTAAACCGAGAGAGTATTACTAAACTGAGAGAATATTACTAAACTGAGAGAATATTACTAAACTGAGAGAATATTACTAAACTGAGAGAATATTACTAAACTGAGAGAATATTACTAAACTGAGAGAATATTACTAAACTGAGGGAGCTGAGAGAATATTACTAAACTGAGAGAATATTACTAAACTGAGAGAGTATTACTAAACTGAGAGAATATTACTAAACTAAGAGAATATTACTAAACTGAGAGAGTATTACTAAACTGAGAGAGTATTACTAAACAGAGGGAGTATTACTAAACCGAGAGAGTATTACTAAACTGAGAGAATATTACTAAATTGAGAGAATATTACTAAACTGAGAGAATATTACTAAGCTGAGAGAATATTACTAAACTGAGAGAGCTGAGAGAATATTACTAAACTGAGAGAATATTACTAAACTGAGAGAATATTACTAAACTGAGAGAGTATTACTAAACTGAGAGAATATTACTAAACTGAGAGAATATTACTAAACTGAGAGAATATTACTAAACTGAGAGAATATTACTAAACTGAGAGAATATTACTAAACCGAGAGAATATTACTAAACTGAGAGAGTATTACTAAACTGAGAGAATATTACTAAACTGAGAGAGTATTACTAAACTGAGAGAATATTACTAAACTGAGAGAATATTACTAAACTGAGAGAATATTACTAAACTGAGAGAATATTACTAAACTGAGGGAATATTACTAAACTGAGAGAGTATTACTAAACTGAGAGAATATTACTAAACTGAGAGAATATTACTAAACTGAGAGAGTTTTACTAACCCGAGAGAGTATTACTAAACTGAGAGAATATTACTAAACTGAGAGAGTATTACTAAACTGAGAGAATATTACTAAACTGAGAGAACTGAGAGAGCTGAGAGAACATTACTAAACTGAGAGAATATTACTAAACTGAGAGAACTGAGAGAGCTGAGAGAATATTACTAAACTGAACGAATATTACTAAACTGAGAGAATATTACTAGACTGAGAGAGTATTACTAAACTGAGAGAGTATTACTAAACTGAGAGAATATTACTAAACTGAGAGAATATTACTAAACTGAGAGAACTGAGAGAGCTGAGAGAATATTACTAAACTGAGAGAATATTACTGAACTGAGAGAGTATTACTAAACTGAGAGAATTTACTAAACTGAGAGAATATTACTAAACTGAGAGAGTTTTACTAAACTGAGAGAGTATTACTAACCCGAGAGAGTATTACTAAACTGAGAGAATATTACTAAACTGAGAGAATATTACTAAACTGAGAGAACTGAGAGAGCTGAGAGAATATTACTAAACTGAGAGAATATTACTAAACTGAGAGAATATTACTAAACTGAGAGAACTGAGAGAGCTGAGACAATATTACTAAACAGAGAGTAATACTAAACTGAGAGAATATTACTAAACTGAGAGAATATTACTAAACTGAGAGAATATTACTAAACTGAGAGAGTATTACTAAACTGAGAGAGTATTACTAACCCGAGAGAGTATTACTAAACTGAGAGAATATTACTAAACTGAGAGAATATTACTAAACTGAGAGAATATTACTAAGCTGAGAGAATATTACTAAACTGAGAGAGCTGAGAGAATATTACTAAACTGAGAGAATATTACTAAACTGAGAGAGTATTACTAGACTGAGAGAGTATTACTCACCGGAGAGATTATTACTAAACTGAGAGAATATGACTAAATTGAGAGAATATTACTAAACTGAGAGAGTTTTACTAAACTGAGAGGGTATTACTAACCCGAGAGAGTATTACTAAACTGAGAGAATATTACTAAACTGAGAGAGTATTACTAAACTGAGAGAATATTACTAAACTGAGAGAGTATTACTAAACTGAGAGAATATTACTAAACTGAGAGAGTATTACTAAACAGAGGGAGTATTACTAAACCGAGAGAGTTTTACTAAACTGAGAGAATATTACTAAACTGAGAGAATATTACTAAACTGAGAGAATATTACTAAACTGAGAGAATATTACTAAGCTGAGAGAATATTACTAAACTGAGAGAGCTGAGAGAATATTACTAAACTGAGAGAATATTACTAAACTGAGAGAGTATTACTAAACTGAGAGAATATTACTAGACTGAGAGAGTATTACTAAACTGAGAGAGTATTACTAAACTGAGAGAATATTACTAAACTGAGAGAATATTACTAAACTGAGAGAACTGAGAGAGCTGAGAGAATATTACTAAACTGAGAGAATATTACTGAACTGAGAGAGTATTACTAAACTGAGAGAATTTACTAAACTGAGAGAATATTACTAAACTGAGAGAGTTTTACTAAACTGAGAGAGTATTACTAACCCGAGAGAGTATTACTAAACTGAGAGAATATTACTAAACTGAGAGAATATTACTAAACTGAGAGAATATTACTAAACTGAGAGAACTGAGAGAGCTGAGAGAATATTACTAAACTGAGAGAATATTACTAAACTGAGAGAATTTACTAAACTGAGAGAATATTACTAAACTGAGAGAGTTTTACTAAACTGAGAGAGTATTACTAACCCGAGAGAGTATTACTAAACTGAGAGAATATTACTAAACTGAGAGAATATTACTAAACTGAGAGAATATTACTAAACTGAGAGAACTGAGAGAGCTGAGAGAATATTACTAAACTGAGAGAATATTACTAAACTGAGAGAATATTACTAAACTGAGAGAACTGAGAGAGCTGAGACAATATTACTAAACAGAGAGTAATACTAAACTGAGAGAATATTACTAAACTGAGAGAATATTACTAAACTGAGAGAATATTACTAAACTGAGAGAGTATTACTAAACTGAGAGAGTATTACTAACCCGAGAGAGTATTACTAAACTGAGAGAATATTACTAAACTGAGAGAATATTACTAAACTGAGAGAATATTACTAAGCTGAGAGAATATTACTAAACTGAGAGAGCTGAGAGAATATTACTAAACTGAGAGAATATTACTAAACTGAGAGAGTATTACTAGACTGAGAGAGTATTACTCACCGGAGAGATTTTTACTAAACTGAGAGAATATGACTAAATTGAGAGAATATTACTAAACTGAGAGAGTTTTACTAAACTGAGAGGGTATTACTAACCCGAGAGAGTATTACTAAACTGAGAGAATATTACTAAACTGAGAGAGTATTACTAAACTGAGAGAATATTACTAAACTGAGAGAATATTACTAAACTGAGAGAATATTACTAAACTGAGAGAGTATTACTAAACAGAGGGAGTATTACTAAACCGAGAGAGTTTTACTAAACTGAGAGAATATTACTAAACTGAGAGAATATTACTAAACTGAGAGAATATTACTAAACTGAGAGAATATTACTAAGCTGAGAGAATATTACTAAACTGAGAGAGCTGAGAGAATATTACTAAACTGAGAGAATATTACTAAACTGAGAGAGTATTACTAAACTGAGAGAATATTACTAAACTGAGAGAATATTACTAAACTGAGAGAGTATTACTAAACTGAGAGAATATTACTAAACTGAGAGAATATTACTAAATTGAGAGAATATTACTAAGCTGAGAGAATATTACTAAACTGAGAGAGTATTACTAAACTGAGAGAATATTACTAAACTGCGAGAATATTACTAAACTGAGAGAGTATTACTAAACTGAGAGAGTATTACTAAACAGAGGGATTATTACTAAACCGAGAGAGTATTACTAAACTGAGAGAATATTACTAAACTGAGAGAGTATTACTAAACTGAGAGAATATTACTAAACTGAGAGAGTATTACTAAACTGAGGGAGTATTACTAAACCGAGAGAGTATTACTAACCTGAAAGAGTATTACTAAACTGAGAGAATATTACTAAACTGAGAGAGTATTACTAACCCGAGAGAGTATTACTAAACTGAGAGAATTTTACTAAACTGAGAGAATATTACTAAACTGAGAGAATATTACTAAACTGAGAGAACTGAGAGAGCTGAGAGAATATTACTAAACTGAGAGAATATTACTAAACTGAGAGAATATTACTAAACTGAGAGAACTGAGAGAGCTGAGAAAATATTACTAAACTGAGAGAGTATTACTAAACTGAGAGAATATTACTAAACTGAGAGAATATTACTAAACTGAGAGAATATTACTAAACTGAGAGAGTATTACTAAACTGAGAGAGTATTACTAAACCGAGAGAGTATTACTAAACTGAGAGAATATTACTAAACTGAGAGAATATTACTAAACTGAGAGAGTATTACTAAACTGAGAGAATATTACTAAACTGAGAGAATATTACTAAACTGAGAGAATATTACTAAACTGAGAGAGTATTACTAAACTGAGAGAGTATTACTAAACAGAGGGAGTATAACTAAACCGAGAGAGTATTACTAAACTGAGAGAATATTACTAACCCGAGAGAGTATTACTAAACTGAGAGAATATTACTAAACTGAGAGAGTATTACTAAACTGAGAGAATATTACTAAACTGAGAGAATATTACTAAACTGAGAGAATATTACTAAACTGAGAGAGTATTACTAAACAGAGGGAGTATTACTAAACCGAGAGAGTTTTACTAAACTGAGAGAATATTACTAAACTGAGAGAATATTACTAAACTGAGAGAATATTACTAAACTGAGATAATATTACTAAGCTGAGAGAATATTACTAAACTGAGAGAGCTGAGAGAATATTACTAAACTGAGAGAATATTACTAAACTGAGAGAGTATTACTAAACTGAGAGAATATTACTAAACTGAGAGAATATTACTAAACTGAGAGAGTATTACTAAACTGAGAGAATATTACTAAACTGAGAGAATATTACTAAATTGAGAGAATATTACTAAGCTGAGAGAATATTACTAAACTGAGAGAGTATTACTAAACTGAGAGAATATTACTAAACTGCGAGAATATTACTAAACTGAGAGAGTATTACTAAACTGAGAGAGTATTACTAAACAGAGGGATTATTACTAAACCGAGAGAGTATTACTAAACTGAGAGAATATTACTAAACTGAGAGAGTATTACTAAACTGAGAGAATATTACTAAACTGAGAGAGTATTACTAAACTGAGGGAGTATTACTAAACCGAGAGAGTATTACTAACCTGAAAGAGTATTACTAAACTGAGAGAATATTACTAAACTGAGAGAGTATTACTAACCCGAGAGAGTATTACTAAACTGAGAGAATTTTACTAAACTGAGAGAATATTACTAAACTGAGAGAATATTACTAAACTGAGAGAACTGAGAGAGCTGAGAGAATATTACTAAACTGAGAGAATATTACTAAACTGAGAGAATATTACTAAACTGAGAGAACTGAGAGAGCTGAGAAAATATTACTAAACTGAGAGAGTATTACTAAACTGAGAGAATATTACTAAACTGAGAGAATATTACTAAACTGAGAGAATATTACTAAACTGAGAGAGTATTACTAAACTGAGAGAGTATTACTAAACAGAGGGAGTATAACTAAACCGAGAGAGTATTACTAAACTGAGAGAATATTACTAAACTGAGAGAATATTACTAAGCTGAGAGAATATTACTAAACTGAGAGAGCTGAGAGAATATTACTAAACTGAGAGAATATTACTATCAATCAATCAATCAATTTTATTTTATATAGCCCTTCGTACATCAGCTAATATCTCGAAGTGCTGTACAGACACCCAGCCTAAAACCCCAAACAGCTAGTAATGCAGGTGTAGAAGCACGGTGGCTAGGAAAAACTCCCTAGAAAGGCCAAAACCTAGGAAGAAACCTAGAGAGGAACCAGGCTATGAGGGGTGGCCAGTCCTCTTCTGGCTGTGCCGGGTGGAGATTATAACAGAACTATGCCAAGATGTTCAAAAATGTTCATAAGTGACAAGCATGGTCAAATAATAATCATGAATAATTTTCAGTTGGCTTTTCATAGCCGATCATCAAGAGTTGAAAAACAACAGGTCTGGGACAGGTGGCGGTTCCATAACCGCAGGCAGAACAGCTGAAACTGGAATAGCAGCAAGGCCAGGCGGACTGGGGACAGCAAGGAGTCACCACGGGCGGCAGTCCTGACGCATGGTCCTAGGGCCCAGGTCCTCCGGGAGAAAGAAAGAGAGAAGGAGAAAATTAGAGAGAGCCAAGATTTTCAAAATTTCCATAAATGACAAGCATGGTCAAATAATAATCAGGAATAAATCTCAGTTGGCTTTTCATAGCCGATCATTAAGAGTTGAAAACAGCAGGTCTGGGACAGGTAGGGGTTCCATAACCGCAGGCAGAACAGTTGAAACTGGAATAGCAGCAAGGCCAGGCGGACTGGGGACAGCAAGGAGTCACCACGGCCGGTAGTCCCGACGTATGGTCCTAGGGCTCAGGTCCTCCGAGAGAAAGAAAGAGAGAAGGAGAAAATTAGAGAGAGCCAAGATTTTCAAAATGTTCATAAATGACAAGCATGGTCAAATAATAATCAGGAATAAATCTCAGTTGGCTTTTCATAGCCGATCATTAAGAGTTGAAAACAGCAGGTCTGGGACAGGTAGGGGTTCCGTAACCGCAGGCAGAACAGTTGAAACTGGAATAGCAGCAAGGCCAGGCGGACTGGGGACAGCAAGGTGTCATCATGCCCGGTAGTCCTGACGTATGGTCCTAGGGCTCAGGTTCTCAGAGAGAAAGAGAGAACGAGAGAATTAGAGAGAGCATACTTAAATTCACACAGGACACTGGATAAGACAGGAGAAGTACTCCAGGTAACCAACTGACCCTAGCCCCCCGACACAAACTACTGCAGCATAAATACTGGAGGCTGAGACAGGAGCGGTCAGGAGACACTGTGGCCCCATCCGAAGAAACTCCGGACAGGGCCAAATAGGAAGGATATAACCCCACCCACTTTGCCAAAGCACAGCCCCCGCACCACTAGAGGGAAATCCTCAACCACCAACTTACAATCCTGAGACAAGGCCGAGTATAGCCCACAAAGGTCTCCACCACAGCACAAACCAAGGGGGGGCGCCAACCCAGACAGGAAGATCACGTCAGTGACTCAACCCACTCAAGTGACGCACCCCTCCTAGGGACGGCATGAAAGAGCACCAGCAAGCCAGTGACTCAGCCCCTGTAACAGGGTTAGAGGCAGAGAATCCCAGTGGAGAGAGGGGAACCGGCCTGGCAGAGACAGCAAGGGCGGTTCGTTGCTCCAGAGCCTTTCCGTTCACCTTCACACTCCTGGGCCAGACTACACTCAATCATATGACCTACTGAAGAGATAAGTCTTCAGTAAAGACTTAAAGGTTGAGACCGAGTCTGCGTCTCTCACATGGGTAGGCAGACTGTTCCATAAAAATGGAGATCTATAGGAGAAAGCCCTGCCTCCCGCTGTTTGCTTAGAAATTCTAGGGACAATTAGGAGGCCTGCGTCTTGTGACCGTAGCGTACGTATTGGTATGTACGGCAGGACCAACTCGGAAAGATAGGTAGGAGCAAGCCCATGTAACGCTTTATAGGTTAACAGTAAAACCTTGAAATCAGCCCTTGCCTTAACAGGAAGCCAGTGTAGGGAAGCTAGCACTGGAGTAATATGATCAAATTTCTTGGTTCTAGTCAGGATTCTAGCAGCCGTATTTAGCACTAACTGAAGTTTATTTAGTGCTTTATCCGGGTAGCCGGAAAGTAGAGCATTGCAGTAGTCTAACCTAGAAGTAACAAATGCATGGATTAATTTTTCTGCATCATTTTTGGACAGAAAATTTCTGATTTTTGCAATGTTACGTAGATGGAAAAAAGCTGTCCTTGAAACAGTCTTGATATGTTCGTCAAAAGAGAGATCAGGGTCAAGAGTAACGCCGAGGTCCTTCACAGTTTTATTTGAGACGACTTTACAACCATCAAGATGAATTGTCAGATTTAACAGAAGATCTCTTTGTTTCTTGGGACCTAGAACAAGCATCTCTGTTTTGTCCGAGTTTAAAAGTAGAACGTTTTCAGCCATCCACTTCCTTATGTCTGAAACACAGGCTTCTAGCGAGGGCAATTTTGGGGCTTCACCATGTTTCATTGAAATGTACAGCTGTGTGTCATCCGCATAGCAGTGAAAGTTAACATTATGTTTTCGAATAACATCCCCAAGAGGTAAAATATATAGTGAAAACAATAGTGGTCCTAAAACGGAACCTTGAGGAACACCGAAATGTACAGTTGATTTGTCAGAGGACAGACCATTCACAGAGACAAACTGATATCTTTCTGACAGGTAAGATCTAAACCAGGCCAGAACTTGTCCGTGTAGACCAATTTGGGTTTCCAGTCTCTCCAAAAGAATGTGGTGATCGATGGTGTCAAAGGCAGCACTAAGGTCTAGTAGCACGAGGACAGATGCAGAGCCTCGGTCTGACGCCATTAAAAGGTCATTTACCACCTTCACAAGTGCAGTCTCAGTGCTATGATGGGGTCTAAAACCAGACTGAAGCATTTCGTATACATTATTTGTCTTCAGAAAGGCAGTGAGTTGCTGCGCAACAGCTTTTTCTAAAATCTTTGAGAGGAATGGAAGATTCGATATAGGCCGATAGTTTTTTATATTTTCCGGGTCAAGGTTTGGCTTTTTCAAGAGAGGCTTTATCACTGCCACTTTTAGTGAGTTTGGTACACATCCGGTGGATAGAGAGCTGTTTATTATGTTCAACATAGGAGGGCCAAGCACAGGAAGCAGCTCCTTCAGCAGTTTAGTAGGAATAGGATCCAGTATGCAGCTTGAAGGTTTAGAGGCCATGATTATTTTCGTCATTGTGTCAAGAGATATAGTACTAAAACACTTAAGTGTCTCTCCCGATCCCAGGCCCTCGCAGAGCTGTGCAGATCCAGGACAGCTAAGCCCTGGAGGAATACGCAGATTCAAAGAGGAGTCCGTAATTTGCTTTCTAATGGTCATGATCTTTTCCTCAAAGAAGTTCATGAATTTATTACTGCTGAAGTGAAAGCCATCCTCTCTTGGGGAATGCTGCTTTTTACTACTAAACTGAGAGAGTATTACTAAAATGAGAGAATATTACTAAACTGAGAGAATATTACTAAACTGAGAGAATATTACTAAACTGAGAGAATATTACTAAACTGAGAGAATATTACTAAGCTGAGAGAATATTACTAAACTGAGAGAGCTGAGAGAATATTACTAAACTGAGAGAATATTACTAAACTGAGAGAATATTACTAGACTGAGAGAGTATTACTAAACTGAGAGAGTATTACTAAACTGAGAGAATATTACTAAACTGAGAGAATATTACTAAACTGAGAGAACTGAGAGAGCTGAGAGAATATTACTAAACTGAGAGAATATTACTAAACTGAGAAAATATTACTAAACTGAGAGAATATTACTAAACTGAGAGAATATTACTAAACTGAGAGAACTGAGAGAGCTGAGAGAATATTACTAAACTGAGAGAATATTACTGAACTGAGAGAGTATTACTAAACTGAGAGAATATTACTAAACTGAGAGAATATTACTAAACTGAGAGAGTTTTACTAAACTGAGAGAGTATTACTAAACCGAGAGAGTATTACTAAACTGAGAGAATATTACTAAACTGAGAGAATATTACTAAACTGAGAGAATATTACTGAACTGAGAGAGCTGAGAGAATATTACTAAACTGAGAGAATATTACTAAACTGAGAGAATATTACTAAACTGAGAGAACTGAGAGAGCTGAGACAATATTACTAAACAGAGAGTAATACTAAACTGAGAGAATATTACTAAACTGAGAGAATATTACTAAACTGAGAGAACTGAGAGAGCTGAGAGAACATTACTAAACTGAGAGAATATTACTAAACTGAGAGAACTGAGAGAGCTGAGAGAATATTACTAAACTGAGAGAATATTACTAAACTGAGAGAATATTACTAGACTGAGAGAGTATTACTAAACTGAGAGAGTATTACTAAACTGAGAGAATATTACTAAACTGAGAGAACTGAGAGAGCTGAGAGAATATTACTAAACTGAGAGAATATTACTAAACTGAGAAAATATTACTAAACTGAGAGAATATTACTAAACTGAGAGAATATTACTAAACTGAGAGAACTGAGAGAGCTGAGAGAATATTACTAAACTGAGAGAATATTACTGAACTGAGAGAGTATTACTAAACTGAGAGAATTTACTAAACTGAGAGAATATTACTAAACTGAGAGAGTTTTACTAAACTGAGAGAGTATTACTAACCCGAGAGAGTATTACTAAACTGAGAGAATATTACTAAACTGAGAGAATATTACTAAACTGAGAGAATATTACTAAACTGAGAGAACTGAGAGAGCTGAGAGAATATTACTAAACTGAGAGAATATTACTAAACTGAGAGAATATTACTAAACTGAGAGAACTGAGAGAGCTGAGACAATATTACTAAACAGAGAGTAATACTAAACTGAGAGAATATTACTAAACTGAGAGAATATTACTAAACTGAGAGAATATTACTAAACTGAGAGAGTATTACTAAACTGAGAGAACTGAGAGAGCTGAGAGAACATTACTAAACTGAGAGAATATTACTAAACTGAGAGAACTGAGAGAGCTGAGAGAATATTACTAAACTGAGAGAATATTACTAAACTGAGAGAATATTACTAGACTGAGAGAGTATTACTAAACTGAGAGAGTATTACTAAACTGAGAGAATATTACTAAACTGAGAGAATATTACTAAACTGAGAGAACTGAGAGAGCTGAGAGAATATTACTAAACTGAGAGAATATTACTAAACTGAGAAAATATTACTAAACTGAGAGAATATTACTAAACTGAGAGTATATTACTAAACTGAGAGAACTGAGAGAGCTGAGAGAATATTACTAAACTGAGAGAATATTACTGAACTGAGAGAGTATTACTAAACTGAGAGAATTTACTAAACTGAGAGAATATTACTAAACTGAGAGAGTTTTACTAAACTGAGAGAGTATTACTACCCCGAGAGAGTATTACTAAACTGAGAGAATATTACTAAACTGAGAGAACTGAACTGAGAGAATATTACTAAACTGAGAGAGTATTACTAAACTGAGAGAATATTACTAAAGTGAGAGAATATTACTAAACTGAGAGAATATTACTAAACTGAGAGAACTGAGAGAGCTGAGAGAATATTACTAAACTGAGAGAGTAATACTAAACTGAGAGAATATTACTAAACTGAGAGAATATTACTAAACTGAGAGAATATTACTAAACTGAGAGAACTGAGAGAGCTGAGAGAACATTACTAAACTGAGAGAATATTACTAAACTGAGAGAACTGAGAGAGCTGAGAGAATATTACTAAACTGAGAGAATATTACTAAACTGAGAGAATATTACTAGACTGAGAGAGTATTACTAAACTGAGAGAGTATTACTAAACTGAGAGAATATTACTAAACTGAGAGAACTGAGAGAGCTGAGAGAATATTACTAAACTGAGAGAATATTACTAAACTGAGAAAATATTACTAAACTGAGAGAATATTACTAAACTGAGAGAATATTACTAAACTGAGAGAACTGAGAGAGCTGAGAGAATATTACTAAACTGAGAGAATATTACTGAACTGAGAGAGTATTACTAAACTGAGAGAATTTACTAAACTGAGAGAATATTACTAAACTGAGAGAGTTTTACTAAACTGAGAGAGTATTACTAACCCGAGAGAGTATTACTAAACTGAGAGAATATTACTAAACTGAGAGAATATTACTAAACTGAGAGAATATTACTAAACTGAGAGAACTGAGAGAGCTGAGAGAATATTACTAAACTGAGAGAATATTACTAAACTGAGAGAATATTACTAAACTGAGAGAACTGAGAGAGCTGAGACAATATTACTAAACAGAGAGTAATACTAAACTGAGAGAATATTACTAAACTGAGAGAATATTACTAAACTGAGAGAATATTACTAAACTGAGAGAGTATTACTAAACTGAGAGAACTGAGAGAGCTGAGAGAACATTACTAAACTGAGAGAATATTACTAAACTGAGAGAATATTACTAAACTGAGAGAGTATTACTAAACTGAGAGAACTGAGAGAGCTGAGAGAACATTACTAAACTGAGAGAATATTACTAAACTGAGAGAACTGAGAGAGCTGAGAGAATATTACTAAACTGAGAGAATATTACTAAACTGAGAGAATATTACTAGACTGAGAGAGTATTACTAAACTGAGAGAATATTACTAAACTGAGAGAATATTACTAAACTGAGAGAGTATTACTAAACTGAGAGAACTGAGAGAGCTGAGAGAACATTACTAAACTAAGAGAATATTACTAAACTGAGAGAACTGAGAGAGCTGAGAGAATATTACTAAACTGAGAGAATATTACTAAACTGAGAGAATATTACTAGACTGAGAGACTGAGAGAGTATTACTAAACTGAGAGAATATTACTAAACTGAGAGAATATTACTAAACTGAGAGAACTGAGAGAGCTGAGAGAATATTACTAAACTGAGAGAATATTACTAAACTGAGAAAATATTACTAAACTGAGAGAATATTACTAAACTGAGAGTATATTACTAAACTGAGAGAACTGAGAGAGCTGAGAGAATATTACTAAACTGAGAGAATATTACTGAACTGAGAGAGTATTACTAAACTGAGAGAATTTACTAAACTGAGAGAGTATTACTAAACTGAGAGAGTTTTACTAAACTGAGAGAGTATTACTACCCCGAGAGAGTATTACTAAACTGAGAGAATATTACTAAACTGAGAGAATATTACTAAACTGAGAGAATATTACTGAACTGAGAGAGCTGAGAGAATATTACTAAACTGAGAGAATATTACTAAACTGAGAAAATATTACTAAACTGAGAGAACTGAGAGAGCTGAGACAATATTACTAAACAGAGAGTAATACTAAACTGAGAGAATATTACTAAACTGAGAGAATATTACTGAACTGAGAGAGTATTACTAAACTGAGAGAATTTACTAAACTGAGAGAATATTACTAAACTGAGAGAGTTTTACTAAACTGAGAGAGTATTACTAACCCGAGAGAGTATTACTAAACTGAGAGAATATTACTAAACTGAGAGAATATTACTAAACTGAGAGAATATTACTAAACTGAGAGAACTGAGAGAGCTGAGAGAATATTACTAAACTGAGAGAATATTACTAAACTGAGAGAATATTACTAAACTGAGAGAACTGAGAGAGCTGAGACAATATTACTAAACAGAGAGTAATACTAAACTGAGAGAATATTACTAAACTGAGAGAATATTACTAAACTGAGAGAATATTACTAAACTGAGAGAGTATTACTAAACTGAGAGAACTGAGAGAGCTGAGAGAACATTACTAAACTGAGAGAATATTACTAAACTGAGAGAACTGAGAGAGCTGAGAGAATATTACTAAACTGAGAGAATATTACTAAACTGAGAGAATATTACTAGACTGAGAGAGTATTACTAAACTGAGAGAGTATTACTAAACTGAGAGAATATTACTAAACTGAGAGAATATTACTAAACTGAGAGAACTGAGAGAGCTGAGAGAATATTACTAAACTGAGAGAATATTACTAAACTGAGAAAATATTACTAAACTGAGAGAATATTACTAAACTGAGAGTATATTACTAAACTGAGAGAACTGAGAGAGCTGAGAGAATATTACTAAACTGAGAGAATATTACTGAACTGAGAGAGTATTACTAAACTGAGAGAATTTACTAAACTGAGAGAATATTACTAAACTGAGAGAGTTTTACTAAACTGAGAGAGTATTACTACCCCGAGAGAGTATTACTAAACTGAGAGAATATTACTAAACTGAGAGAATATTACTAAACTGAGAGAATATTACTGAACTGAGAGAGCTGAGAGAATATTACTAAAGTGAGAGAATATTACTAAACTGAGAAAATATTACTAAACTGAGAGAGATATTACTAAACTGAGAGAATATTACTAAACTGAGAGAATATTACTAAACTGAGAGAATATTACTAAACTGAGAGAACTGAGAGAGCTGAGAGAACATTACTAAACTGAGAGAATATTACTAAACTGAGAGAACTGAGAGAGCTGAGAGAATATTACTAAACTGAGAGAATATTACTAAACTGAGAGAATATTACTAGACTGAGAGAGTATTACTAAACTGAGAGAGTATTACTAAACTGAGAGAATATTACTAAACTGAGAGAACTGAGAGAGCTGAGAGAATATTACTAAACTGAGAGAATATTACTAAACTGAGAAAATATTACTAAACTGAGAGAATATTACTAAACTGAGAGAATATTACTAAACTGAGAGAACTGAGAGAGCTGAGAGAATATTACTAAACTGAGAGAATATTACTGAACTGAGAGAGTATTACTAAACTGAGAGAATTTACTAAACTGAGAGAATATTACTAAACTGAGAGAGTTTTACTAAACTGAGAGAGTATTACTAACCCGAGAGAGTATTACTAAACTGAGAGAATATTACTAAACTGAGAGAATATTACTAAACTGAGAGAATATTACTAAACTGAGAGAACTGAGAGAGCTGAGAGAATATTACTAAACTGAGAGAATATTACTAAACTGAGAGAATATTACTAAACTGAGAGAACTGAGAGAGCTGAGACAATATTACTAAACAGAGAGTAATACTAAACTGAGAGAATATTACTAAACTGAGAGAATATTACTAAA
Organism: Salvelinus alpinus; assembly: GCF_045679555.1. Lineage (NCBI taxonomy): Eukaryota > Metazoa > Chordata > Actinopteri > Salmoniformes > Salmonidae > Salvelinus > Salvelinus alpinus. The sequence goes on along the minus strand of NC_092099.1, from coordinate 58,387,616 downwards.
CTGAGAGAATATTACTAAACTGAGAGAGTATTACTAAACTGAGAGAACTGAGAGAGCTGAGAGAACATTACTAAACTGAGAGAATATTACTAAACTGAGAGAATATTACTAAACTGAGAGAGTATTACTAAACTGAGAGAACTGAGAGAGCTGAGAGAACATTACTAAACTGAGAGAATATTACTAAACTGAGAGAACTGAGAGAGCTGAGAGAATATTACTAAACTGAGAGAATATTACTAAACTGAGAGAATATTACTAGACTGAGAGAGTATTACTAAACTGAGAGAATATTACTAAACTGAGAGAATATTACTAAACTGAGAGAGTATTACTAAACTGAGAGAACTGAGAGAGCTGAGAGAACATTACTAAACTAAGAGAATATTACTAAACTGAGAGAACTGAGAGAGCTGAGAGAATATTACTAAACTGAGAGAATATTACTAAACTGAGAGAATATTACTAGACTGAGAGAGTATTACTAAACTGAGAGAGTATTACTAAACTGAGAGAATATTACTAAACTGAGAGAATATTACTAAACTGAGAGAACTGAGAGAGCTGAGAGAATATTACTAAACTGAGAGAATATTACTAAACTGAGAAAATATTACTAAACTGAGAGAATATTACTAAACTGAGAGTATATTACTAAACTGAGAGAACTGAGAGAGCTGAGAGAATATTACTAAACTGAGAGAATATTACTGAACTGAGAGAGTATTACTAAACTGAGAGAATTTACTAAACTGAGAGAATATTACTAAACTGAGAGAGTTTTACTAAACTGAGAGAGTATTACTACCCCGAGAGAGTATTACTAAACTGAGAGAATATTACTAAACTGAGAGAATATTACTAAACTGAGAGAATATTACTGAACTGAGAGAGCTGAGAGAATATTACTAAACTGAGAGAATATTACTAAACTGAGAAAATATTACTAAACTGAGAGAACTGAGAGAGCTGAGACAATATTACTAAACAGAGAGTAATACTAAACTGAGAGAATATTACTAAACTGAGAGAATATTACTAAACTGAGAGAATATTACTAAACTGAGAGAACTGAGAGAGCTGAGAGAACATTACTAAACTGAGAGAATATTACTAAACTGAGAGAACTGAGAGAGCTGAGAGAATATTACTAAACTGAGAGAATATTACTAAACTGAGAGAATATTACTAGACTGAGAGAGTATTACTAAACTGAGAGAGTATTACTAAACTGAGAGAATATTACTAAACTGAGAGAACTGAGAGAGCTGAGAGAATATTACTAAACTGAGAGAATATTACTAAACTGAGAAAATATTACTAAACTGAGAGAATATTACTAAACTGAGAGAATATTACTAAACTGAGAGAACTGAGAGAGCTGAGAGAATATTACTAAACTGAGAGAATATTACTGAACTGAGAGAGTATTACTAAACTGAGAGAATTTACTAAACTGAGAGAATATTACTAAACTGAGAGAGTTTTACTAAACTGAGAGAGTATTACTAACCCGAGAGAGTATTACTAAACTGAGAGAATATTACTAAACTGAGAGAATGTTACTAAACTGAGAGAATATTACTAAACTGAGAGAACTGAGAGAGCTGAGAGAATATTACTAAACTGAGAGAATATTACTAAACTGAGAGAATATTACTAAACTGAGAGAACTGAGAGACCTGAGACAATATTACTAAACAGAGAGTAATACTAAACTGAGAGAATATTACTAAACTGAGAGAATATTACTAAACTGAGAGAATATTACTAAACTGAGAGAGTATTACTAAACTGAGAGAGTATTACTAACTCGAGAGAGTATTACTAAACTGAGAGAATATTACTAAACTGAGAGAATATTACTAAACTGAGAGAATATTACTAAGCTGAGAGAATATTACTAAACTGAGAGAGCTGAGAGAATATTACTAAACTGAGAGAATATTATTATCCCGAGAGAGTATTACTAAACTGAGAGAGTATTACTAAACTGAGAGAATATTACTAAACTGAGAGAATATTACTAAACTGAGAGAATATTACTAAACTGAGAGTGCTGAGAGAATATTACTAAACTGAGAGAATATTACTAAACTGAGAGAGTATTACTAGACTGAGAGAGTATTACTCACCGGAGAGATTATTACTAAACTGAGAGAATATGACTAAATTGAGAGAACGGAGAGAGCTGAGAGAATATTACTAAACTGAGAGAATATTACTAAACTGAGAGAATATTACTAGACTGAGAGAGTATTACTAAACTGAGAGAGTATTACTAAACTGAGAGAATATTACTAAACTGAGAGAACTGAGAGAGCTGAGAGAATATTACTAAACTGAGAGAATATTACTAAACTGAGAGAATATTACTAAACTGAGAGAACTGAGAGAGCTGAGACAATATTACTAAACAGAGAGTAATACTAAACTGAGAGAATATTACTAAACTGAGAGAATATTACTAAACTGAGAGAATATTACTAAACTGAGAGAGTATTACTAAACTGAGAGAGTATTACTAACTCGAGAGAGTATTACTAAACTGAGAGAATATTACTAAACTGAGAGAATATTACTAAACTGAGAGAATATTACTAAGCTGAGAGAATATTACTAAACTGAGAGAGCTGAGAGAATATTACTAAACTGAGAGAATATTATTATCCCGAGAGAGTATTACTAAACTGAGAGAGTATTACTAAACTGAGAGAATATTACTAAACTGAGAGAATATTACTAAACTGAGAGAATATTACTAAACTGAGAGAGCTGAGAGAATATTACTAAACTGAGAGAATATTACTAACCTGAGAGAGTATTACTAGACTGAGAGAGTATTACTCACCGGAGAGATTATTACTAAACTGAGAGAATATGACTAAATTGAGAGAATATTACTAAACTGAGAGAGTTTTACTAAACTGAGAGGGTATTACTAACCCGAGAGAGTATTACTAAACTGAGAGAATATTACTAAACTGAGAGAATATTACTAAACTGAGAGAATATTACTAAACTGAGAGAATATTACTAAACTGAGAGAGTATTACTAAACTGAGAGAATATTACTAAACTGAGAGAATATTACTAAACTGAGAGAATATTACTAAACAGAGAACTGAGAGAATATTACTAAACTGAGAGAATATTACTAAACTGAGAGAATATTACTAAACTGAGAGTGCTGAGAGAATATTACTAAACTGAGAGAATATTACTAAACTGAGAGAGTATTACTAGACTGAGAGAGTATTACTCACCGGAGAGATTATTACTAAACTGAGAGAATATGTCTAAATTGAGAGAACTGAGAGAGCTGAGAGAATATTACTAAACTGAGAGAATATTACTAAACTGAGAGAATATTACTAGACTGAGAGAGTATTACTAAACTGAGAGAGTATTACTAAACTGAGAGAATATTACTAAACTGAGAGAACTGAGAGAGCTGAGAGAATATTACTAAACTGAGAGAATATTACTAAACTGAGAGAATATTACTAAACTGAGAGAACTGAGAGAGCTGAGACAATATTACTAAACAGAGAGTAATACTAAACTGAGAGAATATTACTAAACTGAGAGAATATTACTAAACTGAGAGAATATTACTAAACTGAGAGAGTATTACTAAACTGAGAGAGTATTACTAACTCGAGAGAGTTTTACTAAACTGAGAGAATATTACTAAACTGAGAGAATATTACTAAACTGAGAGAATATTACTAAGCTGAGAGAATATTACTAAACTGAGAGAGTTTTACTAAACTGAGAGGGTATTACTAACCCGAGAGAGTATTACTAAACTGAGAGAATATTACTAAACTGAGAGAATATTACTAAACTGAGAGAATATTACTAAACTGAGAGAATATTACTAAGCTGAGAGAATATTACTAAACTGAGAGAGCTGAGAGAATATTACTAAACTTAGAGAATATTACTAAACTGAGAGAATATTACTAAACTGAGAGAGTATTACTAAACTGAGAGAATATTACTAAACTGAGAGAATATTACTAAACTGAGAGAATATTACTAAACAGAGAGAACTGAGAGAGCTGAGAGAATATTACTGAGAGAATATTAAACTGAGAGAATATTACTAAACTGAGAGAATATTACTAAACTGAGAGAGTTTTACTAAACTGAGAGAGTATTACTAACCCGAGAGAGTATTACTAAACTGAGAGAATATTACTAAACTGAGAGAATATTACTAAACTGAGAGAATATTACTAAACTGAGAGAATATTACTAAGCTGAGAGAATATTACTAAACTGAGAGAGCTGAGAGAATATTACTAAACTGAGAGAATATTACTAAACTGAGAGAATATTACTAAACTGAGAGAGTATTACTAAACTGAGAGAATATTACTAAACTGAGAGAATATTACTAAACTGAGAGAATATTACTAAACAGAGAACTGAGAGAATATTACTAAACTGAGAGAATATTACTAAACTGAGAGAATATTACTAAACTGAGAGTGCTGAGAGAATATTACTAAACTGAGAGAATATTACTAAACTGAGAGAGTATTACTAGACTGAGAGAGTATTACTCACCGGAGAGATTATTACTAAACTGAGAGAATATGACTAAATTGAGAGAACTGAGAGAGCTGAGAGAATATTACTAAACTGAGAGAATATTACTAAACTGAGAGAATATTACTAGACTGAGAGAGTATTACTAAACTGAGAGAGTATTACTAAACTGAGAGAATATTACTAAACTGAGAGAACTGAGAGAGCTGAGAGAATATTACTAAACTGAGAGAATATTACTAAACTGAGAGAATATTACTAAACTGAGAGAACTGAGAGAGCTGATACAATATTACTAAACAGAGAGTAATACTAAACTGAGAGAATATTACTAAACTGAGAGAATATTACTAAACTGAGAGAATATTACTAAACTGAGAGAGTATTACTAAACTGAGAGAGTATTACTAACTCGAGAGAGTTTTACTAAACTGAGAGAATATTACTAAACTGAGAGAATATTACTAAACTGAGAGAATATTACTAAGCTGAGAGAATATTACTAAACTGAGAGAGCTGAGAGAATATTACTAAACTGAGAGAATATTATTATCCCGAGAGAGTATTACTAAACTGAGAGAGTATTACTAAACTGAGAGAATATTACTAAACTGAGAGAATATTACTAAACTGAGAGAATATTACTAAACTGAGAGAGCTGAGAGAATATTACTAAACTGAGAGAATATTACTAAACTGAGAGAGTATTACTAGACTGAGAGAGTATTACTCACCGGAGAGATTATTACTAAACTGAGAGAATATGACTAAATTGAGAGAATATTACTAAACTGAGAGAGTTTTACTAAACTGAGAGGGTATTACTAACCCGAGAGAGTATTACTAAACTGAGAGAATATTACTAAACTGAGAGAATATTACTAAACTGAGAGAATATTACTAAACTGAGAGAATATTACTAAGCTGAGAGAATATTACTAAACTGAGAGAGCTGAGAGAATATTACTAAACTTAGAGAATATTACTAAACTGAGAGAATATTACTAAACTGAGAGAGTATTACTAAACTGAGAGAATATTACTAAACTGAGAGAATATTACTAAACTGAGAGAATATTACTAAACAGAGACAACTGAGAGAGCTGAGAGAATATTACTAAACTGAGAGAATATTACTGAACTGAGAGAGTATTACTAAACTGAGAGAATTTACTAAACTGAGAGAATATTACTAAACTGAGAGAGTTTTACTAAACTGAGAGAGTATTACTAACCCGAGAGAGTATTACTAAACTGAGAGAATATTACTAAACTGAGAGAATATTACTAAACTGAGAGAATATTACTAAACTGAGAGAATATTACTAAGCTGAGAGAATATTACTAAACTGAGAGAGCTGAGAGAATATTACTAAACTGAGAGAATATTACTAAACTGAGAGAATATTACTAAACTGAGAGAGTATTACTAAACTGAGAGAATATTACTAAACTGAGAGAATATTACTAAACTGAGAGAATATTACTAAACTGAGAGAATATTACTAAACTGAGAGAATATTACTAAACTGAGAGTGCTGAGAGAATATTACTAAACTGAGAGAATATTACTAAACTGAGAGAGTATTACTAGACTGAGAGAGTATTACTCACCGGAGAGATTATTACTAAACTGAGAGAATATGACTAAATTGAGAGAACTGAGAGAGCTGAGAGAATATTACTAAACTGAGAGAATATTACTAAACTGAGAGAATATTACTAGACTGAGAGAGTATTACTAAACTGAGAGAGTATTACTAAACTGAGAGAATATTACTAAACTGAGAGAACTGAGAGAGCTGAGAGAATATTACTAAACTGAGAGAATATTACTAAACTGAGAGAATATTACTAAACTGAGAGAACTGAGAGAGCTGAGACAATATTACTAAACAGAGAGTAAAACTAAACTGAGAGAATATTACTAAACTGAGAGAATATTACTAAACTGAGAGAATATTACTAAACTGAGAGAGTATTACTAAACTGAGAGAGTATTACTAACTCGAGAGAGTTTTACTAAACTGAGAGAATATTACTAAACTGAGAGAATATTACTAAACTGAGAGAATATTACTAAGCTGAGAGAATATTACTAAACTGAGAGAGCTGAGAGAATATTACTAAACTGAGAGAATATTATTATCCCGAGAGAGTATTACTAAACTGAGAGAGTATTACTAAACTGAGAGAATATTACTAAACTGAGAGAATATTACTAAACTGAGAGAATATTACTAAACTGAGAGAGCTGAGAGAATATTACTAAACTGAGAGAATATTACTAAACTGAGAGAGTATTACTAGACTGAGAGAGTATTACTCACCGGAGAGATTATTACTAAACTGAGAGAATATGACTAAATTGAGAGAATATTACTAAACTGAGAGAGTTTTACTAAACTGAGAGGGTATTACTAACCCGAGAGAGTATTACTAAACTGAGAGAATATTACTAAACTGAGAGAATATTACTAAACTGAGAGAATATTACTAAACTGAGAGAATATTACTAAGCTGAGAGAATATTACTAAACTGAGAGAGCTGAGAGAATATTACTAAACTTAGAGAATATTACTAAACTGAGAGAATATTACTAAACTGAGAGAGTATTACTAAACTGAGAGAATATTACTAAACTGAGAGAATATTACTAAACTGAGAGAATATTACTAAACAGAGAGAACTGAGAGAGCTGAGAGAATATTACTAAACTGAGAGAATATTACTAAACTGAGAGAGTATTACTAAACTGAGAGAATTTACTAAACTGAGAGAATATTACTAAACTGAGAGAGTTTTACTAAACTGAGAGAGTATTACTAACCCGAGAGAGTATTACTAAACTGAGAGAATATTACTAAACTGAGAGAATATTACTAAACTGAGAGAAAATTACTAAACTGAGAGAACTGAGAGAGCTGAGAGAATATTACTAAACTGAGAGAATATTACTAAACTGAGAGAATATTACTAAACTGAGAGAACTGAGAGAGCTGAGACAATATTACTAAACAGAGAGTAATACTAAACTGAGAGAATATTACTAAACTGAGAGAATATTACTAAACTGAGAGAATATTACTAAACTGAGAGAGTATTACTAAACTGAGAGAGTATTACTAACTCGAGAGAGTATTACTAAACTGAGAGAATATTACTAAACTGAGAGAACTGAGAGAGCTGAGAGAATATTACTAAACTGAGAGAATATTACTAGACTGAGAGAGTATTACTAAACTGAGAGAGTATTACTAAACTGAGAGAATATTACTAAACTGAGAGAACTGAGAGAGCTGAGAGAATATTACTAAACTGAGAGAATATTACTAAACTGAGAGAATATTACTAAACTGAGAGAACTGAGAGAGCTGAGACAATATTACTAAACAGAGAGTAATACTAAACTGAGAGAATATTACTAAACTGAGAGAATATTACTAAACTGAGAGAATATTACTAAACTGAGAGAGTATTACTAAACTGAGAGAGTATTACTAACTCGAGAGAGTTTTACTAAACTGAGAGAATATTACTAAACTGAGAGAATATTACTAAACTGAGAGAATATTACTAAGCTGAGAGAATATTACTAAACTGAGAGAATATTATTATCCCGAGAGAGTATTACTAAACTGAGAGAGTATTACTAAACTGAGAGAATATTACTAAACTGAGAGAATATTACTAAACTGAGAGAGCTGAGAGAATATTACTAAACTGAGAGAATATTACTAAACTGAGAGAGTATTACTAGACTGAGAGAGTATTACTCACCGGAGAGATTATTACTAAACTGAGAGAATATGACTAAATTGAGAGAATATTACTAAACTGAGAGAGTTTTACTAAACTGAGAGGGTATTACTAACCCGAGAGAGTATTACTAAACTGAGAGAATATTACTAAACTGAGAGAATATTACTAAACTGAGAGAATATTACTAAACTGAGAGAATATTACTAAGCTGAGAGAATATTACTAAACTGAGAGAGCTGAGAGAATATTACTAAACTTAGAGAATATTACTAAACTGAGAGAATATTACTAAACTGAGAGAGTATTACTAAACTGAGAGAATATTACTAAACTGAGAGAATATTACTAAACTGAGAGAATATTACTAAACAGAGAGAACTGAGAGAGCTGAGAGAATATTACTAAACTGAGAGAATATTACTGAACTGAGAGAGTATTACTAAACTGAGAGAATTTACTAAACTGAGAGAATATTACTAAACTGAGAGAGTTTTACTAAACTGAGAGAGTATTACTAACCCGAGAGAGTATTACTAAACTGAGAGAATATTACTAAACTGAGAGAATATTACTAAACTGAGAGAATATTACTAAACTGAGAGAACTGAGAGAGCTGAGAGAATATTACTAAACTGAGAGAATATTACTAAACTGAGAGAATATTACTAAACTGAGAGAACTGAGAGAGCTGAGACAATATTACTAAACAGAGAGTAATACTAAACTGAGAGAATATTACTAAACTGAGAGAATATTACTAAACTGAGAGAATATTACTAAACTGAGAGAGTATTACTAAACTGAGAGAGTATTACTAACTCGAGAGAGTATTACTAAACTGAGAGAATATTACTAAACTGAGAGAATATTACTAAACTGAGAGAATATTACTAAGCTGAGAGAATATTACTAAACTGAGAGAGCTGAGAGAATATTACTAAACTGAGAGAATATTATTATCCCGAGAGAGTATTACTAAACTGAGAGAGTATTACTAAACTGAGAGAATATTACTAAACTGAGAGAATATTACTAAACTGAGAGAATATTACTAAACTGAGAGTGCTGAGAGAATATTACTAAACTGAGAGAATATTACTAAACTGAGAGAGTATTACTAGACTGAGAGAGTATTACTCACCGGAGAGATTATTACTAAACTGAGAGAATATGACTAAATTGAGAGAACTGAGAGAGCTGAGAGAATATTACTAAACTGAGAGAATATTACTAAACTGAGAGAATATTACTAGACTGATAGAGTATTACTAAACTGAGAGAGTATTACTAAACTGAGAGAATATTACTAAACTGAGAGAACTGAGAGAGCTGAGAGAATATTACTAAACTGAGAGAATATTACTAAACTGAGAGAATATTACTAAACTGAGAGAACTGAGAGAGCTGAGTCAATATTACTAAACAGAGAGTAATACTAAACTGAGAGAATATTACTAAACTGAGAGAATATTACTAAACTGAGAGAATATTACTAAACTGAGAGAGTATTACTAAACTGAGAGAGTATTACTAACTCGAGAGAGTATTACTAAACTGAGAGAATATTACTAAACTGAGAGAATATTACTAAACTGAGAGAATATTACTAAGCTGAGAGAATATTACTAAACTGAGAGAGCTGAGAGAATATTACTAAACTGAGAGAATATTATTATCCCGAGAGAGTATTACTAAACTGAGAGAGTATTACTAAACTGAGAGAATATTACTAAACTGAGAGAATATTACTAAACTGAGAGAATATTACTAAACTGAGAGAGCTGAGAGAATATTACTAAACTGAGAGAATATTACTAAACTGAGAGAGTATTACTAGACTGAGAGAGTATTACTCACCGGAGAGATTATTACTAAACTGAGAGAATATGACTAAATTGAGAGAATATTACTAAACTGAGAGAGTTTTACTAAACTGAGAGGGTATTACTAACCCGAGAGAGTATTACTAAACTGAGAGAATATTACTAAACTGAGAGAATATTACTAAACTGAGAGAATATTACTAAACTGAGAGAATATTACTAAACAGAGAGAACTGAGAGAGCTGAGAGAATATTACTAAACTGAGAGAATATTACTGAACTGAGAGAGTATTACTAAACTGAGAGAATTTACTAAACTGAGAGAATATTACTAAACTGAGAGAGTTTTACTAAACTGAGAGAGTATTACTAACCCGAGAGAGTATTACTAAACTGAGAGAATATTACTAAACTGAGAGAATATTACTAAACTGAGAGAATATTACTAAACTGAGAGAATATTACTAAGCTGAGAGAATATTACTAAACTGAGAGAATATTACTAAACTGAGAGAATATTACTAAACTGAGAGAATATTACTAAACTGAGAGAATATTACTAAACAGAGAACTGAGAGAATATTACTAAACTGAGAGAATATTACTAAACTGAGAGAATATTACTAAACTGAGAGTGCTGAGAGAATATTACTAAACTGAGAGAATATTACTAAACTGAGAGAGTATTACTAGACTGAGAGAGTATTACTCACCGGAGAGATTATTACTAAACTGAGAGAATATGACTAAATTGAGAGAACTGAGAGAGCTGAGAGAATATTACTAAACTGAGAGAATATTACTAAACTGAGAGAATATTACTAGACTGAGAGAGTATTACTAAACTGAGAGAGTATTACTAAACTGAGAGAATATTACTAAACTGAGAGAACTGAGAGAGCTGAGAGAATATTACTAAACTGAGAGAATATTACTGAACTGAGAGAGTATTACTAAACTGAGAGAATTTACTAAACTGAGAGAATATTACTAAACTGAGAGAGTTTTACTAAACTGAGAGAGTATTACTAACCCGAGAGAGTATTACTAAACTGAGAGAATATTACTAAACTGAGAGAATATTACTAAACTGAGAGAATATTACTAAACTGAGAGAACTGAGAGAGCTGAGAGAATATTACTAAACTGAGAGAATATTACTAAACTGAGAGAATATTACTAAACTGAGAGAACTGAGAGAGCTGAGACAATATTACTAAACAGAGAGTAATACTAAACTGAGAGAATATTACTAAACTGAGAGAATATTACTAAACTGAGAGAATATTACTAAACTGAGAGAGTATTACTAAACTGAGAGAGTATTACTAACTCGAGAGAGTATTACTAAACTGAGAGAATATTACTAAACTGAGAGAATATTACTAAACTGAGAGAATATTACTAAGCTGAGAGAATATTACTAAACTGAGAGAGCTGAGAGAATATTACTAAACTGAGAGAATATTATTATCCCGAGAGAGTATTACTAAACTGAGAGAGTATTACTAAACTGAGAGAATATTACTAAACTGAGAGAATATTACTAAACTGAGAGAATATTACTAAACTGAGAGTGCTGAGAGAATATTACTAAACTGAGAGAATATTACTAAACTGAGAGAGTATTACTAGACTGATAGAGTATTACTCACCGGAGAGATTATTACTAAACTGAGAGAATATGACTAAATTGAGAGAACTGAGAGAGCTGAGAGAATATTACTAAACTGAGAGAATATTACTAAACTGAGAGAATATTACTAGACTGAGAGAGTATTACTAAACTGAGAGAGTATTACTAAACTGAGAGAATATTACTAAACTGAGAGAACTGAGAGAGCTGAGAGAATATTACTAAACTGAGAGAATATTACTAAACTGAGAGAATATTACTAAACTGAGAGAACTGAGAGAGCTGAGACAATATTACTAAACAGAGAGTAATACTAAACTGAGAGAATATTACTAAACTGAGAGAATATTACTAAACTGAGAGAATATTACTAAACTGAGAGAGTATTACTAAACTGAGAGAGTATTACTAACTCGAGAGAGTATTACTAAACTGAGAGAATATTACTAAACTGAGAGAATATTACTAAACTGAGAGAATATTACTAAGCTGAGAGAATATTACTAAACTGAGAGAGCTGAGAGAATATTACTAAACTGAGAGAATATTATTATCCCGAGAGAGTATTACTAAACTGAGAGAGTATTACTAAACTGAGAGAATATTACTAAACTGAGAGAATATTACTAAACTGAGAGAATATTACTAAACTGAGAGAGCTGAGAGAATATTACTAAACTGAGAGAATATTACTAAACTGAGAGAGTATTACTAGACTGAGAGAGTATTACTCACCGGAGAGATTATTACTAAACTGAGAGAATATGACTAAATTGAGAGAATATTACTAAACTGAGAGAGTTTTACTAAACTGAGAGGGTATTACTAACCCGAGAGAGTATTACTAAACTGAGAGAATATTACTAAACTGAGAGAATATTACTAAACTGAGAGAATATTACTAAACTGAGAGAATATTACTAAGCTGAGAGAATATTACTAAACTGAGAGAGCTGAGAGAATATTACTAAACTTAGAGAATATTACTAAACTGAGAGAATATTACTAAACTGAGAGAGTATTACTAAACTGAGAGAATATTACTAAACTGAGAGAATATTACTAAACTGAGAGAATATTACTAAACAGAGAACTGAGAGAATATTACTAAACTGAGAGAATATTACTAAACTGAGAGAATATTACTACACTGAGAGTGCTGAGAGAATATTACTAAACTGAGAGAATATTACTAAACTGAGAGAGTATTACTAGACTGAGAGAGTATTACTCACCGGAGAGATTATTACTAAACTGAGAGAATATGACTAAATTGAGAGAACTGAGAGAGCTGAGAGAATATTACTAAACTGAGAGAATATTACTAAACTGAGAGAATATTACTAGACTGAGAGAGTATTACTAAACTGAGAGAGTATTACTAAACTGAGAGAATATTACTAAACTGAGAGAACTGAGAGAGCTGAGAGAATATTACTAAACTGAGAGAATATTACTAAACTGAGAGAATATTACTAAACTGAGAGAACTGAGAGAGCTGAGACAATATTACTAAACAGAGAGTAATACTAAACTGAGAGAATATTACTAAACTGAGAGAATATTACTAAACTGAGAGAATATTACTAAACTGAGAGAGTATTACTAAACTGAGAGAGTATTACTAACTCGAGAGAGTATTACTAAACTGAGAGAATATTACTAAACTGAGAGAATATTACTAAACTGAGAGAATATTACTAAGCTGAGAGAATATTACTAAACTGAGAGAGCTGAGAGAATATTACTAAACTGAGAGAATATTATTATCCCGAGAGAGTATTACTAAACTGAGAGAGTATTACTAAACTGAGAGAATATTACTAAACTGAGAGAATATTACTAAGCTGAGAGAATATTACTAAACTGAGAGAGCTGAGAGAATATTACTAAACTGAGAGAATATTACTAAACTGAGAGAGTATTACTAGACTGAGAGAGTATTACTCACCGGAGAGATTATTACTAAACTGAGAGAATATGACTAAATTGAGAGAATATTACTAAACTGAGAGAGTTTTACTAAACTGAGAGGGTATTACTAACCCGAGAGAGTATTACTAAACTGAGAGAATATTACTAAACTGAGAGAATATTACTAAACTGAGAGAATATTACTAAACTGAGAGAATATTACTAAGCTGAGAGAATATTACTAAACTGAGAGAGCTGAGAGAATATTACTAAACTGAGAGAATATTACTAAACTGAGAGAATATTACTAAACTGAGAGAGTATTACTAAACTGAGAGAATATTACTAAACTGAGAGAATATTACTAAACTGAGAGAATATTACTAAACAGAGAACTGAGAGAATATTACTAAACCGAGAGAATATTACTAAACTGAGAGAGTATTACTAAACTGAGAGAGTATTACTAAACTGAGAGAATATTACTAAACTGAGAGAATATTACTAAACTGAGAGAATATTACTAAACAGAGAACTGAGAGAGTTGAGAGAATATTACTAAACTGAGGGAATATTACTAAACTGAGAGAATATTACTAAACTGAGAGAGTTTTACTAACCCGAGAGAGTATTACTAAACTGAGAAAATATTACTAAACTGAGAGAATATTACTAAACTGAGAGAACTGAGAGAGCTGAGAGAACATTACTAAACTGAGAGAATATTACTAAACTGAGAGAACTGAGAGAGCTGAGAGAATATTACTAAACTGAGAGAATATTACTAAGAAGAGAGAATATTACTAGACTGAGAGAGTATTACTAAACTGAGAGAGTATTACTAAACTGAGAGAATATTACTAAACTGAGAGAATATTACTAAACTGAGAGAACTGAGAGAGCTGAGAGAATATTACTAAACTGAGAGAATATTACTAAACTGAGAAAATATTACTAAACTGAGAGAATATTACTAAACTGAGAGAATATTACTAAACTGAGAGAACTGAGAGAGCTGAGAGAATATTACTAAACTGAGAGAGTATTACTAAACTGAGAGAATTTACTAAACTGAGAGAATATTACTAAACTGCGAGAGTTTTACTAAACTGAGAGAGTATTACTAACCCGAGAGAGTATTACTAAACTGAGAGAATATTACTAAACTGAGAGAATATTACTAAACTGAGAGAATATTACTAAACTGAGAGAATATTACTAAACTGAGAGAACTGAGAGAGCTGAGAGAATATTACTAAACTGAGAGAATATTACTAAACTGAGAAAATATTACTAAACTGAGAGAACTGAGAGAGCTGAGACACTATTACTAAACAGAGAGTAATACTAAACTGAGAGAATATTACTAAACTGAGAGAATATTACTAAACTGAGAGAATATTACTAAACTGAGAGAACTGAGAGAGCTGAGAGAATATTACTAAACTGAGAGAATATTACTAAACTGAGAGAATATTACTAGACTGAGAGAGTATTACTAAACTGAGAGAGTATTACTAAACTGAGAGAATATTACTAAACTGAGAGAATATTACTAAACTGAGAGAACTGAGAGAGCTGAGAGAATATTACTAAACTGAGAGAATATTACTGAACTGAGAGAGTATTACTAAACTGAGAGTATTACTAAACTGAGAGAATATTACTAAACTGAGAGAATATTACTAAACTGAGAGAATATTACTAAACTGAGAGAACTGAGAGAGCTGAGAGAATATTACTAAACTGAGAGAATATTACTAAACTGAGAGAATATTACTAAACTGAAAGAACTGAGAGAGCTGAGACAATATTACTAAACAGAGAGTAATACTAAACTGAGAGAATATTACTAAACTGAGAGAATATTACTAAACTGAGAGAATATTACTAAACTGAGAGAATATTACTAAACTGAGAGAATATTACTAAGCTGAGAGAATATTACTAAACTGAGAGAGCTGAGAGAATATTACTAAACTGAGAGAATATTATTATCCCGAGAGAGTATTACTAAACTGAGAGAATATTACTAAACTGAGAGAATATTACTAAACTGAGAGAATATTACTAAACTGAGAGAATATTACTAAACTGAGAGAGCTGAGAGAGTATTACTAAACTGAGAGAATATTACTAAACTGAGAGAGTATTACTAGACTGAGAGAGTATTACTCACCGGAGAGATTATTACTAAACTGAGAGAATATGACTAAATTGAGAGAATATTACTAAACTGAGAGAGTTTTACTAAACTGAGAGGGTATTACTAAACTGAGAGAGTATTACTAAACTGAGAGAATATTACTAAACTGAGAGAATATTACTAAACTGAGAGAGTATTACTAAACTGAGAGAACTGAGAGAGCTGAGAGAATATTACTAAACTGAGAGAATATTACTAAACTGAGAGAATATTACTAAACTGAGAGAACTGAGAGAGCTGAGAGAATATTACTAAACTGAGAGAGTATTACTAAACTGAGAGAATATTACTAAACTGAGAGAATATTACTAAACTGAGAGAATATTACTAAACTGAGAGAGTATTACTAAACTGAGAGAGTATTACTAAACAGAGGGAGTATTACTAAACCGAGAGAGTATTACTAAACTGAGAGAATATTACTAAACTGAGAGAATATTACTAAACTGAGAGAATATTACTAAACTGAGAGAATATTACTAAGCTGAGAGAATATTACTAAACTGAGAGAGTATTACTAAACTGAGGGAGTATTACTAAACCGAGAGAGTATTACTAACCTGAAAGAGTATTACTAAACTGAGAGAATATTACTAAACTGAGAGAGTATTACTAACCCGAGAGAGTATTACTAAACTGAGAGAATTTTACTAAACTGAGAGAATATTACTAAACTGAGAGAATATTACTAAACTGAGAGAACTGAGAGAGCTGAGAGAATATTACTAAACTGAGAGAATATTACTAAACTGAGAGAATATTACTAAACTGAGAGAACTGAGAGAGCTGAGAGAATATTACTAAACTGAGAGAGTATTACTAAACTGAGAGAATATTACTAAACTGAGAGAATATTACTAAACTGAGAGAATATTACTAAACTGAGAGAGTATTACTAAACTGAGAGAGTATTACTAAACTGAGAGAGCTGAGAGAATATTACTAAACTGAGAGAATATTACTAAACTGAGAGAATATTACTAAACTGAGAGAATATTACTAAACTGAGAGAATATTACTAAACTGAGAGAATATTACTAAACTGAGAGAGTATTACTAAACTGAGAGAGTATTACTAAACTGAGAGAGCTGAGAGAATATTACTAAACTGAGAGAATATTACTAAACTGAGAGAGTATTACTAAACTGAGAGAATATTACTAAACTGAGAGAATATTACTAAGCTGAGAGAATATTACTAAACTGAGAGAGCTGAGAGAATATTACTAAACTGAGAGAATATTACTAAACTGAGAGAATATTACTAAACTGAGAGAGTATTACTAAACTGAGAGAATATTACTAAACTGAGAGAATATTACTAAACTGAGAGAACTGAGAGAGCTGAGAGAATATTACTAAACTGAGAGAATATTACTAAACTGAGAAAATATTACTAAACTGAGAGAATATTACTAAACTGAGAGAATATTACTAAACTGAGAGAACTGAGAGAGCTGAGAGAATATTACTAAACTGAGAGAGTATTACTAAACTGAGAGAATATTACTAAACTGAGAGAGTATTACTAAACTGAGAGAGTATTACTAAACTGAGAGAGCTGAGAGAATATTACTAAACTGAGAGAATATTACTAAACTGAGAGAATATTACTAAACTGAGAGAATATTACTAAACTGAGAGAATATTACTAAACTGAGAGAATATTACTAAACTGAGAGAGTATTACTAAACTGAGAGAGTATTACTAAACTGAGAGAGCTGAGAGAATATTACTAAACTGAGAGAATATTACTAAACTGAGAGAGTATTACTAAACTGAGAGAATATTACTAAACTGAGAGAATATTACTAAGCTGAGAGAATATTACTAAACTGAGAGAGCTGAGAGAATATTACTAAACTGAGAGAATATTACTAAACTGAGAGAATATTACTAAACTGAGAGAGTATTACTAAACTGAGAGAATATTACTAAACTGAGAGAATATTACTAAACTGAGAGAACTGAGAGAGCTGAGAGAATATTACTAAACTGAGAGAATATTACTAAACTGAGAAAATATTACTAAACTGAGAGAATATTACTAAACTGAGAGAATATTACTAAACTGAGAGAACTGAGAGAGCTGAGAGAATATTACTAAACTGAGAGAGTATTACTAAACTGAGAGAATTTACTAAACTGAGAGAATATTACTAAACTGCGAGAGTTTTACTAAACTGAGAGAGTATTACTAACCCGAGAGAGTATTACTAAACTGAGAGAATATTACTAAACTGAGAGAATATTACTAAACTGAGAGAATATTACTAAACTGAGAGAATATTACTAAACTGAGAGAATATTACTAAACTGAGAGAACTGAGAGAGCTGAGAGAATATTACTAAACTGAGAGAATATTACTAAACTGAGAAAATATTACTAAACTGAGAGAACTGAGAGAGCTGAGACAATATTACTAAACAGAGAGTAATACTAAACTGAGAGAATATTACTAAACTGAGAGAATATTACTAAACTGAGAGAATATTACTAAACTGAGAGAACTGAGAGAGCTGAGAGAACATTACTAAACTGAGAGAATATTACTAAACTGAGAGAACTGAGAGAGCTGAGAGAATATTACTAAACTGAGAGAATATTACTAAACTGAGAGAATATTACTAGACTGAGAGAGTATTACTAAACTGAGAGAGTATTACTAAACTGAGAGAATATTACTAAACTGAGAGAATATTACTAAACTGAGAGAATATTACTAAACTGAGAGAACTGAGAGAGCTGAGAGAACATTACTAAACTGAGAGAATATTACTAAACTGAGAGAACTGAGAGAGCTGAGAGAATATTACTAAACTGAACGAATATTACTAAACTGAGAGAATATTACTAGACTGAGAGAGTATTACTAAACTGAGAGAGTATTACTAAACTGAGAGAATATTACTAAACTGAGAGAATATTACTAAACTGAGAGAACTGAGAGAGCTGAGAGAATATTACTAAACTGAGAGAATATTACTGAACTGAGAGAGTATTACTAAACTGAGAGAATTTACTAAACTGAGAGAATATTACTAAACTGAGAGAGTTTTACTAAACTGAGAGAGTATTACTAACCCGAGAGAGTATTACTAAACTGAGAGAATATTACTAAACTGAGAGAATATTACTAAACTGAGAGAATATTACTAAACTGAGAGAATATTACTAAACTGAGAGAACTGAGAGAGCTGAGAGAATATTACTAAACTGAGAGAATATTACTAAACTGAGAAAATATTACTAAACTGAGAGAACTGAGAGAGCTGAGACAATATTACTAAACAGAGAGTAATACTAAACTGAGAGAATATTACTAAACTGAGAGAATATTACTAAACTGAGAGAATATTACTAAACTGAGAGAACTGAGAGAGCTGAGACAATATTACTAAACAGAGAGTAATACTAAACTGAGAGAATATTACTAAACTGAGAGAATATTACTAAACTGAGAGAATATTACTAAACTGAGAGAATATTACTAAACTGAGAGAGCTGAGAGAGTATTACTAAACTGAGAGAATATTACTAAACTGAGAGAGTATTACTAGACTGAGAGAGTATTACTCACCGGAGAGATTATTACTAAACTGAGAGAATATGACTAAATTGAGAGAATATTACTAAACTGAGAGAGTTTTACTAAACTGAGAGGCTATTACTAACCCGAGAGAGTATTACTAAACTGAGAGAATATTACTAAACTGAGAGAATATTACTAAACTGAGAGAATATTACTAAACTGAGAGAACTGAGAGAGCTGAGAGAATATTACTAAACTGAGAGAATATTACTAAACTGAGAGAATATTACTAAACTGAGAGAACTGAGAGAGCTGAGAGAATATTACTAAACTGAGAGAGTATTACTAAACTGAGAGAATATTACTAAACTGAGAGAATATTACTAAACTGAGAGAATATTACTAAACTGAGAGAGTATTACTAAACTGAGAGAGTATTACTAAACAGAGGGAGTATTACTAAACCGAGAGAGTATTACTAAACTGAGAGAATATTACTAAACTGAGAGAATATTACTAAACTGAGAGAATATTACTAAACTGAGAGAATATTACTAAGCTGAGAGAATATTACTAAACTGAGAGAGTATTACTAAACTGAGGGAGTATTACTAAACCGAGAGAGTATTACTAACCTGAAAGAGTATTACTAAACTGAGAGAATATTACTAAACTGAGAGAGTATTACTAACCCGAGAGAGTATTACTAAACTGAGAGAATTTTACTAAACTGAGAGAATATTACTAAACTGAGAGAATATTACTAAACTGAGAGAACTGAGAGAGCTGAGAGAATATTACTAAACTGAGAGAATATTACTAAACTGAGAGAATATTACTAAACTGAGAGAACTGAGAGAGCTGAGAGAATATTACTAAACTGAGAGAGTATTACTAAACTGAGAGAATATTACTAAACTGAGAGAATATTACTAAACTGAGAGAATATTACTAAACTGAGAGAGTATTACTAAACTGAGAGAGTATTACTAAACTGAGAGAGCTGAGAGAATATTACTAAACTGAGAGAATATTACTAAACTGAGAGAATATTACTAAACTGAGAGAATATTACTAAACTGAGAGAATATTACTAAACTGAGAGAATATTACTAAACTGAGAGAATATTACTAAACTGAGAGAGTATTACTAAACTGAGAGAGTATTACTAAACTGAGAGAGCTGAGAGAATATTACTAAACTGAGAGAATATTACTAAACTGAGAGAGTATTACTAAACTGAGAGAATATTACTAAACTGAGAGAATATTACTAAGCTGAGAGAATATTACTAAACTGAGAGAGCTGAGAGAATATTACTAAACTGAGAGAATATTACTAAACTGAGAGAATATTACTAAACTGAGAGAGTATTACTAAACTGAGAGAATATTACTAAACTGAGAGAATATTACTAAACTGAGAGAACTGAGAGAGCTGAGAGAATATTACTAAACTGAGAGAATATTACTAAACTGAGAAAATATTACTAAACTGAGAGAATATTACTAAACTGAGAGAATATTACTAAACTGAGAGAATATTACTAAACTGAGAGAGTATTACTAAACTGAGAGAATATTACTAAACTGAGAGAATATTACTAAACTGCGAGAGTTTTACTAAACTGAGAGAGTATTACTAACCCGAGAGAGTATTACTAAACTGAGAGAATATTACTAAACTGAGAGAATATTACTAAACTGAGAGAATATTACTAAACTGAGAGAATATTACTAAACTGAGAGAATATTACTAAACTGAGAGAACTGAGAGAGCTGAGAGAATATTACTAAACTGAGAGAATATTACTAAACTGAGAAAATATTACTAAACTGAGAGAACTGAGAGAGCTGAGACAATATTACTAAACAGAGAGTAATACTAAACTGAGAGAATATTACTAAACTGAGAGAATATTACTAAACTGAGAGAATATTACTAAACTGAGAGAACTGAGAGAGCTGAGAGAACATTACTAAACTGAGAGAGTATTACTAGACTGAGAGAGTATTACTCACCGGAGAGATTATTACTAAACTGAGAGAATATGACTAAATTGAGAGAATATTACTAAACTGAGAGAGTTTTACTAAACTGAGAGGCTATTACTAACCCGAGAGAGTATTACTAAACTGAGAGAATATTACTAAACTGAGAGAATATTACTAAACTGAGAGAATATTACTAAACTGAGAGAACTGAGAGAGCTGAGAGAATATTACTAAACTGAGAGAATATTACTAAACTGAGAGAATATTACTAAACTGAGAGAACTGAGAGAGCTGAGAGAATATTACTAAACTGAGAGAGTATTACTAAACTGAGAGAATATTACTAAACTGAGAGAATATTACTAAACTGAGAGAATATTACTAAACTGAGAGAGTATTACTAAACTGAGAGAGTATTACTAAACAGAGGGAGTATTACTAAACCGAGAGAGTATTACTAAACTGAGAGAATATTACTAAACTGAGAGAATATTACTAAACTGAGAGAATATTACTAAACTGAGAGAATATTACTAAGCTGAGAGAATATTACTAAACTGAGAGAGTATTACTAAACTGAGGGAGTATTACTAAACCGAGAGAGTATTACTAACCTGAAAGAGTATTACTAAACTGAGAGAATATTACTAAACTGAGAGAGTATTACTAACCCGAGAGAGTATTACTAAACTGAGAGAATTTTACTAAACTGAGCGAATATTACTAAACTGAGAGAATATTACTAAACTGAGAGAACTGAGAGAGCTGAGAGAATATTACTAAACTGAGAGAATATTACTAAACTGAGAGAATATTACTAAACTGAGAGAACTGAGAGAGCTGAGAGAATATTACTAAACTGAGAGAGTATTACTAAACTGAGAGAATATTACTAAACTGAGAGAATATTACTAAACTGAGAGAATATTACTAAACTGAGAGAGTATTACTAAACTGAGAGAGTATTACTAAACTGAGAGAGCTGAGAGAATATTACTAAACTGAGAGAATATTACTAAACTGAGAGAATATTACTAAACTGAGAGAATATTACTAAACTGAGAGAATATTACTAAACTGAGAGAATATTACTAAACTGAGAGAATATTACTAAACTGAGAGAGTATTACTAAACTGAGAGAGTATTACTAAACTGAGAGAGCTGAGAGAATATTACTAAACTGAGAGAATATTACTAAACTGAGAGAGTATTACTAAACTGAGAGAATATTACTAAACTGAGAGAATATTACTAAGCTGAGAGAATATTACTAAACTGAGAGAGCTGAGAGAATATTACTAAACTGAGAGAATATTACTAAACTGAGAGAATATTACTAAACTGAGAGAGTATTACTAAACTGAGAGAATATTACTAAACTGAGAGAATATTACTAAACTGAGAAAATATTACTAAACTGAGAGAATATTACTAAACTGAGAGAATACTTACTGAGAGAGCTGAGAGAATATTACTAAACTGAGAGAATATTACTAAACTGAGAGAATATTACTAAACTGAGAGAATATTACTAAACTGCGAGAGTTTTACTAAACTGAGAGAGTATTACTAACCCGAGAGAGTATTACTAAACTGAGAGAATATTACTAAACTGAGAGAATATTACTAAACTGAGAGAATATTACTAAACTGAGAGAATATTACTAAACTGAGAGAATATTACTAAACTGAGAGAACTGAGAGAGCTGAGAGAATATTACTAAACTGAGAGAATATTACTAAACTGAGAAAATATTACTAAACTGAGAGAACTGAGAGAGCTGAGACAATATTACTAAACAGAGAGTAATACTAAACTGAGAGAATATTACTAAACTGAGAGAATATTACTAAACTGAGAGAATATTACTAAACTGAGAGAACTGAGAGAGCTGAGAGAACATTACTAAACTGAGAGAATATTACTAAACTGAGAGAACTGAGAGAGCTGAGAGAATATTACTAAACTGAGAGAATATTACTAAACTGAGAGAATATTACTAGACTGAGAGAGTATTACTAAACTGAGAGAGTATTACTAAACTGAGAGAATATTACTAAACTGAGAGAATATTACTAAACTGAGAGAATATTACTAAACTGAGAGAACTGAGAGAGCTGAGAGAACATTACTAAACTGAGAGAATATTACTAAACTGAGAGAACTGAGAGAGCTGGGAGAATATTACTAAACTGAACGAATATTACTAAACTGAGAGAATATTACTAGACTGAGAGAGTATTACTAAACTGAGAGAGTATTACTAAACTGAGAGAATATTACTAAACTGAGAGAATATTACTAAACTGAGAGAACTGAGAGAGCTGAGAGAATATTACTAAACTGAGAGAATATTACTGAACTGAGAGAGTATTACTAAACTGAGAGAATTTACTAAACTGAGAGAATATTACTAAACTGAGAGAGTTTTACTAAACTGAGAGAGTATTACTAACCCGAGAGAGTATTACTAAACTGAGAGAATATTACTAAACTGAGAGAATATTACTAAACTGAGAGAATATTACTAAACTGAGAGAACTGAGAGAGCTGAGAGAATATTACTAAACTGAGAGAATATTACTAAACTGAGAAAATATTACTAAACTGAGAGAACTGAGAGAGCTGAGACAATATTACTAAACAGAGAGTAATACTAAACTGAGAGAATATTACTAAACTGAGAGAATATTACTAAACTGAGAGAATATTACTAAACTGAGAGAACTGAGAGAGCTGAGAGAACATTACTAAACTGAGAGAATATTACTAAACTGAGAGAACTGAGAGAGCTGAGAGAATATTACTAAACTGAGAGAATATTACTAAACTGGGAGAATATTACTAGACTGAGAGAGTATTACTAAACTGAGAGAGTATTACTAAACTGAGAGAATATTACTAAACTGAGAGAATATTACTAAACTGAGAGAACTGAGAGAGCTGAGAGAATATTACTAAACTGAGAGAATATTACTGAACTGAGAGAGTATTACTAAACTGAGAGAATTTACTAAACTGAGAGAATATTACTAAACTGAGAGAGTTTTACTAAACTGAGAGATTATTACTAACCCGAGAGAGTATTACTAAACTGAGAGAATATTACTAAACTGAGAAAATATTACTAAACTGAGAGAATATTACTAAACTGAGAGAACTGAGAGAGCTGAGAGAATATTACTAAACTGAGAGAATATTACTAAACTGAGAGAATATTACTAAACTGAATGAACTGAGAGAGCTGAGACAATATTACTAAACAGAGAGTAATACTAAACTGAGAGAATATTACTAAACTGAGAGAATATTACTAAACTGAGAGAATATTACTAAACTGAGAGAGTATTACTAAACTGAGAGAGTATTACTAACCCGAGAGAGTATTACTAAACTGAGAGAATATTACTAAACTGAGAGAATATTACTAAACTGAGAGAATATTACTAAGCTGAGAGAATATTACTAAACTGAGAGAGCTGAGAGAATATTACTAAACTGAGAGAATATTATTATCCCGAGAGAGTATTACTAAACTGAGAGAATATTACTAAACTGAGAGAATATTACTAAACTGAGAGAATATTACTAAACTGAGAGAATATTACTAAACTGAGAGAGCTGAGAGAGTATTACTAAACTGAGAGAATATTACTAAACTGAGAGAGTATTACTAGACTGAGAGAGTATTACTCACCGGAGAGATTATTACTAAACTGAGAGAATATGACTAAATTGAGAGAATATTACTAAACTGAGAGAGTTTTACTAAACTGAGAGGGTATTACTAACCCGAGAGAGTATTACTAAACTGAGAGAATATTACTAAACTGAGAGAATATTACTAAACTGAGAGAATATTACTAAACTGAGAGAACTGAGAGAGCTGAGAGAATATTACTAAACTGAGAGAATATTACTAAACTGAGAGAATATTACTAAACTGAGAGAACTGAGAGAGCTGAGAGAATATTACTAAACTGAGAGAGTATTACTAAACTGAGAGAATATTACTAAACTGAGAGAATATTACTAAACTGAGAGAATATTACTAAACTGAGAGAGTATTACTAAACTGAGAGAGTATTACTAAACAGAGGGAGTATTACTAAACCGAGAGAGTATTACTAAACTGAGAGAATATTACTAAACTGAGAGAATATTACTAAACTGAGGGAGTATTACTAAACCGAGAGAGTATTACTAACCTGAAAGAGTATTACTAAACTGAGAGAATATTACTAAACTGAGAGAGTATTACTAACCCGAGAGAGTATTACTAAACTGAGAGAATTTTACTAAACTGAGAGAATATTACTAAACTGCGAGAATATTACTAAACTGAGAGAACTGAGAGAGCTGAGAGAATATTACTAAACTGAGAGAATATTACTAAACTGAGAGAATATTACTAAACTGAGAGAACTGAGAGAGCTGAGAGAATATTACTAAACTGAGAGAGTATTACTAAACTGAGAGAATATTACTAAACTGAGAGAATATTACTAAACTGAGAGAATATTACTAAACTGAGAGAGTATTACTAAACTGAGAGAGTATTACTAAACTGAGAGAGTATTACTAAACTGAGAGAATATTACTAAACTGAGAGAGTATTACTAAAATGAGAGAATATTACTAAACTGAGAGAATATTACTAAACTGAGAGAATATTACTAAACTGAGAGAGTATTACTAAACAGAGGGAGTATTACTAAACCGAGAGAGTATTACTAAACTGAGAGAATATTACTAAACTGAGAGAATATTACTAAACTGAGAGAATATTACTAAGCTGAGAGAATATTACTAAACTGAGAGAGCTGAGAGAATATTACTAAACTGAGAGAATATTACTAAACTGAGAGAATATTACTAAACTGAGAGAGTATTACTAAACTGAGAGAATATTACTAAACTGAGAGAATATTACTAAACTGAGAGAACTGAGAGAGCTGAGAGAATATTACTAAACTGAGAGAATATTACTAAACTGAGAAAATATTACTAAACTGAGAGAATATTACTAAACTGAGAGAATATTACTAAACTGAGAGAACTGAGAGAGCTGAGAGAATATTACTAAACTGAGAGAGTATTACTAAACTGAGAGAATTTACTAAACTGAGAGAATATTACTAAACTGCGAGAGTATTACTAAACTGAGAGAGTATTACTAACCCGAGAGAGTATTACTAAACTGAGAGAATATTACTAAACTGAGAGAATATTACTAAACTGAGAGAATATTACTAAACTGAGAGAATATTACTAAACTGAGAGAATATTACTAAACTGAGAGAACTGAGAGAGCTGAGAGAATATTACTAAACTGAGAGAATATTACTAAACTGAGAAAATATTACTAAACTGAGAGAACTGAGAGAGCTGAGACAATATTACTAAACAGAGAGTAATACTAAACTGAGAGAATATTACTAAACTGAGAGAATATTACTAAACTGAGAGAATATTACTAAACTGAGAGAACTGAGAGAGCTGAGAGAACATTACTAAACTGAGAGAATATTACTAAACTGAGAGAACTGAGAGAGCTGAGAGAATATTACTAAACTGAGAGAATATTACTAAACTGAGAGAATATTACTAGACTGAGAGAGTATTACTAAACTGAGAGAGTATTACTAAACTGAGAGAATATTACTAAACTGAGAGAATATTACTAAACTGAGAGAATATTACTAAACTGAGAGAACTGAGAGAGCTGAGAGAACATTACTAAACTGAGAGAATATTACTAAACTGAGAGAACTGAGAGAGCTGAGAGAATATTACTAAACTGAACGAATATTACTAAACTGAGAGAATATTACTAGACTGAGAGAGTATTACTAAACTGAGAGAGTATTACTAAACTGAGAGAATATTACTAAACTGAGAGAATATTACTAAACTGAGAGAACTGAGAGAGCTGAGAGAATATTACTAAACTGAGAGAATATTACTGAACTGAGAGAGTATTACTAAACTGAGAGAATTTACTAAACTGAGAGAATATTACTAAACTGAGAGAGTTTTACTAAACTGAGAGAGTATTACTAACCCGAGAGAGTATTACTAAACTGAGAGAATATTACTAAACTGAGAGAATATTACTAAACTGAGAGAATATTACTAAACTGAGAGAACTGAGAGAGCTGAGAGAATATTACTAAACTGAGAGAATATTACTAAACTGAGAGAATATTACTAAACTGAAAGAACTGAGAGAGCTGAGACAATATTACTAAACAGAGAGTAATACTAAACTGAGAGAATATTACTAAACTGAGAGAATATTACTAAACTGAGAGAATATTACTAAACTGAGAGAGTATTACTAAACTGAGAGAGTATTACTAACCCGAGAGAGTATTACTAAACTGAGAGAATATTACTAAACTGAGAGAATATTACTAAACTGAGAGAATATTACTAAGCTGAGAGAATATTACTAAACTGAGAGAGCTGAGAGAATATTACTAAACTGAGAGAATATTACTAAACTGAGAGAATATTACTAAACTGAGAGAACTGAGAGAGCTGAGAGAACATTACTAAACTGAGAGAATATTACTAAACTGAGAGAACTGAGAGAGCTGAGAGAATATTACTAAACTGAGAGAATATTACTAAACTGAGAGAATATTACTAGACTGAGAGAGTATTACTAAACTGAGAGAGTATTACTAAACTGAGAGAATATTACTAAACTGAGAGAATATTACTAAACTGAGAGAACTGAGAGAGCTGAGAGAATATTACTAAACTGAACGAATATTACTAAACTGAGAGAATATTACTAGACTGAGAGAGTATTACTAAACTGAGAGAGTATTACTAAACTGAGAGAATATTACTAAACTGAGAGAATATTACTAAACTGAGAGAACTGAGAGAGCTGAGAGAATATTACTAAACTGAGAGAATATTACTGAACTGAGAGAGTATTACTAAACTGAGAGAATTTACTAAACTGAGAGAATATTACTAAACTGAGAGAGTTTTACTAAACTGAGAGAGTATTACTAACCCGAGAGAGTATTACTAAACTGAGAGAATATTACTAAACTGAGAGAATATTACTAAACTGAGAGAATATTACTAAACTGAGAGAATATTACTAAACTGAGAGAATATTACTAAACTGAGAGAACTGAGAGAGCTGAGAGAATATTACTAAACTGAGAGAATATTACTAAACTGAGAAAATATTACTAAACTGAGAGAACTGAGAGAGCTGAGACAATATTACTAAACAGAGAGTAATACTAAACTGAGAGAATATTACTAAACTGAGAGAATATTACTAAACTGAGAGAATATTACTAAACTGAGAGAACTGAGAGAGCTGAGAGAACATTACTAAACTGAGAGAATATTACTAAACTGAGAGAACTGAGAGAGCTGAGAGAATATTACTAAACTGAGAGAATATTACTAAACTGAGAGAATATTACTAGACTGAGAGAGTATTACTAAACTGAGAGAGTATTACTAAACTGAGAGAATATTACTAAACTGAGAGAATATTACTAAACTGAGAGAATATTACTAAACTGAGAGAACTGAGAGAGCTGAGAGAACATTACTAAACTGAGAGAATATTACTAAACTGAGAGAACTGAGAGAGCTGAGAGAATATTACTAAACTGAACGAATATTACTAAACTGAGAGAATATTACTAGACTGAGAGAGTATTACTAAACTGAGAGAGTATTACTAAACTGAGAGAATATTACTAAACTGAGAGAATATTACTAAACTGAGAGAACTGAGAGAGCTGAGAGAATATTACTAAACTGAGAGAATATTACTGAACTGAGAGAGTATTACTAAACTGAGAGAATTTACTAAACTGAGAGAATATTACTAAACTGAGAGAGTTTTACTAAACTGAGAGAGTATTACTAACCCGAGAGAGTATTACTAAACTGAGAGAATATTACTAAACTGAGAGAATATTACTAAACTGAGAGAATATTACTAAACTGAGAGAACTGAGAGAGCTGAGAGAATATTACTAAACTGAGAGAATATTACTAAACTGAGAGAATATTACTAAACTGAAAGAACTGAGAGAGCTGAGACAATATTACTAAACAGAGAGTAATACTAAACTGAGAGAATATTACTAAACTGAGAGAATATTACTAAACTGAGAGAATATTACTAAACTGAGAGAGTATTACTAAACTGAGAGAGTATTACTAACCCGAGAGAGTATTACTAAACTGAGAGAATATTACTAAACTGAGAGAATATTACTAAACTGAGAGAATATTACTAAGCTGAGAGAATATTACTAAACTGAGAGAGCTGAGAGAATATTACTAAACTGAGAGAATATTACTAAACTGAGAGAATATTACTAAACTGAGAGAACTGAGAGAGCTGAGAGAACATTACTAAACTGAGAGAATATTACTAAACTGAGAGAACTGAGAGAGCTGAGAGAATATTACTAAACTGAGAGAATATTACTAAACTGAGAGAATATTACTAGACTGAGAGAGTATTACTAAACTGAGAAAATATTACTAAACTGAGAGAACTGAGAGAGCTGAGACAATATTACTAAACAGAGAGTAATACTAAACTGAGAGAATATTACTAAACTGAGAGAATATTACTAAACTGAGAGAATATTACTAAACTGAGAGAACTGAGAGAGCTGAGAGAACATTACTAAACTGAGAGAATATTACTAAACTGAGAGAACTGAGAGAGCTGAGAGAATATTACTAAACTGAGAGAATATTACTAAACTGAGAGAATATTACTAGACTGAGAGAGTATTACTAAACTGAGAGAGTATTACTAAACTGAGAGAATATTACTAAACTGAGAGAATATTACTAAACTGAGAGAATATTACTAAACTGAGAGAACTGAGAGAGCTGAGAGAACATTACTAAACTGAGAGAATATTACTAAACTGAGAGAACTGAGAGAGCTGAGAGAATATTACTAAACTGAACGAATATTACTAAACTGAGAGAATATTACTAGACTGAGAGAGTATTACTAAACTGAGAGAGTATTACTAAACTGAGAGAATATTACTAAACTGAGAGAATATTACTAAACTGAGAGAACTGAGAGAGCTGAGAGAATATTACTAAACTGAGAGAATATTACTGAACTGAGAGAGTATTACTAAACTGAGAGAATTTACTAAACTGAGAGAATATTACTAAACTGAGAGAGTTTTACTAAACTGAGAGAGTATTACTAACCCGAGAGAGTATTACTAAACTGAGAGAATATTACTAAACTGAGAGAATATTACTAAACTGAGAGAATATTACTAAACTGAGAGAACTGAGAGAGCTGAGAGAATATTACTAAACTGAGAGAATATTACTAAACTGAGAGAATATTACTAAACTGAAAGAACTGAGAGAGCTGAGACAATATTACTAAACAGAGAGTAATACTAAACTGAGAGAATATTACTAAACTGAGAGAATATTACTAAACTGAGAGAATATTACTAAACTGAGAGAGTATTACTAAACTGAGAGAGTATTACTAACCCGAGAGAGTATTACTAAACTGAGAGAATATTACTAAACTGAGAGAATATTACTAAACTGAGAGAATATTACTAAGCTGAGAGAATATTACTAAACTGAGAGAGCTGAGAGAATATTACTAAACTGAGAGAATATTACTAAACTGAGAGAATATTACTAAACTGAGAGAACTGAGAGAGCTGAGAGAACATTACTAAACTGAGAGAATATTACTAAACTGAGAGAACTGAGAGAGCTGAGAGAATATTACTAAACTGAGAGAATATTACTAAACTGAGAGAATATTACTAGACTGAGAGAGTATTACTAAACTGAGAGAGTATTACTAAACTGAGAGAATATTACTAAACTGAGAGAATATTACTAAACTGAGAGAACTGAGAGAGCTGAGAGAATATTACTAAACTGAACGAATATTACTAAACTGAGAGAATATTACTAGACTGAGAGAGTATTACTAAACTGAGAGAGTATTACTAAACTGAGAGAATATTACTAAACTGAGAGAATATTACTAAACTGAGAGAACTGAGAGAGCTGAGAGAATATTACTAAACTGAGAGAATATTACTGAACTGAGAGAGTATTAC
This sequence comes from Salvelinus alpinus, assembly GCF_045679555.1. Taxonomy (NCBI): domain Eukaryota; kingdom Metazoa; phylum Chordata; class Actinopteri; order Salmoniformes; family Salmonidae; genus Salvelinus; species Salvelinus alpinus. The sequence goes on along the minus strand of NC_092099.1, from coordinate 58,356,053 downwards.
TAAACTGAGAGAATTTACTAAACTGAGAGAATATTACTAAACTGAGAGAGTTTTACTAAACTGAGAGAGTATTACTAACCCGAGAGAGTATTACTAAACTGAGAGAATATTACTAAACTGAGAGAATATTACTAAACTGAGAGAATATTACTAAACTGAGAGAATATTACTAAACTGAGAGAATATTACTAAACTGAGAGAATATTACTAAACTGAGAGAATATTACTAAACTGAGAGAACTGAGAGAGCTGAGAGAATATTACTAAACTGAGAGAATATTACTAAACTGAGAAAATATTACTAAACTGAGAGAACTGAGAGAGCTGAGACAATATTACTAAACAGAGAGTAATACTAAACTGAGAGAATATTACTAAACTGAGAGAATATTACTAAACTGAGAGAATATTACTAAACTGAGAGAACTGAGAGAGCTGAGAGAACATTACTAAACTGAGAGAATATTACTAAACTGAGAGAACTGAGAGAGCTGAGAGAATATTACTAAACTGAGAGAATATTACTAAACTGAGAGAATATTACTAGACTGAGAGAGTATTACTAAACTGAGAGAGTATTACTAAACTGAGAGAATATTACTAAACTGAGAGAATATTACTAAACTGAGAGAATATTACTAAACTGAGAGAACTGAGAGAGCTGAGAGAACATTACTAAACTGAGAGAATATTACTAAACTGAGAGAACTGAGAGAGCTGAGAGAATATTACTAAACTGAACGAATATTACTAAACTGAGAGAATATTACTAGACTGAGAGAGTATTACTAAACTGAGAGAGTATTACTAAACTGAGAGAATATTACTAAACTGAGAGAATATTACTAAACTGAGAGAACTGAGAGAGCTGAGAGAATATTACTAAACTGAGAGAATATTACTGAACTGAGAGAGTATTACTAAACTGAGAGAATTTACTAAACTGAGAGAATATTACTAAACTGAGAGAGTTTTACTAAACTGAGAGAGTATTACTAACCCGAGAGAGTATTACTAAACTGAGAGAATATTACTAAACTGAGAGAATATTACTAAACTGAGAGAATATTACTAAACTGAGAGAACTGAGAGAGCTGAGAGAATATTACTAAACTGAGAGAATATTACTAAACTGAGAGAATATTACTAAACTGAAAGAACTGAGAGAGCTGAGACAATATTACTAAACAGAGAGTAATACTAAACTGAGAGAATATTACTAAACTGAGAGAATATTACTAAACTGAGAGAATATTACTAAACTGAGAGAGTATTACTAAACTGAGAGAGTATTACTAACCCGAGAGAGTATTACTAAACTGAGAGAATATTACTAAACTGAGAGAATATTACTAAACTGAGAGAATATTACTAAGCTGAGAGAATATTACTAAACTGAGAGAGCTGAGAGAATATTACTAAACTGAGAGAATATTACTAAACTGAGAGAATATTACTAAACTGAGAGAACTGAGAGAGCTGAGAGAACATTACTAAACTGAGAGAATATTACTAAACTGAGAGAACTGAGAGAGCTGAGAGAATATTACTAAACTGAGAGAATATTACTAAACTGAGAGAATATTACTAGACTGAGAGAGTATTACTAAACTGAGAGAGTATTACTAAACTGAGAGAATATTACTAAACTGAGAGAATATTACTAAACTGAGAGAACTGAGAGAGCTGAGAGAATATTACTAAACTGAACGAATATTACTAAACTGAGAGAATATTACTAGACTGAGAGAGTATTACTAAACTGAGAGAGTATTACTAAACTGAGAGAATATTACTAAACTGAGAGAATATTACTAAACTGAGAGAACTGAGAGAGCTGAGAGAATATTACTAAACTGAGAGAATATTACTGAACTGAGAGAGTATTACTAAACTGAGAGAATTTACTAAACTGAGAGAATATTACTAAACTGAGAGAGTTTTACTAAACTGAGAGAGTATTACTAACCCGAGAGAGTATTACTAAACTGAGAGAATATTACTAAACTGAGAGAATATTACTAAACTGAGAGAATATTACAAAACTGAGAGAACTGAGAGAGCTGAGAGAATATTACTAAACTGAGAGAATATTACTAAACTGAGAGAATATTACTAAACTGAAAGAACTGAGAGAGCTGAGACAATATTACTAAACAGAGAGTAATACTAAACTGAGAGAATATTACTAAACTGAGAGAATATTACTAAACTGAGAGAATATTACTAAACTGAGAGAGTATTACTAAACTGAGAGAGTATTACTAACCTGAGAGAGTATTACTAAACTGAGAGAATATTACTAAACTGAGAGAATATTACTAAACTGAGAGAATATTACTAAGCTGAGAGAATATTACTAAACTGAGAGAGCTGAGAGAATATTACTAAACTGAGAGAATATTATTATCCCGAGAGAGTATTACTAAACTGAGAGAATATTACTAAACTGAGAGAATATTACTAAACTGAGAGAATATTACTAAACTGAGAGAATATTACTAAACTGAGAGAGCTGAGAGAATATTACTAAACTGAGAGAATATTACTAAACTGAGAGAGTATTACTAGACTGAGAGAGTATTACTCACCGGAGAGATTATTACTAAACTGAGAGAATATGACTAAATTGAGAGAATATTACTAAACTGAGAGAGTTTTACTAAACTGAGAGAGTATTACTAACCCGAGAGAGTATTACTAAACTGAGAGAATATTACTAAACTGAGAGAATATTACTAAACTGAGAGAATATTACTAAACTGAGAGAACTGAGAGAGCTGAGAGAATATTACTAAACTGAGAGAATATTACTAAACTGAGAGAATATTACTAAACTGAGAGAACTGAGAGAGCTGAGAGAATATTACTAAACTGAGAGAGTATTACTAAACTGAGAGAATATTACTAAACTGAGAGAATATTACTAAACTGAGAGAATATTACTAAACTGAGAGAGTATTACTAAACTGAGAGAGTATTACTAAACAGAGGGAGTATTACTAAACCGAGAGAGTATTACTAAACTGAGAGAATATTACTAAACTGAGAGAATATTACTAAACTGAGAGAATATTACTAAACTGAGAGAATATTACTAAACTGAGAGAATATTACTAAACTGAGAGAATGTTACTAAACTGAGAGAACTGAGAGAGCTGAGAGAATATTACTAAACTGAGAGAATATTACTAAACTGAGAGAATATTACTAAACTGAGAGAACTGAGAGAGCTGAGAGAATATTACTAAACTGAGAGAGTATTACTAAACTGAGAGAATATTACTAAACTGAGAGAATATTACTAAACTGAGAGAATATTACTAAACTGAGAGAGTATTACTAAACTGAGAGAGTATTACTAAACGAGGGAGTATAACTAAACCGAGAGAGTATTACTAAACTGAGAGAATATTACTAAACTGAGAGAATATTACTAAACTGAGAGAATATTACTAAACTGAGAGAGCTGAGAGAATATTACTAAACTGAGAGAATATTACTAAACTGAGAGAGTATTACTAAAATGAGAGAATATTACTAAACTGAGAGAATATTACTAAACTGAGAGAATATTACTAAACTGAGAGAGTATTACTAAACAGAGGGAGTATTACTAAACCGAGAGAGTATTACTAAACTGAGAGAATATTACTAAACTGAGAGAATATTACTAAACTGAGAGAATATTACTAAGCTGAGAGAATATTACTAAACTGAGAGAGCTGAGAGAATATTACTAAACTGAGAGAATATTACTAAACTGAGAGAGTATTACTAAACTGAGAGAATATTACTAAACTGAGAGAATATTACTAAACTGAGAGAATATTACTAAACTGAGAGAATATTACTAAACAGAGAACTGAGAGAATATTACTAAACCGAGAGAATATTACTAAACTGAGAGAGTATTACTAAACTGAGAGAGTATTACTAAACTGAGAGAATATTACTAAACTGAGAGAATATTACTAAACTGAGAGAATATTACTAAACAGAGAACTGAGAGAGTTGAGAGAATATTACTAAACTGAGGGAATATTGCTAAAATGAGAGAATATTACTAAACTGAGAGAATATTACTAAACTGAGAGAATATTACTAAACTGAGAGAGTATTACTAAACAGAGGGAGTATTACTAAACCGAGAGAGTATTACTAAACTGAGAGAATATTACTAAACTGAGAGAATATTACTAAACTGAGAGAATATTACTAAGCTGAGAGAATATTACTAAACTGAGAGAGCTGAGAGAATATTACTAAACTGAGAGAATATTACTAAACTGAGAGAATATTACTAAACTGAGAGAGTATTACTAAACTGAGAGAATATTACTAAACTGAGAGAATATTACTAAACTGAGAGAATATTACTAAACTGAGAGAATATTACTAAACAGAGAACTGAGAGAATATTACTAAACCGAGAGAATATTACTAAACTGAGAGAGTATTACTAAACTGAGAGAGTATTACTAAACTGAGAGAATATTACTAAACTGAGAGAATATTACTAAACTGAGAGAACTGAGAGAGCTGAGAGAATATTACTAAACTGAGAGAGTATTACTAAACTGAGAGAATATTACTAAACTGAGAGAATATTACTAAACTGAGAGAATATTACTAAACTGAGAGAGTATTACTAAACTGAGAGAGTATTACTAAACAGAGGGAGTATAACTAAACCGAGAGAGTATTACTAAACTGAGAGAATATTACTAAACTGAGAGAATATTACTAAGCTGAGAGAATATTACTAAGAGCTGAGAGAATATTACTAAACTGAGAGAATATTACTAAACTGAGAGAGTATTACTAAAATGAGAGAATATTACTAAACTGAGAGAATATTACTAAACTGAGAGAGTATTACTAAACTGAGAGAGTATTACTAAACAGAGGGAGTATTACTAAACCGAGAGAGTATTACTAAACTGAGAGAATATTACTAAACTGAGAGAATATTACTAAACTGAGAGAATATTACTAAGCTGAGAGAATATTACTAAACTGAGAGAGCTGAGAGAATATTACTAAACTGAGAGAATATTACTAAACTGAGAGAATATTACTAAACTGAGAGAGTATTACTAAACTGAGAGAATATTACTAAACTGAGAGAGTATTACTAAACTGAGAGAATATTACTAAACTGAGAGAATATTACTAAACTGAGAGAATATTACTAAACTGAGAGAATATTACTAAACTGAGAGAGTTGAGAGAATATTACTAAACTGAGGGAATATTACTAAACTGAGAGAATATTACTAAACTGAGAGAGTATTACTAAACTGAGAGAATATTACTAAACTGAGAGAATATTACTAAACTGAGAGAACTGAGAGAGCTGAGAGAACATTACTAAACTGAGAGAATATTACTAAACTGAGAGAACTGAGAGAGCTGAGAGAATATTACTAAACTGAGAGAATATTACTAAACTGAGAGAATATTACTAAACTGAGAGAGTATTACTAAACTGAGAGAGTATTACTAAACTGAGAGAATATTACTAAACTGAGAGAATATTACTAAACTGAGAGAACTGAGAGAGCTGAGAGAATATTACTAAACTGAGAGAGTATTACTAAACTGAGAGAATATTACTAAACTGAGTGAATATTACTAAACTGAGAGAATATTACTAAACTGAGAGAATATTACTAAACTGAGAGAATATTACTAAACTGAGAGAACTGAGAGAGCTGAGAGAACATTACTAAACTGAGAGAATATTACTAAACTGAGAGAACTGAGAGAGCTGAGAGAATATTACTAAACTGAACGAATATTACTAAACTGAGAGAATATTACTAGACTGAGAGAGTATTACTAAACTGAGAGAGTATTACTAAACTGAGAGAATATTACTAAACTGAGAGAATATTACTAAACTGAGAGAACTGAGAGAGCTGAGAGAATATTACTAAACTGAGAGAATATTACTGAACTGAGAGAGTATTACTAAACTGAGAGAATTTACTAAACTGAGAGAATATTACTAAACTGAGAGAGTTTTACTAAACTGAGAGAGTATTACTAACCCGAGAGAGTATTACTAAACTGAGAGAATATTACTAAACTGAGAGAATATTACTAAACTGAGAGAATATTACTAAACTGAGAGAACTGAGAGAGCTGAGAGAATATTACTAAACTGAGAGAATATTACTAAACTGAGAGAATATTACTAAACTGAAAGAACTGAGAGAACTGAGACAATATTACTAAACAGAGAGTAATACTAAACTGAGAGAATATTACTAAACTGAGAGAATATTACTAAACTGAGAGAATATTACTAAACTGAGAGAGTATTACTAAACTGAGAGAGTATTACTAACCCGAGAGAGTATTACTAAACTGAGAGAATATTACTAAACTGAGAGAATATTACTAAACTGAGAGAATATTACTAAGCTGAGAGAATATTACTAAACTGAGAGAGCTGAGAGAATATTACTAAACTGAGAGAATATTATTATCCCGAGATAGTATTACTAAACTGAGAGAATATTACTAAACTGAGAGAATATTACTAAACTGAGAGAATATTACTAAACTGAGAGAATATTACTAAACTGAGAGAGCTGAGAGAGTATTACTAAACTGAGAGAATATTACTAAACTGAGAGAGTATTACTAGACTGAGAGAGTATTACTCACCGGAGAGATTATTACTAAACTGAGAGAATATGACTAAATTGAGAGAATATTACTAAACTGAGAGAGTTTTACTAAACTGAGAGGGTATTACTAACCCGAGAGAGTATTACTAAACTGAGAGAATATTACTAAACTGAGAGAATATTACTAAACTGAGAGAATATTACTAAACTGAGAGAACTGAGAGAGCTGAGAGAATATTACTAAACTGAGAGAATATTACTAAACTGAGAGAATATTACTAAACTGAGAGAACTGAGAGAGCTGAGAGAATATTACTAAACTGAGAGAGTATTACTAAACTGAGAGAATATTACTAAACTGAGAGAATATTACTAAACTGAGAGAATATTACTAAACTGAGAGAGTATTACTAAACTGAGAGAGTATTACTAAACAGAGGGAGTATTACTAAACCGAGAGAGTATTACTAAACTGAGAGAATATTACTAAACTGAGAGAATATTACTAAACTGAGAGAATATTACTAAACTGAGAGAATATTACTAAGCTGAGAGAATATTACTAAACTGAGAGAGTATTACTAAACTGAGGGAGTATTACTAAACTGAGAGAGTATTACTAACCCGAGAGAGTATTACTAAACTGAGAGAATATTACTAAACTGAGAGAGTATTACTAACCCGAGAGAGTATTACTAAACTGAGAGAATTTTACTAAACTGAGAGAATGTTACTAAACTGAGAGAATATTACTAAACTGAGAGAACTGAGAGAGCTGAGAGAATATTACTAAACTGAGAGAATATTACTAAACTGAGAGAATATTACTAAACTGAGAGAACTGAGAGAGCTGAGAGAATATTACTAAACTGAGAGAGTATTACTAAACTGAGAGAATATTACTAAACTGAGAGAATATTACTAAACTGAGAGAATATTACTAAACTGAGAGAGTATTACTAAACTGAGAGAGTATTACTAAACGAGGGAGTATAACTAAACCGAGAGAGTATTACTAAACTGAGAGAATATTACTAAACTGAGAGAATATTACTAAGCTGAGAGAATATTACTAAACTGAGAGAGCTGAGAGAATATTACTAAACTGAGAGAATATTACTAAACTGAGAGAGTATTACTAAAATGAGAGAATATTACTAAACTGAGAGAATATTACTAAACTGAGAGAATATTACTAAACTGAGAGAGTATTACTAAACAGAGGGAGTATTACTAAACCGAGAGAGTATTACTAAACTGAGAGAATATTACTAAACTGAGAGAATATTACTAAACTGAGAGAATATTACTAAGCTGAGAGAATATTACTAAACTGAGAGAGCTGAGAGAATATTACTAAACTGAGAGAATATTACTAAACTGAGAGAATATTACTAAACTGAGAGAGTATTACTAAACTGAGAGAATATTACTAAACTGAGAGAATATTACTAAACTGAGAGAATATTACTAAACTGAGAGAATATTACTAAACAGAGAACTGAGAGAATATTACTAAACCGAGAGAATATTACTAAACTGAGAGAGTATTACTAAACTGAGAGAGTATTACTAAACTGAGAGAATATTACTAAACTGAGAGAATATTACTAAACTGAGAGAATATTACTAAACAGAGAACTGAGAGAGTTGAGAGAATATTACTAAACTGAGGGAATATTGCTAAAATGAGAGAATATTACTAAACTGAGAGAATATTACTAAACTGAGAGAATATTACTAAACTGAGAGAGTATTACTAAACAGAGGGAGTATTACTAAACCGAGAGAGTATTACTAAACTGAGAGAATATTACTAAACTGAGAGAATATTACTAAACTGAGAGAATATTACTAAGCTGAGAGAATATTACTAAACTGAGAGAGCTGAGAGAATATTACTAAACTGAGAGAATATTACTAAACTGAGAGAATATTACTAAACTGAGAGAGTATTACTAAACTGAGAGAATATTACTAAACTGAGAGAATATTACTAAACTGAGAGAATATTACTAAACTGAGAGAATATTACTAAACAGAGAACTGAGAGAATATTACTAAACCGAGAGAATATTACTAAACTGAGAGAGTATTACTAAACTGAGAGAGTATTACTAAACTGAGAGAATATTACTAAACTGAGAGAATATTACTAAACTGAGAGAACTGAGAGAGCTGAGAGAATATTACTAAACTGAGAGAGTATTACTAAACTGAGAGAATATTACTAAACTGAGAGAATATTACTAAACTGAGAGAATATTACTAAACTGAGAGAGTATTACTAAACTGAGAGAGTATTACTAAACAGAGGGAGTATAACTAAACCGAGAGAGTATTACTAAACTGAGAGAATATTACTAAACTGAGAGAATATTACTAAGCTGAGAGAATATTACTAAACTGAGAGAGCTGAGAGAATATTACTAAACTGAGAGAATATTACTAAACTGAGAGAGTATTACTAAAATGAGAGAATATTACTAAACTGAGAGAATATTACTAAACTGAGAGAATATTACTACACTGAGAGAGTATTACTAAACTGAGAGAGTATTACTAACCCGAGAGAGTATTACTAAACTGAGAGAATATTACTAAACTGAGAGAATATTACTAAACTGAGAGAATATTACTAAGGTGAGAGAATATTACTAAACTGAGAGAGCTGAGAGAATATTACTAAACTGAGAGAATATTACTAAACTGAGAGAATATTACTAAACTGAGAGAGTATTACTAAACTGAGAGAATATTACTAAACTGAGAGAGTATTACTAAACTGAGAGAATATTACTAAACTGAGAGAATATTACTAAACTGAGAGAATATTACTAAACTGAGAGAATATTACTAAACAGAGAACTGAGAGAATATTACTAAACCGAGAGAATATTACTAAACTGAGAGAGTATTACTAAACTGAGAGAGTATTACTAAACTGAGAGAATATTACTAAACTGAGAGAATATTACTAAACTGAGAGAATATTACTAAACAGAGAACTGAGAGAGTTGAGAGAATATTACTAAACTGAGGGAATATTACTAAACTGAGAGAATATTACTAAACTGAGAGAGTTTTACTAAACTGAGAGAATATTACTAAACTGAGAGAATATTACTAAACTGAGAGAACTGAGAGAGCTGAGAGAACATTACTAAACTGAGAGAATATTACTAAACTGAGAGAACTGAGAGAGCTGAGAGAATATTACTAAACTGAGAGAATATTACTAAACTGAGAGAATATTACTAGACTGAGAGAGTATTACTAAACTGAGAGAGTATTACTAAACTGAGAGAATATTACTAAACTGAGAGAATATTACTAAACTGAGAGAACTGAGAGAGCTGAGAGAATATTACTAAACTGAGAGAGTATTACTAAACTGAGAGAATATTACTAAACTGAGAGAATATTACTAAACTGAGAGAATATTACTAAACTGAGAGAGTATTACTAAACTGAGAGAGTATTACTAAACAGAGGGAGTATTACTAAACCGAGAGAGTATTACTAAACTGAGAGAATATTACTAAACTGAGAGAATATTACTAAACTGAGAGAATATTACTAAACTGAGAGAATATTACTAAGCTGAGATAATATTACTAAACTGAGAGAATGTTACTAAACTGAGAGAATATTACTAAACTGAGAGAACTGAGAGAGCTGAGAGAATATTACTAAACTGAGAGAATATTACTAAACTGAGAGAATATTACTAAACTGAGAGAACTGAGAGAGCTGAGAGAATATTACTAAACTGAGAGAGTATTACTAAACTGAGAGAATATTACTAAACTGAGAGAATATTACTAAACTGAGAGAATATTACTAAACTGAGAGAGTATTACTAAACTGAGAGAGTATTACTAAACGAGGGAGTATAACTAAACCGAGAGAGTATTACTAAACTGAGAGAATATTACTAAACTGAGAGAATATTACTAAGCTGAGAGAATATTACTAAACTGAGAGAGCTGAGAGAATATTACTAAACTGAGAGAATATTACTAAACTGAGAGAGTATTACTAAAATGAGAGAATATTACTAAACTGAGAGAATATTACTAAACTGAGAGAATATTACTAAACTGAGAGAGTATTACTAAACAGAGGGAGTATTACTAAACCGAGAGAGTATTACTAAACTGAGAGAATATTACTAAACTGAGAGAATATTACTAAACTGAGAGAATATTACTAAGCTGAGAGAATATTACTAAACTGAGAGAGCTGAGAGAATATTACTAAACTGAGAGAATATTACTAAACTGAGAGAATATTACTAAACTGAGAGAGTATTACTAAACTGAGAGAATATTACTAAACTGAGAGAATATTACTAAACTGAGAGAATATTACTAAACTGAGAGAATATTACTAAACAGAGAACTGAGAGAATATTACTAAACCGAGAGAATATTACTAAACTGAGAGAGTATTACTAAACTGAGAGAGTATTACTAAACTGAGAGAATATTACTAAACTGAGAGAATATTACTAAACTGAGAGAATATTACTAAACAGAGAACTGAGAGAGTTGAGAGAATATTACTAAACTGAGGGAATATTGCTAAAATGAGAGAATATTACTAAACTGAGAGAATATTACTAAACTGAGAGAATATTACTAAACTGAGAGAGTATTACTAAACAGAGGGAGTATTACTAAACCGAGAGAGTATTACTAAACTGAGAGAATATTACTAAACTGAGAGAATATTACTAAACTGAGAGAATATTACTAAGCTGAGAGAATATTACTAAACTGAGAGAGCTGAGAGAATATTACTAAACTGAGAGAATATTACTAAACTGAGAGAATATTACTAAACTGAGAGAGTATTACTAAACTGAGAGAATATTACTAAACTGAGAGAATATTACTAAACTGAGAGAATATTACTAAACTGAGAGAATATTACTAAACAGAGAACTGAGAGAATATTACTAAACCGAGAGAATATTACTAAACTGAGAGAGTATTACTAAACTGAGAGAGTATTACTAAACTGAGAGAATATTACTAAACTGAGAGAATATTACTAAACTGAGAGAACTGAGAGAGCTGAGAGAATATTACTAAACTGAGAGAGTATTACTAAACTGAGAGAATATTACTAAACTGAGAGAATATTACTAAACTGAGAGAATATTACTAAACTGAGAGAGTATTACTAAACTGAGAGAGTATTACTAAACAGAGGGAGTATAACTAAACCGAGAGAGTATTACTAAACTGAGAGAATATTACTAAACTGAGAGAATATTACTAAGCTGAGAGAATATTACTAAACTGAGAGAGCTGAGAGAATATTACTAAACTGAGAGAATATTACTAAACTGAGAGAGTATTACTAAACTGAGAGAATATTACTAAACTGAGAGAATATTACTGAGAAAGTATTAAACTGAGAGAATATTACTACACTGAGAGAGTATTACTAAACAGAGGGAGTATTACTAAACCGAGAGAGTATTACTAAACTGAGAGAATATTACTAAACTGAGAGAATATTACTAAACTGAGAGAATATTACTAAGGTGAGAGAATATTACTAAACTGAGAGAGCTGAGAGAATATTACTAAACTGAGAGAATATTACTAAACTGAGAGAATATTACTAAACTGAGAGAGTATTACTAAACTGAGAGAATATTACTAAACTGAGAGAGTATTACTAAACTGAGAGAATATTACTAAACTGAGAGAATATTACTAAACTGAGAGAATATTACTAAACTGAGAGAATATTACTAAACAGAGAACTGAGAGAATATTACTAAACCGAGAGAATATTACTAAACTGAGAGAGTATTACTAAACTGAGAGAGTATTACTAAACTGAGAGAATATTACTAAACTGAGAGAATATTACTAAACTGAGAGAATATTACTAAACAGAGAACTGAGAGAGTTGAGAGAATATTACTAAACTGAGGGAATATTACTAAACTGAGAGAATATTACTAAACTGAGAGAGTTTTACTAAACTGAGAGAATATTACTAAACTGAGAGAATATTACTAAACTGAGAGAACTGAGAGAGCTGAGAGAACATTACTAAACTGAGAGAATATTACTAAACTGAGAGAACTGAGAGAGCTGAGAGAATATTACTAAACTGAGAGAATATTACTAAACTGAGAGAATATTACTAGACTGAGAGAGTATTACTAAACTGAGAGAGTATTACTAAACTGAGAGAATATTACTAAACTGAGAGAATATTACTAAACTGAGAGAACTGAGAGAGCTGAGAGAATATTACTAAACTGAGAGAGTATTACTAAACTGAGAGAATATTACTAAACTGAGAGAATATTACTAAACTGAGAGAATATTACTAAACTGAGAGAGTATTACTAAACTGAGAGAGTATTACTAAACAGAGGGAGTATTACTAAACCGAGAGAGTATTACTAAACTGAGAGAATATTACTAAACTGAGAGAATATTACTAAACTGAGAGAATATTACTAAACTGAGAGAATATTACTAAGCTGAGATAATATTACTAAACTGAGAGAGTATTACTAAACTGAGGGAGTATTACTAAACCGAGAGAGTATTACTAACCTGAAAGAGTATTACTAAACTGAGAGAATATTACTAAACTGAGAGAGTATTACTAACCCGAGAGAGTATTACTAAACTGAGAGAATTTTACTAAACTGAGAGAATGTTACTAAACTGAGAGAATATTACTAAACTGAGAGAACTGAGAGAGCTGAGAGAATATTACTAAACTGAGAGAATATTACTAAACTGAGAGAATATTACTAAACTGAGAGAACTGAGAGAGCTGAGAGAATATTACTAAACTGAGAGAGTATTACTAAACTGAGAGAATATTACTAAACTGAGAGAATATTACTAAACTGAGAGAGTATTACTAAACTGAGAGAGTATTACTAAACGAGGGAGTATAACTAAACCGAGAGAGTATTACTAAACTGAGAGAATATTACTAAACTGAGAGAATATTACTAAGCTGAGAGAATATTACTAAACTGAGAGAGCTGAGAGAATATTACTAAACTGAGAGAATATTACTAAACTGAGAGAGTATTACTAAAATGAGAGAATATTACTAAACTGAGAGAATATTACTAAACTGAGAGAATATTACTAAACTGAGAGAGTATTACTAAACAGAGGGAGTATTACTAAACCGAGAGAGTATTACTAAACTGAGAGAATATTACTAAACTGAGAGAATATTACTGAACTGAGAGAATATTACTAAGCTGAGAGAATATTACTAAACTGAGAGAGCTGAGAGAATATTACTAAACTGAGAGAATATTACTAAACTGAGAGAATATTACTAAACTGAGAGAGTATTACTAAACTGAGAGAATATTACTAAACTGAGAGAATATTACTAAACTGAGAGAATATTACTAAACTGAGAGAATATTACTAAACAGAGAACTGAGAGAATATTACTAAACCGAGAGAATATTACTAAACTGAGAGAGTATTACTAAACTGAGAGAGTATTACTAAACTGAGAGAATATTACTAAACTGAGAGAATATTACTAAACTGAGAGAATATTACTAAACAGAGAACTGAGAGAGTTGAGAGAATATTACTAAACTGAGGGAATATTGCTAAAATGAGAGAATATTACTAAACTGAGAGAATATTACTAAACTGAGAGAATATTACTAAACTGAGAGAATATTACTAAACTGAGAGAGTATTACTAAACTGAGAGAGTATTACTAAACAGAGGGAGTATAACTAAACCGAGAGAGTATTACTAAACTGAGAGAATATTACTAAACTGAGAGAATATTACTAAGCTGAGAGAATATTACTAAACTGAGAGAGCTGAGAGAATATTACTAAACTGAGAGAATATTACTAAACTGAGAGAGTATTACTAAAATGAGAGAATATTACTAAACTGAGAGAATATTACTAAACTGAGAGAATATTACTAAACTGAGAGAGTATTACTAAACAGAGGGAGTATTACTAAACCGAGAGAGTATTACTAAACTGAGAGAATATTACTAAACTGAGAGAATATTACTAAACTGAGAGAATATTACTAAGCTGAGAGAATATTACTAAACTGAGAGAGCTGAGAGAATATTACTAAACTGAGAGAATATTACTAAACTGAGAGAATATTACTAAACTGAGAGAGTATTACTAAACTGAGAGAATATTACTAAACTGAGAGAGTATTACTAAACTGAGAGAATATTACTAAACTGAGAGAATATTACTAAACTGAGAGAATATTACTAAACTGAGAGAATATTACTAAACAGAGAACTGAGAGAATATTACTAAACCGAGAGAATATTACTAAACTGAGAGAGTATTACTAAACTGAGAGAGTATTACTAAACTGAGAGAATATTACTAAACTGAGAGAATATTACTAAACTGAGAGAATATTACTAAACAGAGAACTGAGAGAGTTGAGAGAATATTACTAAACTGAGGGAATATTACTAAACTGAGAGAATATTACTAAACTGAGAGAGTTTTACTAAACTGAGAGAATATTACTAAACTGAGAGAATATTACTAAACTGAGAGAACTGAGAGAGCTGAGAGAACATTACTAAACTGAGAGAATATTACTAAACTGAGAGAACTGAGAGAGCTGAGAGAATATTACTAAACTGAGAGAATATTACTAAACTGAGAGAATATTACTAGACTGAGAGAGTATTACTAAACTGAGAGAGTATTACTAAACTGAGAGAATATTACTAAACTGAGAGAATATTACTAAACTGAGAGAACTGAGAGAGCTGAGAGAATATTACTAAACTGAGAGAGTATTACTAAACTGAGAGAATATTACTAAACTGAGAGAATATTACTAAACTGAGAGAATATTACTAAACTGAGAGAGTATTACTAAACTGAGAGAGTATTACTAAACAGAGGGAGTATTACTAAACCGAGAGAGTATTACTAAACTGAGAGAATATTACTAAACTGAGAGAATATTACTAAACTGAGAGAATATTACTAAACTGAGAGAATATTACTAAGCTGAGATAATATTACTAAACTGAGAGAGTATTACTAAACTGAGGGAGTATTACTAAACCGAGAGAGTATTACTAACCTGAAAGAGTATTACTAAACTGAGAGAATATTACTAAACTGAGAGAGTATTACTAACCCGAGAGAGTATTACTAAACTGAGAGAATTTTACTAAACTGAGAGAATGTTACTAAACTGAGAGAATATTACTAAACTGAGAGAACTGAGAGAGCTGAGAGAATATTACTAAACTGAGAGAATATTACTAAACTGAGAGAATATTACTAAACTGAGAGAACTGAGAGAGCTGAGAGAATATTACTAAACTGAGAGAGTATTACTAAACTGAGAGAATATTACTAAACTGAGAGAATATTACTAAACTGAGAGAGTATTACTAAACTGAGAGAGTATTACTAAACGAGGGAGTATAACTAAACCGAGAGAGTATTACTAAACTGAGAGAATATTACTAAACTGAGAGAATATTACTAAGCTGAGAGAATATTACTAAACTGAGAGAGCTGAGAGAATATTACTAAACTGAGAGAATATTACTAAACTGAGAGAGTATTACTAAAATGAGAGAATATTACTAAACTGAGAGAATATTACTAAACTGAGAGAATATTACTAAACTGAGAGAGTATTACTAAACAGAGGGAGTATTACTAAACCGAGAGAGTATTACTAAACTGAGAGAACTGAGAGAGCTGAGAGAATATTACTAAACTGAGAGAATATTACTAAACTGAGAGAATATTACTAGACTGAGAGAGTATTACTAAACTGAGAGAGTATTACTAAACTGAGAGAATATTACTAAACTGAGAGAATATTACTAAACTGAGAGAACTGAGAGAGCTGAGAGAATATTACTAAACTGAGAGAGTATTACTAAACTGAGAGAATATTACTAAACTGAGAGAATATTACTAAACTGAGAGAATATTACTAAACTGAGAGAATATTACTAAACTGAGAGAGTATTACTAAACAGAGGGAGTATTACTAAACCGAGAGAGTATTACTAAACTGAGAGAATATTACTAAACTGAGAGAATATTACTAAACTGAGAGAATATTACTAAGCTGAGATAATATTACTAAACTGAGAGAGTATTACTAAACTGAGGGAGTATTACTAAACCGAGAGAGTATTACTAACCTGAAAGAGTATTACTAAACTGAGAGAATATTACTAAACTGAGAGAGTATTACTAACCCGAGAGAGTATTACTAAACTGAGAGAATATTACTAAACTGAGAGAATGTTACTAAACTGAGAGAATATTACTAAACTGAGAGAACTGAGAGAGCTGAGAGAATATTACTAAACTGAGAGAGTATTACTAAACTGAGAGAATATTACTAAACTGAGAGAACTGAGAGAGCTGAGAGAATATTACTAAACTGAGAGAGTATTACTAAACTGAGAGAATATTACTAAACTGAGAGAATATTACTAAACTGAGAGAGTATTACTAAACTGAGAGAGTATTACTAAACGAGGGAGTATAACTAAACCGAGAGAGTATTACTAAACTGAGAGAATATTACTAAACTGAGAGAATATTACTAAGCTGAGAGAATATTACTAAACTGAGAGAGCTGAGAGAATATTACTAAACTGAGAGAATATTACTAAACTGAGAGAGTATTACTAAAATTAGAGAATATTACTAAACTGAGAGAATATTACTAAACTGAGAGAATATTACTAAACTGAGAGAGTATTACTAAACAGAGGGAGTATTACTAAACCGAGAGAGTATTACTAAACTGAGAGAATATTACTAAACTGAGAGAATATTACTAAACTGAGAGAATATTACTAAGCTGAGAGAATATTACTAAACTGAGAGAGCTGAGAGAATATTACTAAACTGAGAGAATATTACTAAACTGAGAGAATATTACTAAACTGAGAGAGTATTACTAAACTGAGAGAATATTACTAAACTGAGAGAATATTACTAAACTGAGAGAATATTACTAAACTGAGAGAATATTACTAAACAGAGAACTGAGAGAATATTACTAAACCGAGAGAATATTACTAAACTGAGAGAGTATTACTCAACTGAGAGAGTATTACTAAACTGAGAGAATATTACTAAACTGAGAGAGTATTACTAAACTGAGAGAATATTACTAAACAGAGAACTGAGAGAGGTGAGAGAATATTACTAAACTGAGGGAATATTGCTAAAATGAGAGAATATTACTAAACTGAGAGAATATTACTAAACTGAGAGAATATTACTAAACTGAGAGAATATTACTAAACTGAGAGAGTATTACTAAACTGAGAGAGTATTACTAAACTGAGAGAGTATTACTAAACAGAGGGAGTATAACTAAACCGAGAGAGTATTACTAAACTGAGAGAATATTACTAAACTGAGAGAATATTACTAAGCTGAGAGAATATTACTAAACTGAGAGAGCTGAGAGAATATTACTAAACTGAGAGAATATTACTAAACTGAGAGAGTATTACTAAAATGAGAGAATATTACTAAACTGAGAGAATATTACTAAACTGAGAGAATATTACTAAACTGAGAGAGTATTACTAAACAGAGGGAGTATTACTAAACCGAGAGAGTATTACTAAACTGAGAGAATATTACTAAACTGAGAGAATATTACTAAACTGAGAGAATATTACTAAGCTGAGAGAATATTACTAAACTGAGAGAGCTGAGAGAATATTACTAAACTGAGAGAATATTACTAAACTGAGAGAATATTACTAAACTGAGAGAGTATTACTAAACTGAGAGAATATTACTAAACTGAGACAGTATTACTAAACTGAGAGAATATTACTAAACTGAGAGAATATTACTAAACTGAGAGAATATTACTAAACTGAGAGAATATTACTAAACAGAGAACTGAGAGAATATTACTAAACCGAGAGAATATTACTAAACTGAGAGAGTATTACTAAACTGAGAGAGTATTACTAAACTGAGAGAATATTACTAAACTGAGAGAATATTACTAAACTGAGAGAATATTACTAAACAGAGAACTGAGAGAGTTGAGAGAATATTACTAAACTGAGGGAATATTACTAAACTGAGAGAATATTACTAAACTGAGAGAGTTTTACTAAACTGAGAGAATATTACTAAACTGAGAGAATATTACTAAACTGAGAGAACATTACTAAACTGAGAGAGTATTACTAAACTGAGAGAGTATTACTAAACTGAGAGAATATTACTAAACTGAGAGAATATTACTAGACTGAGAGAGTATTACTAAACTGAGAGAGTATTACTAAACTGAGAGAATATTACTAAACTGAGAGAATATTACTAAACTGAGAGAACTGAGAGAGCTGAGAGAATATTACTAAACTGAGAGAGTATTACTAAACTGAGAGAATATTACTAAACTGAGAGAATATTACTAAACTGAGAGAATATTACTAAACTGAGAGAGTATTACTAAACTGAGAGAGTATTACTAAACAGAGGGAGTATTACTAAACCGAGAGAGTATTACTAAACTGAGAGAATATTACTAAACTGAGAGAATATTACTAAACTGAGAGAATATTACTAAACTGAGAGAATATTACTAAGCTGAGATAATATTACTAAACTGAGAGAGTATTACTAAACTGAGGGAGTATTACTAAACCGAGAGAGTATTACTAACCTGAAAGAGTATTACTAAACTGAGAGAATATTACTAAACTGAGAGAGTATTACTAACCCGAGAGAGTATTACTAAACTGAGAGAATTTTACTAAACTGAGAGAATGTTACTAAACTGAGAGAATATTACTAAACTGAGAGAACTGAGAGAGCTGAGAGAATATTACTAAACTGAGAGAATATTACTAAACTGAGAGAATATTACTAAACTGAGAGAACTGAGAGAGCTGAGAGAATATTACTAAACTGAGAGAGTATTACTAAACTGAGAGAATATTACTAAACTGAGAGAATATTACTAAACTGAGAGAGTATTACTAAACTGAGAGAGTATTACTAAACGAGGGAGTATAACTAAACCGAGAGAGTATTACTAAACTGAGAGAATATTACTAAACTGAGAGAATATTACTAAGCTGAGAGAATATTACTAAACTGAGAGAGCTGAGAGAATATTACTAAACTGAGAGAATATTACTAAACTGAGAGAGTATTACTAAAATGAGAGAATATTACTAAACTGAGAGAATATTACTAAACTGAGAGAATATTACTAAACTGAGAGAGTATTACTAAACAGAGGGAGTATTACTAAACCGAGAGAGTATTACTAAACTGAGAGAATATTACTAAACTGAGAGAATATTACTAAACTGAGAGAATATTACTAAGCTGAGAGAATATTACTAAACTGAGAGAGCTGAGAGAATATTACTAAACTGAGAGAATATTACTAAACTGAGAGAATATTACTAAACTGAGAGAGTATTACTAAACTGAGAGAATATTACTAAACTGAGAGAATATTACTAAACTGAGAGAATATTACTAAACTGAGAGAATATTACTAAACAGAGAACTGAGAGAATATTACTAAACCGAGAGAATATTACTAAACTGAGAGAGTATTACTAAACTGAGAGAGTATTACTAAACTGAGAGAATATTACTAAACTGAGAGAATATTACTAAACTGAGAGAATATTACTAAACATAGAACTGAGATAGTTGAGAGAATATTACTAAACTGAGGGAATATTGCTAAAATGAGAGAATATTACTAAACTGAGAGAATATTACTAAACTGAGAGAATATTACTAAACTGAGAGAGTATTACTAAACAGAGGGAGTATTACTAAACCGAGAGAGTATTACTAAACTGAGAGAATATTACTAAACTGAGAGAATATTACTAAACTGAGAGAATATTACTAAGCTGAGAGAATATTACTAAACTGAGAGAGCTGAGAGAATATTACTAAACTGAGAGAATATTACTAAACTGAGAGAATATTACTAAACTGAGAGAGTATTACTAAACTGAGAGAATATTACTAAACTGAGAGAATATTACTAAACTGAGAGAATATTACTAAACAGAGAACTGAGAGAATATTACTAAACCGAGAGAATATTACTAAACTGAGAGAGTATTACTAAACTGAGAGAGTATTACTAAACTGAGAGAATATTACTAAACTGAGAGAATATTACTAAACTGAGAGAACTGAGAGAGCTGAGAGAATATTACTAAACTGAGAGAGTATTACTAAACTGAGAGAATATTACTAAACTGAGAGAATATTACTAAACTGAGAGAATATTACTAAACTGAGAGAGTATTACTAAACTGAGAGAGTATTACTAAACAGAGGGAGTATAACTAAACCGAGAGAGTATTACTAAACTGAGAGAATATTACTAAACTGAGAGAATATTACTAAGCTGAGAGAATATTACTAAACTGAGAGAGCTGAGAGAATATTACTAAACTGAGGGAATATTGCTAAAATGAGAGAATATTACTAAACTGAGAGAATATTACTAAACTGAGAGAATATTACTAAACTGAGAGAGTATTACTAAACAGAGGGAGTATTACTAAACCGAGAGAGTATTACTAAACTGAGAGAATATTACTAAACTGAGAGAATATTACTAAACTGAGAGAATATTACTAAGCTGAGAGAATATTACTAAACTGAGAGAGCTGAGAGAATATTACTAAACTGAGAGAATATTACTAAACTGAGAGAATATTACTAAACTGAGAGAATATTACTAAACTGAGAGAGTATTACTAAACTGAGAGAATATTACTAAACTGAGAGAATATTACTAAACAGAGAACTGAGAGAATATTACTAAACCGAGAGAATATTACTAAACTGAGAGAGTATTACTAAACTGAGAGAGTATTACTAAACTGAGAGAATATTACTAAACTGAGAGAATATTACTAAACTGAGAGAACTGAGAGAGCTGAGAGAATATTACTAAACTGAGAGAGTATTACTAAACTGAGAGAATATTACTAAACTGAGAGAATATTACTAAACTGAGAGAATATTACTAAACTGAGAGAGTATTACTAAACTGAGAGAGTATTACTAAACAGAGGGAGTATAACTAAACCGAGAGAGTATTACTAAACTGAGAGAATATTACTAAACTGAGAGAATATTACTAAGCTGAGAGAATATTACTAAACTGAGAGAGCTGAGAGAATATTACTAAACTGAGAGAATATTACTAAACTGAGAGAGTATTACTAAAATGAGAGAATATTACTAAACTGAGAGAATATTACTAAACTGAGAGAATATTACTAAACTGAGAGAGTATTACTAAACAGAGGGAGTATTACTAAACCGAGAGAGTATTACTAAACTGAGAGAATATTACTAAACTGAGAGAATATTACTAAACTGAGAGAATATTACTAAGCTGAGAGAATATTACTAAACTGAGAGAGCTGAGAGAATATTACTAAACTGAGAGAATATTACTAAACTGAGAGAATATTACTAAACTGAGAGAGTATTACTAAACTGAGAGAATATTACTAAACTGAGAGAGTATTACTAAACTGAGAGAATATTACTAAACTGAGAGAATATTACTAAACTGAGAGAATATTACTAAACTGAGAGAATATTACTAAACAGAGAACTGAGAGAATATTACTAAACCGAGAGAATATTACTAAACTGAGAGAGTATTACTAAACTGAGAGAGTATTACTAAACTGAGAGAATATTACTAAACTGAGAGAATATTACTAAACTGAGAGAATATTACTAAACAGAGAACTGAGAGAGTTGAGAGAATATTACTAAACTGAGGGAATATTACTAAACTGAGAGAATATTACTAAACTGAGAGAGTTTTACTAAACTGAGAGAATATTACTAAACTGAGAGAATATTACTAAACTGAGAGAACTGAGAGAGCTGAGAGAACATTACTAAACTGAGAGAATATTACTAAACTGAGAGAACTGAGAGAGCTGAGAGAATATTACTAAACTGAGAGAATATTACTAAACTGAGAGAATATTACTAGACTGAGAGAGTATTACTAAACTGAGAGAGTATTACTAAACTGAGAGAATATTACTAAACTGAGAGAATATTACTAAACTGAGAGAACTGAGAGAGCTGAGAGAATATTACTAAACTGAGAGAATATTACTAAACTGAGAAAATATTACTAAACTGAGAGAATATTACTAAACTGAGAGAATATTACTAAACTGAGAGAACTGAGAGAGCTGACAGAATATTACTAAACTGAGAGAATATTACTGAACTGAGAGAGTATTACTAAACTGAGAGAATTTACTAAACTGAGAGAATATTACTAAACTGAGAGAGTTTTACTAAACTGAGAGAGTATTACTAACCCGAGAGAGTATTACTAAACTGAGAGAATATTACTAAACTGAAAGAATATTACTAAACTGAGAGAATATTACTGAACTGAGAGAGCTGAGAGAATATTACTAGACTGAGAGAGTATTACTAAACTGAGAGAGTATTACTAAACTGAGAGAATATTACTAAACTGAGAGAACTGAGAGAGCTGAGAGAATATTACTAAACTGAGAGAATATTACTAAACTGAGAAAATATTACTAAACTGAGAGAATATTACTAAACTGAGAGAATATTACTAAACTGAGAAAATATTACTAAACTGAGAGAACTGAGAGAGCTGAGACAATATTACTAAACAGAGAGTAATACTAAACTGAGAGAATATTACTAAACTGAGAGAATATTACTAAACTGAGAGAATATTACTAAACTGAGAGAACTGAGAGAGCTGAGAGAATATTACTAAACTGAGAGAATATTACTAAACTGAGAGAACTGAGAGAGCTGAGAGAATATTACTAAACTGAGAGAATATTACTAAACTGAGAGAATATTACTAGACTGAGAGAGTATTACTAAACTGAGAGAGTATTACTAAACTGAGAGAATATTACTAAACTGAGAGAACTGAGAGAGCTGAGAGAATATTACTAAACTGAGAGAATATTACTAAACTGAGAAAATATTACTAAACTGAGAGAATATTACTAAACTGAGAGAATATTACTAAACTGAGAGAACTGAGAGAGCTGAGAGAATATTACTAAACTGAGAGAATATTACTGAACTGAGAGAGTATTACTAAACTGAGAGAATTTACTAAACTGAGAGAATATTACTAAACTGAGAGAGTTTTACTAAACTGAGAGAGTATTACTAACCCGAGAGAGTTTTACTAAACTGAGAGAATATTACTAAACTGAGAGAATATTACTAAACTGAGAGAATATTACTAAACTGAGAGAACTGAGAGAGCTGAGAGAATATTACTAAACTGAGAGAATATTACTAAACTGAGAGAATATTACTAAACTGAGAGAACTGAGAGAGCTGAGACAATATTACTAAACAGAGAGTAATACTAAACTGAGAGAATATTACTAAACTGAGAGAATATTACTAAACTGAGAGAATATTACTAAACTGAGAGAGTATTACTAAACTGAGAGAGTATTACTAACTCGAGAGAGTATTACTAAACTGAGAGAATATTACTAAACTGAGAGAATATTACTAAACTGAGAGAATATTACTAAGCTGAGAGAATATTACTAAACTGAGAGAGCTGAGAGAATATTACTAAACTGAGAGAATATTATTATCCCGAGAGAGTATTACTAAACTGAGAGAGTATTACTAAACTGAGAGAATATTACTAAACTGAGAGAATATTACTAAACTGAGAGAATATTACTAAACTGAGAGAGCTGAGAGAATATTACTAAACTGAGAGAATATTACTAAACTGAGAGAGTATTACTAGACTGAGAGAGTATTACTCACCGGAGAGATTATTACTAAACTGAGAGAATATGACTAAATTGAGAGAATATTACTAAACTGAGAGAGTTTTACTAAATTGAGAGGGTATTACTAACCCGAGAGAGTATTACTAAACTGAGAGAATATTACTAAACTGAGAGAATATTACTAAACTGAGAGAATATTACTAAACTGAGAGAATATTACTAAGCTGAGAGAATATTACTAAACTGAGAGAGCTGAGAGAATATTACTAAACTGAGAGAATATTACTAAACTGAGAGAATATTACTAAACTGAGAGAGTATTACTAAACTGAGAGAATATTACTAAACTGAGAGAATATTACTAAACTGAGAGAATATTACTAAACAGAGAACTGAGAGAATACTACTAAACCGAGAGAATATTACTAAACTGAGAGAGTATTACTAAACTGAGAGAGTATTACTAAACTGAGAGAATATTACTAAACTGAGAGAATATTACTAAACTGAGAGAATATTACTAAACAGAGAACTGAGAGAGTTGAGAGAATATTACTAAACTGAGGGAATATTACTAAACTGAGAGAATATTACTAAACTGAGAGAGTTTTACTAACCCGAGAGAGTATTACTAAACTGAGAGAATATTACTAAACTGAGAGAATATTACTAAACTGAGAGAACTGAGAGAGCTGAGAGAACATTACTTAACTGAGAGAATATTACTAAACTGAGAGAACTGAGAGAGCTGAGAGAATATTACTAAACTGAGAGAATATTACTAAACTGAGAGAATATTACTAGACTGAGAGAGTATTACTAAACTGAGAGAGTATTACTAAACTGAGAGAATATTACTAAACTGAGAGAATATTACTAAACTGAGAGAACTGAGAGAGCTGAGAGAATATTACTAAAGTGAGAGAGTATTACTAAACTGAGAAAATATTACTAAACTGAGAGAATATTACTAAACTGAGAGAATATTACTAAACTGAGAGAACTGAGAGAGCTGAGAGAATATTACTAAACTGAGAGAGTATTACTAAACTGAGAGAATTTACTAAACTGAGAGAATATTACTAAACTGCGAGAGTTTTACTAAACTGAGAGAGTATTACTAACCCGAGAGAGTATTACTAAACTGAGAGAATATTACTAAACTGAGAGAATATTACTAAACTGAGAGAATATTACTAAACTGAGAGAACTGAGAGAGCTGAGAGAATATTACTAAACTGAGAGAATATTACTAAACTGAGAAAATATTAATAAACTGAGAGAACTGAGAGAGCTGAGACAATATTACTAAACAATGAGTAATACTAAACTGAGAGAATATTACTAAACTGAGAGAATATTACTAAACTGAGAGAATATTACTAAACTGAGAGAACTGAGAGAGCTGAGAGAACATTACTAAACTGAGAGAATATTACTAAACTGAGAGAACTGAGAGAGCTGAGAGAATATTACTAAACTGAGAGAATATTACTAAACTGAGAGAATATTACTAGACTGAGAGAGTATTACTAAACTGAGAGAGTATTACTAAACTGAGAGAATATTACTAAACTGAGAGAACTGAGAGAGCTGAGAGAATATTACTAAACTGAGAGAATATTACTAAACTGAGAAAATATTACTAAACTGAGAGAATATTACTAAACTGAGAGAATATTACTAAACTGAGAGAACTGAGAGAGCTGAGAGAATATTACTAAACTGAGAGAATATTACTGAACTGAGAGAGTATTACTAAACTGAGAGAATTTACTAAACTGAGAGAATATTACTAAACTGAGAGAGCTGAGAGAATATTACTAAACTGAGAGAATATTACTAAACTGAGAGAACTGAGAGAGCTGAGAGAATATTACTAAACTGAGAGAGTATTACTAAACTGAGAGAATATTACTAAACTGAGAGAATATTACTAGACTGAGAGAGTACTACTAAACTGAGAGAGTTTTACTAAACTGAGGGAGTATTACTAAACTGAGAGAGTATTACTAAACTGAGAGAGTATTACTAAACTGAGAGAATATTACTAAACTGAGAGAATATAACTAAACTGAGAGAATATTACTAAACTGAGAGAATATTACTAAACTGAGAGAATATTACTAAACTGAGAGAATATTACTAAACTGAGAGAGTATTACTAAACTGAGGGAGTATTACTAAACCCAGAGAGTATTACTAACCTGAGAGAGTATTACTAAACTGAGAGAATATTACTAAACTGTGAGAGTATTACTAAACTGAGAGAGTATTACTAACCCGAGAGAGTATTACTAAACTGAGAGAATATTACTAAACTGAGAGAATATTACTAAACTGAGAGAATATTACTAAGCTGAGAGAATATTACTAAACTGAGAGAATATTACTGAACTGAGAGAGTATTACTAAACTGAGAGAATTTACTAAACTGAGAGAATATTACTAAACTGAGAGAGTTTTACTAAACTGAGAGAGTATTACTAACCCGAGAGAGAGAGAATATTACTAAACTGAGAGAGCTGAGAGAATAAACTGAGAGAGCTGAGAGAATATTACTAAACTGAGAGAATATTACTAAACTGAGAGAACTGAGAGAGCTGAGAGAATATTACTAAACTGAGAGAGTATTACTAAACTGAGAGAATATTACTAAACTGAGAGAATATTACTAGACTGAGAGAGTACTACTAAACTGAGAGAGTTTTACTAAACTGAGGGAGTATTACTAAACCGAGAGAGTATTACTAACCTGAGAGAGTATTACTAAACTGAGAGAATATTACTAAACTGAGAGAATATAACTAAACTGAGAGAATATTACTAAACTGAGAGAATATTACTAAACTGAGAGAATATTACTAAACTGAGAGAATATTACTAAACTGAGAGAGTATTACTAAACTGAGGGAGTATTACTAAACCCAGAGAGTATTACTAACCTGAGAGAGTATTACTAAACTGAGAGAATATTACTAAACTGTGAGAGTATTACTAAACTGAGAGAGTATTACTAACCCGAGAGAGTATTACTAAACTGAGAGAATATTACTAAACTGAGAGAATATTACTAAACTGAGAGAATATTACTAAGCTGAGAGAATATTACTAAACTGAGAGAATATTACTAAACTGAGAGAGTATTACTAAACTGAGAGAATATTACTAAACTGAGAGAGTTTTACTAAACTGAGAGAGTATTACTAACCCGAGAGAGTATTACTAAACTGAGAGAATATTACTAAACTGAGAGAGTATTACTAAACTGAGAGAATATTACTAAACTGAGAGAGTTTTACTAAACTGAGAGAGTATTACTAACCCGAGAGAGTATTACTAAACTGAGAGAATATTACTAAACTGAGAGAGTTTTACTAAACTGAGAGAGTATTACTAAACTGAGAGAGTATTACTAAACTGAGAGAATATTACTAAACTGAGAGAATATTACTAAACTGAGAGAATATGACTAAACTGAGAGAACTGAGAGAGCTGAGAGAATATTACTAAACTGAGAGAATATTACTAAACTGAGAGAACTGAGAGAGCTGAGAGAATATTACTAAACTGAGAGAGTATTACTAGACTGAGAGAGTATTACTAAACTGAGAGAATATTACTAAACTGATAGAGTATTACTAAACTGAGAGAGTATTACTAAACTGAGGGAGTATTACTAAACCGAGAGAGTATTACTAACCTGAGAGAGTATTACTAAACTGAGAGAATATTACTAAACTGTGAGAGTATTACTAAACTGAGAGAGTATTACTAACCCGAGAGAGTATTACTAAACTGAGAGATTATTACTAAACTGAGAGAATATTACTAAACTAAGAGAATATTACTAAGCTGAGAGAATATTACTAAACTGAGAGAGCTGAGAGAATATTACTAAACTGAGAGAGTATTACTAAACAGAGGGAGTACTACTAAACCGAGAGAGTATTACTAACCTGAGAGAGTATTACTAAAGTGAGAGAGTATTACTAACCCGGGAAAGTATTACTAAACTGAGAGAATATTACTAAACTGAGAGAGTATTACTAAACTGAGAGAATATTACTAAACTGAGAGAATATTACTAAACTGAGAGAATATTACTAAACTGAGAGAACTGAGAGAGCTGAGAGAATATTACTAAACTGAGAGAATATTACTAAACTGAGAAAATATTACTAAACTGAGAGAATATTACTAAACTGAGAGAATATTACTAAACTGAGAGAACTGAGAGAGCTGAGAGAATATTACTAAACTGAGAGAATATTACTGAACTGAGAGAGTATTACTAAACTGAGAGAATTTACTAAACTGAGAGAATATTACTAAACTGAGAGAGTATTACTAACCCGAGAGAGTATTACTAAACTGAGAGAATATTACTAAACTGAGAGAATATTACTAAACTGAGAGAATATTACTAAACTGAGAGAATATTACTAAACTGAGAGAACTGACAATATTACTGAGAGAATATTACTAAACTGAGAGAATATTACTAAACTGAGAGAATATTACTAAACTGAGAGAATATTACTAAACTGAGAGAACTGAGAGAGCTGAGAGAACATTACTAAACTGAGAGAATATTACTAAACTGAGAGAATATTACTAGACTGAGAGAGTATTACTAAACTGAGAGAGTATTACTAAACTGAGAGAATATTACTAAACTGAGAGAACTGAGAGAGCTGAGAGAATATTACTAAACTGAGAGAATATTACTAAACTGAGAAAATATTACTAAACTGAGAGAATATTACTAAACTGAGAGAATATTACTAAACTGAGAGAACTGAGAGAGCTGAGAGAATATTACTAAACTGAGAGAATATTACTGAACTGAGAGAGTATTACTAAACTGAGAGAATTTACTAAACTGAGAGAATATTACTAAACTGAGAGAGTTTTACTAAACTGAGAGAGTATTACTAACCCGAGAGAGTATTACTAAACTGAGAGAGTTTTACTAAACTGAGGGAGTATTACTAAACCGAGAGAGTATTACTAACCTGAGAGAGTATTACTAAACTGAGAGAATATTACTAAACTGAGAGAATATAACTAAACTGAGAGAATATTACTAAACTGAGAGAATATTACTAAACTGAGAGAATATTACTAAACTGAGAGAATATTACTAAACTGAGAGAGTATTACTAAACTGAGGGAGTATTACTAAACCCAGAGAGTATTACTAACCTGAGAGAGTATTACTAAACTGAGAGAATATTACTAAACTGTGAGAGTATTACTAAACTGAGAGAGTATTACTAACCCGAGAGAGTATTACTAAACTGAGAGAATATTACTAAACTGAGAGAATATTACTAAACTGAGAGAATATTACTAAGCTGAGAGAATATTACTAAACTGAGAGAATATTACTAAACTGAGAGAGTATTACTAAACTGAGAGAACTGAGAGAGTTGAGAGAATATTACTAAACTGAGAGAGTATTACTAAACTGAGAGAATATTACTAAACTGAGAGAGTTTTACTAAACTGAGAGAGTATTACTAACCCGAGAGAGTATTACTAAACTGAGAGAATATTACTAAACTGAGAGAGTATTACTAAACTGAGAGAATATTACTAAACTGAGAGAGTTTTACTAAACTGAGAGAGTATTACTAACCCGAGAGAGTATTACTAAACTGAGAGAATATTACTAAACTGAGAGAGTATTACTAAACTGAGAGAATATTACTAAACTGAGAGAGTTTTACTAAACTGAGAGAGTATTACTAACCGGAGAGAGTATTACTAAACTGAGAGAATATGACTAAACTGAGAGAACTGAGAGAGCTGAGAGAATATGACTAAACTGAGAGAATATTACTAAACTGAGAGAACTGAGAGAGCTGAGAGAATATTACTAAACTGAGAGAGTATTACTAGACTGAGAGAGTATTACTAAACTGAGAGAATATTACTAAACTGATAGAGTATTACTAAACTGAGAGAGTATTACTAAACTGAGGGAGTATTACTAAACCGAGAGAGTATTACTAACCTGAGAGAGTATTACTAAACTGAGAGAATATTACTAAACTGTGAGAGTATTACTAAACTGAGAGAGTATTACTAACCCGAGAGAGTATTACTAAACTGAGAGATTATTACTAAACTGAGAGAATATTACTAAACTAAGAGAATATTACTAAGCTGAGAGAATATTACTAAACTGAGAGAGCTGAGAGAATATTACTAAACTGAGAGAGTATTACTAAACAGAGGGAGTACTACTAAACCGAGAGAGTATTACTAACCTGAGAGAGTATTACTAAAGTGAGAGAGTATTACTAACCCGGGAGAGTATTACTAAACTGAGAGAATATTACTAAACTGAGAGAGTATTACTAAACTGAGAGAATATTACTAAACTGAGAGAATATTACTAAACTGAGAGAATATTACTAAACTGAGAGAACTGAGAGAGCTGAGAGAATATTACTAAACTGAGAGAATATTACTAAACTGAGAAAATATTACTAAACTGAGAGAATATTACTAAACTGAGAGAATATTACTAAACTGAGAGAACTGAGAGAGCTGAGAGAATATTACTAAACTGAGAGAATATTACTGAACTGAGAGAGTATTACTAAACTGAGAGAATTTACTAAACTGAGAGAATATTACTAAACTGAGAGAGTATTACTAACCCGAGAGAGTATTACTAAACTGAGAGAATATTACTAAACTGAGAGAGCTGAGAGAATATTACTAAACTGAGAGAATATTACTAAACTGAGAAAATATTACTAAACTGAGAGAACTGAGAGAGCTGAGACAATATTACTAAACAGAGAGTAATACTAAACTGAGAGAATATTACTAAACTGAGAGAATATTACTAAACTGAGAGAATATTACTAAACTGAGAGAACTGAGAGAGCTGAGAGAACATTACTAAACTGAGAGAATATTACTAAACTGAGAGAATATTACTAGACTGAGAGAGTATTACTAAACTGAGAGAGTATTACTAAACTGAGAGAATATTACTAAACTGAGAGAATATTACTAAACTGAGAAAATATTACTAAACTGAGAGAATATTACTAAACTGAGAGAATATTACTAAACTGAGAGAACTGAGAGAGCTGAGAGAATATTACTAAACTGAGAGAATATTACTGAACTGAGAGAGTATTACTAAACTGAGAGAATTTACTAAACTGAGAGAATATTACTAAACTGAGAGAGTTTTACTAAACTGAGAGAGTATTACTAACCCGAGAGAGTATTACTAAACTGAGAGAATATTACTAAACTGAGAGAACTGAGAGAGCTGAGAGAATATTACTAAACTGAGAGAATATTACTAAACTGAGAGAACTGAGAGAGCTGAGAGAATATTACTAAACTGAGAGAGTATTACTAAACTGAGAGAATATTACTAAACTGAGAGAATATTACTAGACTGAGAGAGTACTACTAAACTGAGAGAGTTTTACTAAACTGAGGGAGTATTACTAAACCGAGAGAGTATTACTAACCTGAGAGAGTATTACTAAACTGAGAGAATATTACTAAACTGAGAGAATATAACTAAACTGAGAGAATATTACTAAACTATAAACTGAGAGAATATTACTAAACTGAGAGAACTGAGAGAATACTACTAAACTGAGAGAGTATTACTAAACTGAGGGAGTATTACTAAACCGAGAGAGTATTACTAACCTGAGAGAGTATTACTAAACTGAGAGAATATTACTAAACTGAGAGAGTATTACTAAACTGAGAGAGTATTACTAACCCGAGAGAGTATTACTAAACTGAGAGAATATTACTAAACTGAGAGAATATTACTAAACTGAGAGAATATTACTAAGCTGAGAGAATATTACTAAACTGAGAGAATATTACTAAACTGAGAGAGTATTACTAAACTGAGAGAACTGAGAGAGTTGAGAGAATATTACTAAACTGAGAGAGTATTACTAAACTGAGAGAATATTACTAAACTGAGAGAGTTTTACTAAACTGAGAGAGTATTACTAACCCGAGAGAGTATTACTAAACTGAGAGAATATTACTAAACTGAGAGAGTTTTACTAAACTGAGAGAGTATTACTAAACTGAGAGAATATTACTAAACTGAGAGAATATTACTGAGAGAATAAACTGAGAGAATATGACTAAACTGAGAGAACTGAGAGAGCTGAGAGAATATTACTAAACTGAGAGAATATTACTGAGAGAATATTACTAAACTGAGAGAACTGACTAAACTGAGAGAGTATTACTAACCCGAGAGAGTATTACTAAACTGAGAGAATATTACTAAACTGAGAGAGCTGAGAGAATATTACTAAACTGAGAGAGTATTACTAGACTGAGAGAGTATTACTAAACTGAGAGAATATTACTAAACTGATAGAGTATTACTAAACTGAGAGAGTATTACTAAACTGAGGGAGTATTACTAAACCGAGAGAGTATTACTAACCTGAGAGAGTATTACTAAACTGAGAGAATATTACTAAACTGTGAGAGTATTACTAAACTGAGAGAGTATTACTAACCCGAGAGAGTATTACTAAACTGAGAGATTATTACTAAACTGAGAGAATATTACTAAACTAAGAGAATATTACTAAGCTGAGAGAATATTACTAAACTGAGAGAGCTGAGAGAATATTACTAAACTGAGAGAGTATTACTAAACCGAGGGAGTACTACTAAAACGAGAGAGTATTACTAACCTGAGAGAGTATTACTAAAGTGAGAGAGTATTACTAACCCGGGAGAGTATTACTAAACTGAGAGAATATTACTAAACTGAGAGAGTATTACTAAACTGAGAGAATATTACTAAACTGAGAGAATATTACTAAACTGAGAGAATATTACTAAACTGAGAGAACTGAGAGAGCTGAGAGAATATTACTAAACTGAGAGAATATTACTAAACTGAGAAAATATTACTAAACTGAGAGAATATTACTAAACTGAGAGAATATTACTAAACTGAGAGAACTGAGAGAGCTGAGAGAATATTACTAAACTGAGAGAATATTACTGAACTGAGAGAGTATTACTAAACTGAGAGAATTTACTAAACTGAGAGAATATTACTAAACTGAGAGATTATTACTAACCCGAGAGAGTATTACTAAACTGAGAGAATATTACTAAACTGAGAGAGCTGAGAGAATATTACTAAACTGAGAGAATATTACTAAACTGAGAGAACTGAGAGAGCTGAGAGAATATTACTAAACTGAGAGAGTATTACTAAACTGAGAGAATATTACTAAACTGAGAGAATATTACTAGACTGAGAGAGTACTACTAAACTGAGAGAGTTTTACTAAACTGAGGGAGTATTACTAAACCGAGAGAGTATTACTAACCTGAGAGAGTATTAATAAACTGAGAGAATATTACTAAACTGAGAGAATATAACTAAACTGAGAGAGTATTACTAAACTGAGAGAGTATTACTAAACTGAGAGAGTATTACTAAACTGAGAGAATATTACTAAACTGAGAGAATATTACTAAACTGAGAGAATATGACTAAACTGAGAGAACTGAGAGAGCTGAGAGAATATTACTAAACTGAGAGAATATTACTAAACTGAGAGAACTGAGAGAGCTGAGAGAATATTACTAAACTGAGAGAGTATTACTAGACTGAGAGAGTATTACTAAACTGAGAGAATATTACTAAACTGATAGAGTATTACTAAACTGAGAGAGTATTACTAAACTGAGGGAGTATTACTAAACCGAGAGAGTATTACTAACCTGAGAGAGTATTACTAAAGTGAGAGAGTATTACTAACCCGGGAGAGTATTACTAAACTGAGAGAATATTACTAAACTGAGAGAGTATTACTAAACTGAGAGAATATTACTAAACTGAGAGAATATTACTAAACTGAGAGAATATTACTAAACTGAGAGAACTGAGAGAGCTGAGAGAATATTACTAAACTGAGAGAATATTACTAAACTGAGAAAATATTACTAAACTGAGAGAATATTACTAAACTGAGAGAATATTACTTACTGAGAACTGAGAGAATATTACTAAACTGAGAGAATATTACTGAACTGAGAGAGTATTACTAAACTGAGAGAATTTACTAAACTGAGAGAATATTACTAAACTGAGAGAGTATTACTAACCCGAGAGAGTATTACTAAACTGAGAGAATATTACTAAACTGAGAGAGCTGAGAGAATATTACTAAACTGAGAGAATATTACTAAACTGAGAGAACTGAGAGAGCTGAGAGAATATTACTAAACTGAGAGAGTATTACTAAACTGAGAGAATATTACTAAACTGAGAGAATATTACTAGACTGAGAGAGTACTACTAAACTGAGAGAGTTTTACTAAACTGAGGGAGTATTACTAAACCGAGAGAGTATTACTAACCTGAGAGAGTATTAATAAACTGAGAGAATATTACTAAACTGAGAGAATATAACTAAACTGAGAGAATATTACTAAACTGAGAGAATATTACTAAACTGAGAGAATATTACTAAACTGAGAGAGTATTACTAAACTGAGGGAGTATTACTAAACCCAGAGAGTATTACTAACCTGAGAGAGTATTACTAAACTGAGAGAATATTACTAAACTGTGAGAGTATTACTAAACTGAGAGAGTATTACTAACCCGAGAGAGTATTACTAAACTGAGAGAATATTACTAAACTGAGAGAATATTACTAAACTGAGAGAATATTACTAAGCTGAGAGAATATTACTAAACTGTGAGAGTATTACTAAACTGAGAGAGTATTACTAACCCGAGAGAGTATTACTAAACTGAGAGAATATTACTAAACTGAGAGAATATTACTAAACTGAGAGAATATTACTAAGCTGAGAGAATATTACTAAACTGAGAGAGCTGAGAGAATATTACTAAACTGAGAGAATATTACTAAACTGAGAGAGTATTACTAAACTGAGAGAATATTACTAAACTGAGAGAATATTACTAAACTGAGAGGATATTACTAAACTGAGAGAATATTACTAAAGAGAGAATATTACTAAACTGAGAGAGTTGAGAGAATATTACTAAACTGAGAGAGTATTACTAAACTGAGAGAATATTACTAAACTGAGAGAGTTTTACTAAACTGAGAGAGTATTACTAAACTGAGAGAGTATTACTAAACTGAGAGAATATTACTAAACTGAGAGAATATTACTAAACTGAGAGAATATGACTAAACTGAGAGAACTGAGAGAGCTGAGAGAATATTACTAAACTGAGAGAATATTACTAAACTGAGAGAATATTACTAAACTGAGAGAACTGAGAGAGCTGAGAGAATATTACTAAACTGAGAGAGTATTACTAGACTGAGAGAGTATTACTAAACTGAGAGAATATTACTAAACTGATAGAGTATTACTAAACTGAGAGAGTATTACTAAACTGAGGGAGTATTACTAAACCGAGAGAGTATTACTAACCTGAGAGAGTATTACTAAACTGAGAGAATATTACTAAACTGTGAGAGTATTACTAAACTGAGAGAGTATTACTAACCCGAGAGAGTATTACTAAACTGAGAGATTATTACTAAACTGAGAGAATATTACTAAACTAAGAGAATATTACTAAGCTGAGAGAATATTACTAAACTGAGAGAGCTGAGAGAATATTACTAAACTGAGAGAGTATTACTAAACAGAGGCAGTACTACTAAACCGAGAGAGTATTACTAACCTGAGAGAGTATTACTAAAGTGAGAGAGTATTACTAACCCGGGAGAGTATTACTAAACTGAGAGAATATTACTAAACTGAGAGAGTATTACTAAACTGAGAGAATATTACTAAACTGAGAGAATATTACTAAACTGAGAGAATATTACTAAACTGAGAGAACTGAGAGAGCTGAGAGAATATTACTAAACTGAGAGAATATTACTAAACTGAGAAAATATTACTAAACTGAGAGAATATTACTAAACTGAGAGAATATTACTAAACTGAGAGAACTGAGAGAGCTGAGAGAATATTACTAAACTGAGAGAATATTACTGAACTGAGAGAGTATTACTAAACTGAGAGAATTTACTAAACTGAGAGAATATTACTAAACTGAGAGAGTATTACTAACCCGAGAGAGTATTACTAAACTGAGAGAATATTACTAAACTGAGAGAGCTGAGAGAATATTACTAAACTGAGAGAATATTACTAAACTGAGAGAACTGAGAGAGCTGACAGAATATTACTAAACTGAGAGAGTATTACTAAACTGAGAGAATATTACTAAACTGAGAGAATATTACTAGACTGAGAGAGTACTACTAAACTGAGAGAGTTTTACTAAACTGAGGGGGTATTACTAAACCGAGAGAGTATTACTAACCTGAGAGAGTATTAATAAACTGAGAGAATATTACTAAACTGAGAGAATATAACTAAACTGAGAGAGTTTTACTAAACTGAGAGAGTATTACTAAACTGAGAGAGTATTACTAAACTGAGAGAATATTACTAAACTGAGAGAATATTACTAAACTGAGAGAATATGACTAAACTGAGAGAACTGAGAGAGCTGAGAGAATATTACTAAACTGAGAGAATATTACTAAACTGAGAGAACTGAGAGAGCTGAGAGAATATTACTAAACTGAGAGAGTATTACTAGACTGAGAGAGTATTACTAAACTGAGAGAATATTACTAAACTGATAGAGTATTACTAAACTGAGAGAGTATTACTAAACTGAGGGAGTATTACTAAACCGAGAGAGTATTACTAACCTGAGAGAGTATTACTAAACTGAGAGAATATTACTAAACTGTGAGAGTATTACTAAACTGAGAGAGTATTACTAACCCGAGAGAGTATTACTAAACTGAGAGATTATTACTAAACTGAGAGAATATTACTAAACTGAGAGAATATTACTAAACTGAGAGAGTATTACTAAACTGAGAGAGTATTACTAAACTGAGAGAGTATTACTAAACTGAGAGAGTATTACTAAACTGAGAGAGTATTACTAAACTGAGAGAGTATTACTAAAGTGAGAGAGTATTACTAACCCGGGAGAGTATTACTAAACTGAGAGAATATTACTAAACTGAGAGAGTATTACTAAACTGAGAGAATATTACTAAACTGAGAGAATATTACTAAACTGAGAGAATATTACTAAACTGAGAGAACTGAGAGAGCTGAGAGAATATTACTAAACTGAGAGAATATTACTAAACTGAGAAAATATTACTAAACTGAGAGAATATTACTAAACTGAGAGAATATTACTAAACTGAGAGAACTGAGAGAGCTGAGAGAATATTACTAAACTGAGAGAATATTACTGAACTGAGAGAGTATTACTAAACTGAGAGAATTTACTAAACTGAGAGAATATTACTAAACTGAGAGAGTATTACTAACCCGAGAGAGTATTACTAAACTGAGAGAATATTACTAAACTGAGAGAGCTGAGAGAATATTACTAAACTGAGAGAATATTACTAAACTGAGAGAACTGAGAGAGCTGAGAGAATATTACTAAACTGAGAGAGTATTACTAAACTGAGAGAATATTACTAAACTGAGAGAATATTACTAAACTGAGAGAGTATTACTAAACTGAGAGAGTATTACTAAACTGAGAGAGTATTACTAAACCGAGAGAGTATTACTAACCTGAGAGAGTATTAATAAACTGAGAGAATATTACTAAACTGAGAGAATATTACTAAACTGAGAGAATATTACTAAACTGAGAGAATATTACTAAACTGAGAGAATATTACTAAACTGAGAGAGTATTACTAAACTGAGGGAGTATTACTAAACCCAGAGAGTATTACTAACCTGAGAGAGTATTACTAAACTGAGAGAATATTACTAAACTGTGAGAGTATTACTAAACTGAGAGAGTATTACTAACCCGAGAGAGTATTACTAAACTGAGAGAATATTACTAAACTGAGAGAATATTACTAAACTGAGAGAATATTACTAAGCTGAGAGAATATTACTAAACTGAGAGAGCTGAGAGAATATTACTAAACTGAGAGAATATTACTAAACTGAGAGAGTATTACTAAACTGAGAGAATATTACTAAACTGAGAGAATATTACTAAACTGAGAGGATATTACTAAACTGAGAGAATATTACTAAACTGAGAGAACTGAGAGAGTTGAGAGAATATTACTAAACTGAGAGAATATTACTAAACTGAGAGAATATTACTAAACTGAGAGAGTTTTACTAAACTGAGAGAGTATTACTAACCCGAGAGAGTATTACTAAACTGAGAGAATATTACTAAACTGAGAGAGTTTTACTAAACTGAGAGAGTATTACTAAACTGAGAGAGTATTACTAAACTGAGAGAATATTACTAAACTGAGAGAATATTACTAAACTGAGAGAATATGACTAAACTGAGAGAACTGAGAGAGCTGAGAGAATATTACTAAACTGAGAGAATATTACTAAACTGAGAGAACTGAGAGAGCTGAGAGAATATTACTAAACTGAGAGAGTATTACTAGACTGAGAGAGTATTACTAAACTGAGAGAATATTACTAAACTGATAGAGTATTACTAAACTGAGAGAGTATTACTAAACTGAGGGAGTATTACTAAACCGAGAGAGTATTACTAACCTGAGAGAGTATTACTAAACTGAGAGAATATTACTAAACTGTGAGAGTATTACTAAACTGAGAGAGTATTACTAACCCGAGAGAGTATTACTAAACTGAGAGATTATTACTAAACTGAGAGAATATTTCTAAACTAAGAGAATATTACTAAGCTGAGAGAATATTACTAAACTGAGAGAGCTGAGAGAATATTACTAAAATGAGAGAATATTACTAAACTGAGAGAGTATTACTGAACTGAGAGAATATTACTAAACTGAGAGAATATTACTAAACTGAGAGAGTATTACTAAACTGAGAGAGTATTACTAAACAGAGGGAGTACTACTAAACCGAGAGAGTATTACTAACCTGAGAGAGTATTACTAAAGTGAGAGAGTATTACTAACCCGGGAGAGTATTACTAAACTGAGAGAATATTACTAAACTGAGAGAGTATTACTAAACTGAGAGAATATTACTAAACTGAGAGAATATTACTAAACTGAGAGAACTGAGAGAGCTGAGAGAATATTACTAAACTGAGATAATATTACTAAACTGAGAAAATATTACTAAACTGAGAGAATATTACTAAACTGAGAGAATATTACTAAACTGAGAGAACTGAGAGAGCTGAGAGAATATTACTAAACTGAGAGAGTATTACTAACCCGAGAGAGTATTACTAAACTGAGAGAATATTACTAAACTGAGAGAATATTACTAAACTGAGAGAATATTACTAAGCTGAGAGAATATTACTAAACTGAGAGAGCTGAGAGAATATTACTAAACTGAGAGAATATTACTAAACTGAGAGAGTATTACTAAACTGAGAGAATATTACTAAACTGAGAGAATATTACTAAACTGAGAGGATATTACTAAACTGAGAGAATATTACTAAACTGAGAGAACTGAGAGAGTTGAGAGAATATTACTAAACTGAGAGAGTATTACTAAACTGAGAGAATATTACTAAACTGAGAGAGTTTTACTAAACTGAGAGAGTATTACTAACCCGAGAGAGTATTACTAAACTGAGGGAATATTACTAAACTGAGAGAGTTTTACTAAACTGAGAGAGTATTACTAAACTGAGAGAGTATTACTAAACTGAGAGAATATTACTAAACTGAGAGAATATGACTAAACTGAGAGAACTGAGAGAGCTGAGAGAATAGTACTAAACTGAGAGAATATTACTAAACTGAGAGAACTGAGAGAGCTGAGAGAATATTACTAAACTGAGAGAGTATTACTAAACTGAGAGAGTATTACTAAACTGAGAGAATATTACTAAACTGAGAGAATATTACTAAACTGAGAGAACTGAGAGAGCTGAGAGAATATTACTAAACTGAGAGAATATTACTAGACTGAGAGAGTATTACTAAACTGAGAGAATATTACTAAACTGAGAGAATATTACTAAACTGAGAGAACTGAGAGAGCTGAGAGAATATTACTAAACTGAGAGAATATTACTAAACTGAGAAAATATTACTAAACTGAGAGAATATTACTAAACTGAGAGAATATTACTAAACTGAGAGAACTGAGAGAGCTGAGAGAATATTACTAAACTGAGAGAATATTACTAAACTGAGAGAGTATTACTAAACTGAGAGAATATTACTAAACTGAGAGAATATTACTAAACTGAGAGAATATTACTAAACTGAGTGAACTGAGAGAGCTGAGAGAATATTACTAAACTGAGAGAATATTACTAAACTGAGAGAACTGAGAGAGCTGAGAGAATATTAATAAACTGAGAGAGTATTACTAAACTGAGAGAATATTACTAAACTGAGAGAATATTACTAAACTGAGAGAGTATTACTAAACTGAGAGAGTATTACTAAACCGAGAGAGTATTACTAACCTGAGAGAGTATTACTAAACTGAGAGAATATTACTAAACTGTGAGAGTATTACTAAACTGAGAGAGTATTACTAACCCGAGAGAGTATTACTAAACTGAGAGAATATTACTAAACTGAGAGAATATTACTAAACTGAGAGAGTATTACTAAACTGAGAGAGTATTACTAACCCGAGAGAGTATTACTAAACTGAGAGAATATTACTAAACTGAGAGAATATTACTAAACTGAGAGAATATTACTAAGCTGAGAGAATATTACTAAACTGAGAGAGCTGAGAGAATATTACTAAAATGAGAGAATATTACTAAACTGAGAGAGTATTACTAAACTAAGAGAATATTACTAAACTGAGAGAATATTACTAAACTGAGAGAGTATTACTAAACTGAGAGAGTATTACTAACCCGAGAGAGTATTACTAAACTGAGAGAATATTACTAAACTGAGAGAATATTACTAAACTGAGAGAATATTACTAAACTGAGAGAACTGAGAGAGCTGAGAGAATATTACTAAACTGAGAGAATATTACTAAACTGAGAGAACTGAGAGAGCTGAGAGAATATTACTAAACTGAGAGAGTATTACTAAACTGAGAGAGTATTACTAAACTGAGAGAGTATTACTAACCCGGGAGAGTATTACTAAACTGAGAGAATATTACTAAACTGAGAGAGTATTACTAAACTGAGAGAATATTACTAAACTGAGAGAGTATTACTAAACTGAGAGAATATTACTAAACTGAGAGAATATTACTAAACTGAGAGAGTTTTACTAAACTGAGAGAGTATTACTAACCTGAGAGAGTTTTACTAAACTGAGAGAATATTACTAAACTGAGAGAGTTTTACTAAACTGAGAGAGTATTACTAAACTGAGAGAGTATTACTAAACTGAGAGAATATTACTAAACTGAGAGAATATTACTAAACTGAGAGAACTGAGAGAGCTGAGAGAATATTACTAAACTGAGAGAATATTACTAAACTGAGAGAACTGAGAGAGCTGAGAGAATATTACTAAACTGAGAGAATATTACTAAACTGAGAGAATATTACTAGACTGAGAGAGTATTACTAAACTGAGAGAGTATTACTAAACTGAGAGAATATTACTAAACTGAGAGAATATTACTAAACTGAGAGAACTGAGAGAGCTGAGAGAATATTACTAAACTGAGAGAATATTACTGAACTGAGAGAGTATTACTAAACTGAGAGAATTTACTAAACTGAGGGAATATTACTAAACTGAGAGAGTATTACTAAACTGAGAGAATATTACTAAACTGAGAGAATATTACTAAACTGAGAGAGTTTTACTAACCCGAGAGAGTATTACTAAACTGAGAGAATATTACTAAACTGAGAGAATATTACTAAACTGAGAGAATATTACTAAACTGAGAGAACTGAGAGAGCTGAGAGAATATTACTAAACTGAGAGAATATTACTAAACTGAGAGAATA
Organism: Salvelinus alpinus; assembly: GCF_045679555.1. Lineage (NCBI taxonomy): Eukaryota > Metazoa > Chordata > Actinopteri > Salmoniformes > Salmonidae > Salvelinus > Salvelinus alpinus. The sequence continues at coordinate 58,313,575 of NC_092099.1, read as the reverse complement.
TTACTAAACTGAGAGAGTATTACTAAACTGAGAGAGTATTACTAAACTGAGAGAATATTACTAGAGACTGAGAGAATATTACTAAACTGAGAGGATATTACTAAACTGAGAAAATATTACTAAACTGAGAGAATATTACTAAACTGAGAGAATATTACTAAACTGAGAGAACTGAGAGAGCTGAGAGAATATTACTAAACTGAGAGAATATTACTGAACTGAGAGAGTATTACTAAACTGAGAGAATTTACTAAACTGAGAGAATATTACTAAACTGAGAGAGTTTTACTAAACTGAGAGAGTATTACTAACCCGAGAGAGTATTACTAAACTGAGAGAATATTACTAAACTGAGAGAATATTACTAAACTGAGAGAATATTACTAAACTGAGAGAACTGAGAGAGCTGAGAGAATATTACTAAACTGAGAGAATATTACTAAATTGAGAGAATATTACTAAACTGAGAGAATATTACTAAGCTGAGAGAATATTACTAAACTGAGAGAGCTGAGACAATATTACTAAACAGAGAGTAATACTAAACTGAGAGAATATTACTAAACTGAGAAAATATTACTAAACTGAGAGAATATTACTAAACTGAGAGAGTATTACTAAACTGAGAGAGTATTACTAACCCGAGAGAGTATTACTAAACTGAGAGAATATTACTAAACTGAGAGAATATTACTAAACTGAGAGAATATTACTAAACTGAGAGAACTGAGAGAGCTGAGAGAATATTACTAAACCGAGAGAATATTACTAAACTGAGAGAATATTACTAAACAGAGAGAACTGAGAGAGCTGAGAGAATATTACTAAACTGAGAGAATATTACTAAACTGTGAGAGTATTACTAAACTGAGAGAGTATTACTAACCCGAGAGAGTATTACTAAACTGAGAGAATATTACTAAACTGAGAGAATATTACTAAACTGAGAGAATATTACTAAACTGAGAGAATATTACTAAACTGAGAGAACTGAGAGAGCTGAGAGAATATTACTAAACTGAGAGAGTATTACTAACCCGAGAGAGTATTACTAAACTGAGAGAATATTACTAAACTGAGAGAATATTACTAAACTGAGAGAATATTACTAAACTGAGAGAATATTACTAAACTGAGAGAACTGAGAGAGCTGAGAGAATATTACTAAACTGAGAGAATATTACTAAACTGAGAGAACTGAGAGAGCTGAGAGAATATTACTAAACTGAGAGAGTATTACTAAACTGAGAGAGTATTACTAAACTGAGAGAGTATTACTAACCCGGGAGAGTATTACTAAACTGAGAGAATATTACTAAACTGAGAGAGTATTACTAAACTGAGAGAATATTACTAAACTGAGAGAGTATTACTAAACTGAGAGAATATTACTAAACTGAGAGAATATTACTAAACTGAGAGAGTTTTACTAAACTGAGAGAGTATTACTAACCCGAGAGAGTTTTACTAAACTGAGAGAATATTACTAAACTGAGAGAGTTTTACTAAACTGAGAGAGTATTACTAAACTGAGAGAGTATTACTAAACTGAGAGAATATTACTAAACTGAGAGAATATTACTAAACTGAGAGAACTGAGAGAGCTGAGAGAATATTACTAAACTGAGACAATATTACTAAACTGAGAGAACTGAGAGAGCTGAGAGAATATTACTAAACTGAGAGAATATTACTAAACTGAGAGAATATTACTAGACTGAGAGAGTATTACTAAACTGAGAGAGTATTACTAAACTGAGAGAATATTACTAAACTGAGAGAATATTACTAAACTGAGAGAACTGAGAGAGCTGAGAGAATATTACTAAACTGAGAGAATATTACTGAACTGAGAGAGTATTACTAAACTGAGAGAATTTACTAAACTGAGGGAATATTACTAAACTGAGAGAGTATTACTAAACTGAGAGAATATTACTAAACTGAGAGAATATTACTAAACTGAGAGAATATTACTAAACTGAGAGAATATTACTAAACTGAGAGAACTGAGAGAGCTGAGAGAATATTACTAAACTGAGAGAATATTACTAAACTGAGAGAATATTACTAGACTGAGAGAGTATTACTAAACTGAGAGAGTATTACTAAACTGAGAGAATATTACTAAACTGAGAGAACTGAGAGAGCTGAGAGAATATTACTAAACTGAGAGGATATTACTAAACTGAGAGAATATTACTAAACTGAGAGAACTGAGAGAGCTGAGAGAATATTACTAAACTGAGAGAATATTACTGAACTGAGAGAGTATTACTAAACTGAGAGAATTTACTAAACTGAGAGAATATTACTAAACTGAGAGAGTTTTACTAAACTGAGAGAGTATTACTAAACTGAGAGAATATTACTAAACTGAGAGAATATTACTAAACTGAGAGAATATTACTAAACTGAGAGAACTGAGAGAGCTGAGAGAATATTACTAAACCGAGAGAATATTACTAAACTGAGAGAATATTACTAAACAGAGAGAACTGAGAGAGCTGAGAGAATATTACTAAACTGAGAGAGCTGAGACAATATTACTAAACTGAGAGTAATACTAAACTGAGAGAATATTACTAAACTGAGAAAATATTACTAAACTGAGAGAATATTACTAAACTGAGAGAGTATTACTAAACTGAGAGAGTATTACTAACCCGAGAGAGTATTACTAAACTGAGAGAATATTACTAAACTGAGAGAATATTACTAAACTGAGAGAATATTACTAAACTGAGAGAACTGAGAGAGCTGAGAGAATATTACTAAACCGAGAGAATATTACTAAACTGAGAGAATATTACTAAACAGAGAGAACTGAGAGAGCTGAGAGAATATTACTAAACTGAGAGAATATTACTAAACTGTGAGAGTATTACTAAACTGAGAGAGTATTACTAACCCGAGAGAGTATTACTAAACTGAGAGAATATTACTAAACTGAGAGAATATTACTAAACTGAGAGAATATTACTAAGCTGAGAGAATATTACTAAACTGAGAGAGCTGAGAGAATATTACTAAACTGAGAGAATATTACTAAACTGAGAGAATATTACTAAACTGAGAGAATATTACTAAACTGAGAGAGTTTTACAAAACTAAGGGAGTATTACTAACCCGAGAGAGTATTACTAAACTGAGAGAATATTACTAAACTGAGAGAATATTACTAAACTGAGAGAATATTACTAAACTGAGAGAATATTACTAAACTGAGAGAGCTGAGAGAATATTACTAAACTGAGAGAATATTACTAAACTGAGAGAGTATTACTAGACTGAGAGAGTATTACTCACCGGAGAGATTATTACTAAACTGAGAGAATATGACTAAATTGAGAGAATATTACTAAACTGAGAGAGTTTTACTAAACTGAGAGAGTATTACTAACCCGAGAGAGTATTACTAAACTGAGAGAATATTACTAAACTGAGAGAATATTACTAAACTGAGAGAATATTACTAAACTGAGAGAACTGAGAGAGCTGAGAGAATATTACTAAACTGAGAGAATATTACTAAACTGAGAGAATATTACTAAACTGAGAGAACTGAGAGAGCTGAGAGAATATTACTAAACTGAGAGAGTATTACTAAACTGAGAGAATATTACTAAACTGAGAGAATATTACTAAACTGAGAGAGTATTACTAAACTGAGAGAGTATTACTAAACAGAGGGAGTATTACTAAACCGAGAGAGTATTACTAAACTGAGAGAATATTACTAAACTGAGAGAATATTACTAAACTGAGAGAATATTACTAAACTGAGAGAATATTACTAAGCTGAGAGAATATTACTAAACTGAGGGAGCTGAGAGAGCTGAGAGAATATTACTAAACTGAGAGAATATTACTAAATTGAGAGAATATTACTAAACTGAGAGAACTGAGAGAGCTGAGACAATATTACTAAACAGAGAGTAATACTAAACTGAGAGAATATTACTAAACTGAGAGAGTATTACTAAACTGAGAGAGTATTACTAACCCGAGAGAGTATTACTAAACTGAGAGAATATTACTAAACTGAGAGAATATTACTAAACTGAGAGAATATTACTAAACTGAGAGAACTGAGAGAGCTGAGAGAATATTACTAAACTGAGAGAATATTACTAAACTGATAGAGTATTACTAAACTGAGAGAGTATTACTAAACTGAGGGAGTATTACTAAACCGAGAGAGTATTACTAAACTGAGAGAACTGAGAGAGCTGAGAGAATATTACTAAACTGAGAGAATATTACTAAACTGTGAGAATATTACTAAACTGAGAGAACTGAGAGAGCTGAGAGAATATTACTAAACTGAGAGAGTATTACTAAACTGAGAGAATATTACTAAACTGAGAGAATATTACTAAACTGAGAGAATATTACTAAACTGAGAGAGCTGAGAGAATATTACTAAACCGAGAGAGTATTACTAAACTGAGAGAATATTACTAAACTGAGAGAATATTACTAAGCTGAGAGAATATTACTAAACTGAGAGAGCTGAGAGAATATTACTAAACTGAGAGAGTATTACTAAACTGAGAGAATATTACTAAACTGAGAGAATATTACTAAACTGAGAGAATATTACTAAACTGAGAGAACTGAGAGAGCTGAGAGAATATTACTAAACTGAGAGAATATTACTGGACTGAGAGAGTATTACTAAACTGAGAGAATTTACTAAACTGAGAGAATATTACTAAACTGAGAGAGTTTTACTAAACTGAGAGAGTATTACTAACCCGAGAGAGTATTACTAAACTGAGAGAATATTACTAAACTGAGAGAATATTACTAAACTGAGAGAATATTACTAAACTGAGAGAACTGAGAGAGCTGAGAGAATATTACTAAACTGAGAGAATATTACTAAATTGAGAGAATATTACTAAACTGAGAGAACTGAGAGAGCTGAGACAATATTACTAAACAGAGAGTAATACTAAACTGAGAGAATATTACTAAACTGAGAGAATATTACTAAACTGAGAGAGTATTACTAAACTGAGAGAGTATTACTAACCCGAGAGAGTATTACTAAACTGAGAGAATATTACTAAACTGAGAGAATATTACTAAACTGAGAGAATATTACTAAACTGAGAGAACTGAGAGAGCTGAGAGAATATTACTAAACTGAGAGAATATTACTAAACTGAGAGAACTGAGAGAGCTGAGAGAATATTACTAAACTGAGAGAGTATTACTAAACTGAGAGAGTATTACTAAACTGAGAGAGTATTACTAACCCGGGAGAGTATTACTAAACTGAGAGAATATTACTAAACTGAGAGAGTATTACTAAACTGAGAGAATATTACTAAACTGAGAGAGTATTACTAAACTGAGAGAATATTACTAAACTGAGAGAATATTACTAAACTGAGAGAGTTTTACTAAACTGAGAGAGTATTACTAACCCGAGAGAGTTTTACTAAACTGAGAGAATATTACTAAACTGAGAGAGTTTTACTAAACTGAGAGAGTATTACTAAACTGAGAGAGTATTACTAAACTGAGAGAATATTACTAAACTGAGAGAATATTACTAAACTGAGAGAACTGAGAGAGCTGAGAGAATATTACTAAACTGAGAGAATATTACTAAACTGAGAGAACTGAGAGAGCTGAGAGAATATTACTAAACTGAGAGAATATTACTAAACTGAGAGAATATTACTAGACTGAGAGAGTATTACTAAACTGAGAGAGTATTACTAAACTGAGAGAATATTACTAAACTGAGAGAATATTACTAAACTGAGAGAACTGAGAGAGCTGAGAGAATATTACTAAACTGAGAGAATATTACTGAACTGAGAGAGTATTACTAAACTGAGAGAATTTACTAAACTGAGGGAATATTACTAAACTGAGAGAGTATTACTAAACTGAGAGAATATTACTAAACTGAGAGAATATTACTAAACTGAGAGAGTTTTACTAACCCGAGAGAGTATTACTAAACTGAGAGAATATTACTAAACTGAGAGAATATTACTAAACTGAGAGAATATTACTAAACTGAGAGAACTGAGAGAGCTGAGAGAATATTACTAAACTGAGAGAATATTACTAAACTGAGAGAATATTACTAGACTGAGAGAGTATTACTAAACTGAGAGAATATTTCTAAACTGAGAGAATATTACTAAACTGAGAGAACTGAGAGAGCTGAGAGAATATTACTAAACTGAGAGGATATTACTAAACTGAGAAAATATTACTAAACTGAGAGAATATTACTAAACTGAGAGAATATTACTAAACTGAGAGAACTGAGAGAGCTGAGAGAATATTACTTAAACTGAGAGAATATTACTGAACTGAGAGAGTATTACTAAACTGAGAGAATTTACTAAACTGAGAGAATATTACTAAACTGAGAGAGTTTTACTAAACTGAGAGAGTATTACTAACCCGAGAGAGTATTACTAAACTGAGAGAATATTACTAAACTGAGAGAATATTACTAAACTGAGAGAATATTACTAAACTGAGAGAACTGAGAGAGCTGAGAGAATATTACTAAACTGAGAGAATATTACTAAATTGAGAGAATATTACTAAACTGAGAGAATATTACTAAGCTGAGAGAATATTACTAAACTGAGAGAGCTGAGACAATATTACTAAACAGAGAGTAATACTAAACTGAGAGAATATTACTAAATTGAGAGAATATTACTAAACTGAGAGAGTATTACTAAACTGAGAGAGTATTACTAACCCGAGAGAGTATTACTAAACTGAGAGAATATTACTAAACTGAGAGAATATTACTAAACTGAGAGAATATTACTAAACTGAGAGAACTGAGAGAGCTGAGAGAATATTACTAAACCTAGAGAATATTACTAAACTGAGAGAATATTACTAAACAGAGAGAACTGAGAGAGCTGAGAGAATATTACTAAACTGAGAGAATATTACTAAACTGTGAGAGTATTACTAAACTGAGAGAGTATTACTAACCCGAGAGAGTATTACTAAACTGAGAGAATATTACTAAACTGAGAGAATATTACTAAACTGAGAGAATATTACTAAACTGAGAGAACTGAGAGAGCTGAGAGAATATTACTAAACTGAGAGAATATTACTAAACTGAGAGAATATTACTAAACTGAGAGAACTGAGAGAGCTGAGAGAATATTACTAAACTGAGAGAGTATTACTAAACTGAGAGAATATTACTAAACTGAGAGAATATTACTAAACTGAGAGAGTATTACTAAACTGAGAGAGTATTACTAAACTGAGAGAATATTACTAAACTGAGAGAATATTACTAAACTGAGAGAATATTACTAAACTGAGAGAATATTACTAAGCTGAGAGAATATTACTAAACTGAGGGAGCTGAGAGAGCTGAGAGAATATTACTAAACTGAGAGAATATTACTAAATTGAGAGAATATTACTAAACTGAGAGAACTGAGAGAGCTGAGACAATATTACTAAACAGAGAGTAATACTAAACTGAGAGAATATTACTAAACTGAGAGAGTATTACTAAACTGAGAGAGTATTACTAACCCGAGAGAGTATTACTAAACTGAGAGAATATTACTAAACTGAGAGAATATTACTAAACTGAGAGAATATTACTAAACTGAGAGAACTGAGAGAGCTGAGAGAATATTACTAAACTGAGAGAGTATTACTAAACTGAGAGAATATTACTAAACTGAGAGAATATTACTAAACTGATAGAGTATTACTAAACTGAGAGAGTATTACTAAACTGAGGGAGTATTACTAAACCGAGAGAGTATTACTAACCTGAGATAGTATTACTAAACTGAGAGAATATTACTAAACTGTGAGAGTATTACTAAACTGAGAGAGTATTACTAACCCGAGAGAGTATTACTAAACTGAGAGAATATTACTAAACTGAGAGAATATTACTAAACTGAGAGAATATTACTAAGCTGAGAGAATATTACTAAACTGAGAGAGCTGAGAGAATATTACTAAACTGAGAGAATATTACTAAACTGAGAGAGTATTACTAGACTGAGAGAGTATTACTCACCGGAGAGATTATTACTAAACTGAGAGAATATGACTAAATTGAGAGAATATTACTAAACTGAGAGAGTTTTACTAAACTGAGAGAGTATTACTAACCCGAGAGAGTATTACTAAACTGAGAGAATATTACTAAACTGAGAGAATATTACTAAACTGAGAGAATATTACTAAACTGAGAGAATATTACTAAACTGAGAGAACTGAGAGAGCTGAGAGAATATTACTAAACTGAGAGAATATTACTAAACTGAGAGAGTATTACTAAACTGAGAGAATATTACTAAACTGAGAGAATATTACTAAACTGAGAGAGTATTACTAAACTGAGAGAGTATTACTAAACAGAGGGAGTATTACTAAACCGAGAGAGTATTATTAAACTGAGAGAATATTACTAAACTGAGAGAATATTACTAAACTGAGAGAATATTACTAAGCTGAGAGAATATTACTAAACTGAGAGAGCTGAGAGAATATTACTAAACTGAGAGAGTATTACTAAACTGAGAGAATATTACTAAACTGAGAGAATATTACTAAACTGAGAGAATATTACTAAACTGAGAGAACTGAGAGAGCTGAGAGAATATTACTAAACTGAGAGAATATTACTGGACTGAGAGAGTATTACTAAACTGAGAGAATTTACTAAACTGAGAGAATATTACTAAACTGAGAGAGTTTTACTAAACTGAGAGAGTATTACTAACCCGAGAGAGTATTACTAAACTGAGAGAATATTACTAAACTGAGAGAATATTACTAAACTGAGAGAGTATTACTAAACAGAGGGAGCTGAGAGAGCTGAGAGAATATTACTAAACTGAGAGAATATTACTAAATTGAGAGAATATTACTAAACTGAGAGAACTGAGAGAGCTGAGACAATATTACTAAACTGAGAGAATATTACTAGACTGAGAGAGTATTACTAAACTTAGAGAATATTACTAAACTGAGAGAATATTACTAAACTGAGAGAACTGAGAGAGCTGAGAGAATATTACTAAACTGAGAGAATATTACTAGACTGAGAGAGTATTACTAAACTGAGAGAATATTACTAAACTGAGAGAATATTACTAAACTGAGAGAACTGAGAGAGCTGAGAGAATATTACTAAACTGAGAGAATATTACTAAACTGAGAAAATATTACTAAACTGAGAGAATATTACTAAGCTGAGAGAATATTACTAAACTGAGAGAGCTGAGAGAATATTACTAAACTGAGAGAATATTACTAAACTGAGAGAGTATTACTAGACTGAGAGAGTATTACTCACCGGAGAGATTATTACTAAACTGAGAGAATATGACTAAATTGAGAGAATATTACTAAACTGAGAGAGTTTTACTAAACTGAGAGAGTATTACTAACCCGAGAGAGTATTACTAAACTGAGAGAATATTACTAAACTGAGAGAATATTACTAAACTGAGAGAATATTACTAAACTGAGAGAACTGAGAGAGCTGAGAGAATATTACTAAACTGAGAGAATATTACTAAACTGAGAGAGTATTACTAAACTGAGAGAATATTACTAAACTGAGAGAATATTACTAAACTGAGAGAGTATTACTAAACTGAGAGAGTATTACTAAACAGAGGGAGTATTACTAAACCGAGAGAGTATTACTAAACTGAGAGAATATTACTAAACTGAGAGAATATTACTAAACTGAGAGAATATTACTAAGCTGAGAGAATATTACTAAACTGAGAGAGCTGAGAGAATATTACTAAACTGAGAGTATTACTAAACTGAGAGAATATTACTAAACTGAGAGAATATTACTAAACTGAGAGAATATTACTAAACTGAGAGAACTGAGAGAGCTGAGAGAATATTACTAAACTGAGAGAATATTACTGGACTGAGAGAGTATTACTAAACTGAGAGAATTTACTAAACTGAGAGAATATTACTAAACTGAGAGAGTTTTACTAAACTGAGAGAGTATTACTAACCCGAGAGAGTATTACTAAACTGAGAGAATATTACTAAACTGAGAGAATATTACTAAACTGAGAGAGTATTACTAAACAGAGGGAGCTGAGAGAGCTGAGAGAATATTACTAAACTGAGAGAATATTACTAAATTGAGAGAATATTACTAAACTGAGAGAACTGAGAGAGCTGAGACAATATTACTAAACTGAGAGAATATTACTAGACTGAGAGAGTATTACTAAACTGAGAGAATATTACTAAACTGAGAGAATATTACTAAACTGAGAGAACTGAGAGAGCTGAGAGAATATTACTAAACTGAGAGAATATTACTAGACTGAGAGAGTATTACTAAACTGAGAGAATATTACTAAACTGAGAGAATATTACTAAACTGAGAGAACTGAGAGAGCTGAGAGAATATTACTAAACTGAGAGAATATTACTAAACTGAGAAAATATTACTAAACTGAGAGAATATTACTAAACTGAGAGAATATTACTAAACTGAGGGAACTGAGAGAGCTGAGAGAATATTACTAAACTGAGAGAATATTACTAAACTGAGAGAGTATTACTAAACTGAGAGAATATTACTAAACTGAGAGAATATTACTAAACTGAGAGAATGTTACTAAACTGAGAGAACTGAGAGAGAATATTACTAAACTGAGAGAATATTACTAAACTGAGAGAACTGAGAGAGCTGAGAGAATATTAATAAACTGAGAAAGTATTACTAAACTGAGAGAATATTACTAAACTGAGAGAATATTACTAAACTGAGAGAGTATTACTAAACTGAGAGAGTATTACTAAACTGAGAGAATATTACTAAACTGAGAGAATATTACTAAACTGAGAGAGTATTACTAAACAGAGGGAGCTGAGAGAGCTGAGAGAATATTACTAAACTGAGAGAATATTACTAAATTGAGAGAATATTACTAAACTGAGAGAACTGAGAGAGCTGAGACAATATTACTAAACTGAGAGAATATTACTAGACTGAGAGAGTATTACTAAACTGAGAGAATATTACTAAACTGAGAGAATATTACTAAACTGAGAGAACTGAGAGAGCTGAGAGAATATTACTAAACTGAGAGAATATTACTAAACTGAGAGAGTATTACTAAACTGAGAGAATATTACTAAACTGAGAGAATATTACTAAACTGAGAGAACTGAGAGAGCTGAGAGAATATTACTAAACTGAGAGAATATTACTAAACTGAGAAAATATTACTAAACTGAGAGAATATTACTAAACTGAGAGAATATTACTAAACTGAGAGAATATTACTAAACTGAGAGAATATTACTAAACTGAGAGAATATTACTAAACTGAGAGAATATTACTAAACTGAGAGAATATTACTAAACTGAGAGAATGTTACTAAAGAGAGCTGAGAGAATATTACTAAACTGAGAGAATATTACTAAACTGAGAGAACTGAGAGAGCTGAGAGAATATTAATAAACTGAGAAAGTATTACTAAACTGAGAGAATATTACTAAACTGAGAGAATATTACTAAACTGAGAGAGTATTACTAAACTGAGAGAGTATTACTAAACCGAGAGAGTATTACTAACCTGAGAGAGTATTACTAAACTGAGAGAATATTACTAAACTGTGAGAGTATTACTAAACTGAGAGAGTATTACTAACCCGAGAGAGTATTACTAAACTGAGAGAATATTACTAAACTGAGAGAATATTACTAAACTGAGAGAGTATTACTAAACTGAGAGAGTATTACTGAGAGAGTATTACCAAACTGAGAGAATATTACTAAACTGAGAGAATATTACTAAACTGAGAGAATATTACTAAGCTGAGAGAATATTACTAAACTGAGAGAGCTGAGAGAATATTACTAAAATGAGAGAATATTACTAAACTGAGAGAGTATTACTAAACTGAGAGAATATTACTAAACTGAGAGAATATTACTAAACTGAGAGAATATTACTAAACTGAGAGAACTGAGAGAGCTGAGAGAATATTACTAAACTGAGAGAATATTACTGGACTGAGAGAGTATTACTAAACTGAGAGAATTTACTAAACTGAGAGAATATTACTAAACTGAGAGAGTTTTACTAAACTGAGAGAGTATTACTAACCCGAGAGAGTATTACTAAACTGAGAGAATATTACTAAACTGAGAGAATATTACTAAACTGAGAGAGTATTACTAAACAGAGGGAGCTGAGAGAGCTGAGAGAATATTACTAAACTGAGAGAATATTACTAAATTGAGAGAATATTACTAAACTGAGAGAACTGAGAGAGCTGAGACAATATTACTAAACTGAGAGAATATTACTAAACTGAGAGAGTATTACTAAACTGAGAGAATATTACTAAACTGAGAGAATATTACTAAACTGAGAGAACTGAGAGAGCTGAGAGAATATTACTAAACTGAGAGAATATTACTAAACTGAGAGAGTATTACTAAACTGAGAGAATATTACTAAACTGAGAGAATATTACTAAACTGAGAGAACTGAGAGAGCTGAGAGAATATTACTAAACTGAGAGAATATTACTAAACTGAGAGAATATTACTAAACTGAGAGAATATTACTAAACTGAGAGAATATTACTAAACTGAGGGAACTGAGAGAGCTGAGAGAATATTACTAAACTGAGAGAATATTACTAAACTGAGAGAGTATTACTAAACTGAGAGAGTATTACTAAACTGAGAGAATATTACTAAACTGAGAGAATGTTACTAAACTGAGAGAAACTGAGAGAGCTGAGAGAATATTACTAAACTGAGAGAATATTACTAAACTGAGAGAACTGAGAGAGCTGAGAGAATATTAATAAACTGAGAAAGTATTACTAAACTGAGAGAATATTACTAAACTGAGAGAATATTACTAAACTGAGAGAGTATTACTAAACTGAGAGAGTATTACTAAACCGAGAGAGTATTACTAACCTGAGAGAGTATTACTAAACTGAGAGAATATTACTAAACTGTGAGAGTATTACTAAACTGAGAGAGTATTACTAACCCGAGAGAGTATTACTAAACTGAGAGAATATTACTAAACTGAGAGAATATTACTAAACTGAGAGAGTATTACTGAACTGAGAGAATATTACTAAACTGAGAGAATATTACTAAACTGAGAGAGTATTACTAAACTGAGAGAGTATTACTAACCCGAGAGAGTATTACCAAACTGAGAGAATATTACTAAACTGAGAGAATATTACTAAACTGAGAGAATATTACTAAGCTGAGAGAATATTACTAAACTGAGAGAGCTGAGAGAATATTACTAAAATGAGAGAATATTACTAAACTGAGAGAGTATTACTAAACTGAGAGAATATTACTAAACTGAGAGAATATTACTAAACTGAGAGAGTATTACTAAACTGAGAGAGTATTACTAACCCGAGAGAGTATTACTAAACTGAGAGAATATTACTAAACTGAGAGAATATTACTAAACTGAGAGAATATTACTAAACTGAGAGAACTGAGAGAGCTGAGAGAATATTACTAAACTGAGAGAATATTACTAAACTGAGAGAACTGAGAGAGCTGAGAGAATATTACTAAACTGAGAGAGTATTACTAAACTGAGAGAGTATTACTAAACTGAGAGAGTATTACTAACCCGGGAGAGTATTACTAAACTGAGAGAATATTACTAAACTGAGAGAGTATTACTAAACTGAGAGAATATTACTAAACTGAGAGAATATTACTAAACTGAGAGAACTGAGAGAGTTGAGAGAATATTACTAAACTGAGAGAGTATTACTAAACTGAGAGAATATTACTAAACTGAGAGAATATTACTAAACTGAGAGAGTTTTACTAAACTGAGAGAGTATTACTAACCCGAGAGAGTTTTACTAAACTGAGAGAATATTACTAAACTGAGAGAGTTTTACTAAACTGAGAGAGTATTACTAAACTGAGAGAGTATTACTAAACTGAGAGAATATTACTAAACTGAGAGAATATACTAAACTGAGAGAGCTGAGAGAATATTACTAAACTGCGAGAATATTACTAAACTGAGAGAACTGAGAGAGCTGAGAGAATATTACTAAACTGAGAGAATATTACTAAACTGAGAGAATATTACTAGACTGAGAGAGTATTACTAAACTGAGAGAGTATTACTAAACTGAGAGAATATTACTAAACTGAGAGAATATTACTAAACTGAGAGAACTGAGAGAGCTGAGAGAATATTACTAAACTGAGAGAATATTACTAAACTGAGAAAATATTACTAAACTGAGAGAATATTACTAAACTGAGAGAATATTACTAAACTGAGAGAATATTACTAAACTGAGAGAATATTACTGAACTGAGAGAGTATTACTAAACTGAGAGAATTTACTAAACTGAGAGAATATTACTAAACTGAGAGAGTTTTACTAAACTGAGAGAGTATTACTAACCCGAGAGAGTATTACTAAACTGAGAGAATATTACTAAACTGAGAGAATATTACTAAACTGAGAGAATATTACTAAACTGAGAGAACTGAGAGAGCTGAGAGAATATTACTAAACTGAGAGAATATTACTAAATTGAGAGAATATTACTAAACTGAGAGAATATTACTAAGCTGAGAGAATATTACTAAACTGAGAGAGCTGAGACAATATTACTAAACAGAGAGTAATACTAAACTGAGAGAATATTACTAAACTGAGAAAATATTACTAAACTGAGAGAATATTACTAAACTGAGAGAGTATTACTAAACTGAGAGAGTATTACTAACCCGAGAGAGTATTACTAAACTGAGAGAATATTACTAAACTGAGAGAATATTACTAAACTGAGAGAATATTACTAAGCTGAGAGAGCTGAGAGAATATTACTAAACTGAGAGAATATTACTAAACTGAGAGAATATTACTAAACTGAGAGAATATTACTAAACTGAGAGAGTTTTACAAAACTAAGGGAGTATTACTAACCCGAGAGAGTATTACTAAACTGAGAGAATATTACTAAACAGAGAATATTACTAAACTGAGAGAATATTACTAAACTGAGAGAATATTACTAAACTGAGAGAGTATTACTAGACTGAGAGAGTATTACTCACCGGAGAGATTATTACTAAACTGAGAGAATATGACTAAATTGAGAGAATAATACTAAACTGAGAGAGTTTTACTAAACTGAGAGAGTATTACTAACCCGAGAGAGTAATACTAAACTGAGAGAATATTACTAAACTGAGAGAATATTACTAAACTGAGAGAATATTACTAAACTGAGAGAATATTACTAAACTGAGAGAACTGAGAGAGCTGAGAGAATATTACTAAACTGAGAGAATATTACTAAACTGAGAGAATATTACTAAACTGAGAGAGTATTACTAAACTGAGAGAGTATTACTAACCCGAGAGAGTATTACTAAACTGAGAGAATATTACTAAACTGAGAGAATATTACTAAACTGAGAGAATATTACTAAACTGAGAGAACTGAGAGAGCTGAGAGAATATTACTAAACCGAGAGAATATTACTAAACTGAGAGAATATTACTAAACTGAGAGAACTGAGAGAGCTGAGAGAATATTACTAAACTGAGAGAATATTACTAAACTGTGAGAGTATTACTAAACTGAGAGAGTATTACTAACCCGAGAGAGTATTACTAAACTGAGAGAATATTACTAAACTGAGAGAATATTACTAAACTGAGAGAATTTTACTAAGCTGAGAGAATATTACTAAACTGAGAGAGCTGAGAGAATATTACTAAACTGAGAGAATATTACTAAACTGAGAGAATATTACTAAACTGAGAGAATATTACTAAACTGAGAGAGTTTTACAAAACTAAGGGAGTATTACTAACCCGAGAGAGTATTACTAAACTGAGAGAATATTACTAAACTGAGAGAATATTACTAAACTGAGAGAATATTACTAAACTGAGAGAATATTACTAAACTGAGAGAGCTGAGAGAATATTACTAAACTGAGAGAATATTACTAAACTGAGAGAGTATTACTAGACTGAGAGAGTATTACTCACCGGAGAGATTATTACTAAACTGAGAGAATATGACTAAATTGAGAGAATATTACTAAACTGAGAGAGTATTACTAACCCGAGAGAGTATTACTAAACTGAGAGAATATTACTAAACTGAGAGAATATTACTAAACTGAGAGAATATTACTAAACTGAGAGAACTGAGAGAGCTGAGAGAATATTACTAAACTGAGAGAATATTACTAAACTGAGAGAACTGAGAGAGCTGAGAGAATATTACTAAACTGAGAGAGTATTACTAAACTGAGAGAATATTACTAAACTGAGAGAATATTACTAAACTGAGAGAATATTACTAAACTGAGAGAATATTACTAAGCTGAGAGAATATTACTAAACTGAGGGAGCTGAGAGAGCTGAGAGAATATTACTAAACTGAGAGAATATTACTAAATTGAGAGAATATTACTAAACTGAGAGAACTGAGAGAGCTGAGACAATATTACTAAACAGAGAGTAATACTAAACTGAGAGAATATTACTAAACTGAGAGAATATTACTAAACTGAGAGAATATTACTAAACTGAGAGAGTATTACTAAACTGAGAGAGTATTACTAACCCGAGAGAGTATTACTAAACTGAGAGAATATTACTAAACTGAGAGAATATTACTAAACTGAGAGAATATTACTAAACTGAGAGAACTGAGAGAGCTGAGAGAATATTACTAAACTGAGAGAGTATTACTAAACTGAGAGAATATTACTAAACTGAGAGAATATTACTAAACTGATAGAGTATTACTAAACTGAGAGAGTATTACTAAACTGAGGGAGTATTACTAAACCGAGAGAGTATTACTAACCTGAGAGAGTATTACTAAACTGAGAGAATATTACTAAACTGAGAGAATATTACTAAACTGAGAGAATATTACTAAGCTGAGAGAATATTACTAAACTGAGAGAGCTGAGAGAATATTACTAAACTGAGAGAATATTACTAAACTGAGAGAGTATTACTAGACTGAGAGAGTATTACTCACCGGAGAGATTATTACTAAACTGAGAGAATATGACTAAATTGAGAGAATATTACTAAACTGAGAGAGTTTTACTAAACTGAGAGAGTATTACTAACCCGAGAGAGTATTACTAAACTGAGAGAATATTACTAAACTGAGAGAATATTACTAAACTGAGAGAACTGAGAGAGCTGAGAGAATATTACTAAACTGAGAGAATATTACTAAACTGTGAGAATATTACTAAACTGAGAGAACTGAGAGAGCTGAGAGAATATTACTAAACTGAGAGAGTATTACTAAACTGAGAGAATATTACTAAACTGAGAGAATATTACTAAACTGAGAGAGTATTACTAAACTGAGAGAGTATTACTAAACAGAGGGAGTATTACTAAACCGAGAGAGTATTACTAAACTGAGAGAATATTACTAAACTGAGAGAATATTACTAAACTGAGAGAATATTACTAAGCTGAGAATATTACTAAACTGAGAGAGCTGAGAGAATATTACTAAACTGAGAGAGTATTACTAAACTGAGAGAATATTACTAAACTGAGAGAATATTACTAAACTGAGAGAGTATTACTAAACTGAGAGAGTATTACTAAACAGAGGGAGTATTACTAAACCGAGAGAGTATTACTAAACTGAGAGAATATAACTAAACTGAGAGAATATTACTAAACTGAGAGAATATTACTAAGCTGAGAGAGTATTACTAAACTGAGAGAATATTACTAAACTGACAGAGTATCACTAAACTGAGGGAGTATTACTAAACCGAGAGAATATTACTAAGCTGAGAGAGTATTACTAAACTGAGAGAATATTACTAAACCGAGAGAGTATCACTAAACTGAAGGAGTATTACTAAACCGAGAGAGTATTACTAACCTGAAAGAGTATTACTAAACTGAGAGAGTATTACTAAACTGAGAGAATATTACTAAACTGAGAGAATATTACTAAACTGAGAGAATATTACTAAACTGAGAGAATATTACTAAACTGAGAGAATATTACTAGACTGAGAGAGTATTACTAAACTGAGAGAGTATTACTAAACTGAGAGAATATTACTAAACTGAGAGAATATTACTAAACTGAGAGAACTGAGAGAGCTGAGAGAATATTACTAAACTGAGAGAATATTACTGAACTGAGAGAGTATTACTAAACTGAGAGAATTTACTAAACTGAGGGAATATTACTAAACTGAGAGAGTATTACTAAACTGAGAGAATATTACTAAACTGAGAGAATATTACTAAACTGAGAGAGTTTTACTAACCCGAGAGAGTATTACTAAACTGAGAGAATATTACTAAACTGAGAGAATATTACTAAACTGAGAGAATATTACTAAACTGAGAGAACTGAGAGAGCTGAGAGAATATTACTAAACTGAGAGAATATTACTAAACTGAGAGAATATTACTAGACTGAGAGAGTATTACTAAACTGAGAGAGTATTACTAAACTGAGAGAATATTACTAAACTGAGAGAACTGAGAGAGCTGAGAGAATATTACTAAACTGAGAGAATATTACAAAACTGAGAAAATATTACTAAACTGAGAGAATATTACTAAACTGAGAGAATATTACTAAACTGAGAGAACTGAGAGAGCTGAGAGAATATTACTAAACTGAGAGAATATTACTGAACTGAGAGAGTATTACTAAACTGAGAGAATTTACTAAACTGAGAGAATATTACTAAACTGAGAGAGTTTTACTAAACTGAGAGAGTATTACTAACCCGAGAGAGTATTACTAAACTGAGAGAATATTACTAAACTGAGAGAATATTACTAAACTGAGAGAATATTACTAAACTGAGAGAACTGAGAGAGCTGAGAGAATATTACTAAACTGAGAGAATATTACTAAATTGAGAGAATATTACTAAACTGAGAGAATATTACTAAGCTGAGAGAATATTACTAAACTGAGAGAGCTGAGACAATATTACTAAACAGAGAGTAATACTAAACTGAGAGAATATTACTAAACTGAGAAAATATTACTAAACTGAGAGAATATTACTAAACTGAGAGAGTATTACTAAACTGAGAGAGTATTACTAACCCGAGAGAGTATTACTAAACTGAGAGAATATTACTAAACTGAGAGAATATTACTAAACTGAGAGAATATTACTAAGCTGAGAGAATATTACTAAACTGAGAGAGCTGAGAGAATATTACTAAACTGAGAGAATATTACTAAACTGAGAGAATATTACTAAACTGAGAGAATATTACTAAACTGAGAGAGTTTTACAAAACTAAGGGAGTATTACTAACCCGAGAGAGTATTACTAAACTGAGAGAATATTACTAAACAGAGAATATTACTAAACTGAGAGAATATTACTAAACTGAGAGAATATTACTAAACTGAGAGAGTATTACTAGACTGAGAGAGTATTACTCACCGGAGAGATTATTACTAAACTGAGAGAATATGACTAAACTGAGAGAATATTACTAAACTGAGAGAGTTTTACTAAACTGAGAGAGTATTACTAACCCGAGAGAGTAATACTAAACTGAGAGAATATTACTAAACTGAGAGAATATTACTAAACTGAGAGAATATTACTAAACTGAGAGAACTGAGAGAGCTGAGAGAATATTACTAAACTGAGAGAATATTACTAAACTGAGAGAATATTACTAAACTGAGAGAGTATTACTAAACTGAGAGAGTATTACTAACCCGAGAGAGTATTACTAAACTGAGAGAATATTACTAAACTGAGAGAATATTACTAAACTGAGAGAATATTACTAAACTGAGAGAACTGAGAGAGCTGAGAGAATATTACTAAACCGAGAGAATATTACTAAACTGAGAGAATATTACTAAACTGAGAGAACTGAGAGAGCTGAGAGAATATTACTAAACTGAGAGAATATTACTAAACTGTGAGAGTATTACTAAACTGAGAGAGTATTACTAACCCGAGAGAGTATTACTAAACTGAGAGAATATTACTAAACTGAGAGAATATTACTAAACTGAGAGAATTTTACTAAGCTGAGAGAATATTACTAAACTGAGAGAGCTGAGAGAATATTACTAAACTGAGAGAATATTACTAAACTGAGAGAATATTACTAAACTGAGAGAATATTACTAAACTGAGAGAGTTTTACAAAACTAAGGGAGTATTACTAACCCGAGAGAGTATTACTAAACTGAGAGAATATTACTAAACTGAGAGAATATTACTAAACTGAGAGAATATTACTAAACTGAGAGAATATTACTAAACTGAGAGAGCTGAGAGAATATTACTAAACTGAGAGAATATTACTAAACTGAGAGAGTATTACTAGACTGAGAGAGTATTACTCACCGGAGAGATTATTACTAAACTGAGAGAATATGACTAAATTGAGAGAATATTACTAAACTGAGAGAGTATTACTAACCCGAGAGAGTATTACTAAACTGAGAGAATATTACTAAACTGAGAGAATATTACTAAACTGAGAGAATATTACTAAACTGAGAGAACTGAGAGAGCTGAGAGAATATTACTAAACTGAGAGAATATTACTAAACTGAGAGAACTGAGAGAGCTGAGAGAATATTACTAAACTGAGAGAGTATTACTAAACTGAGAGAATATTACTAAACTGAGAGAATATTACTAAACTGAGAGAATATTACTAAACTGAGAGAATATTACTAAGCTGAGAGAATATTACTAAACTGAGGGAGCTGAGAGAGCTGAGAGAATATTACTAAACTGAGAGAATATTACTAAATTGAGAGAATATTACTAAACTGAGAGAACTGAGAGAGCTGAGACAATATTACTAAACAGAGAGTAATACTAAACTGAGAGAATATTACTAAACTGAGAGAATATTACTAAACTGAGAGAATATTACTAAACTGAGAGAGTATTACTAAACTGAGAGAGTATTACTAACCCGAGAGAGTATTACTAAACTGAGAGAATATTACTAAACTGAGAGAATATTACTAAACTGAGAGAATATTACTAAACTGAGAGAACTGAGAGAGCTGAGAGAATATTACTAAACTGAGAGAGTATTACTAAACTGAGAGAATATTACTAAACTGAGAGAATATTACTAAACTGATAGAGTATTACTAAACTGAGAGAGTATTACTAAACTGAGGGAGTATTACTAAACCGAGAGAGTATTACTAACCTGAGAGAGTATTACTAAACTGAGAGAATATTACTAAACTGTGAGAGTATTACTAAACTGAGAGAGTATTACTAACCCGAGAGAGTATTACTAAACTGAGAGAATATTACTAAACTGAGAGAATATTACTAAACTGAGAGAATATTACTAAGCTGAGAGAATATTACTAAACTGAGAGAGCTGAGAGAATATTACTAAACTGAGAGAATATTACTAAACTGAGAGAGTATTACTAGACTGAGAGAGTATTACTCACCGGAGAGATTATTACTAAACTGAGAGAATATGACTAAATTGAGAGAATATTACTAAACTGAGAGAGTTTTACTAAACTGAGAGAGTATTACTAACCCGAGAGAGTATTACTAAACTGAGAGAATATTACTAAACTGAGAGAATATTACTAAACTGAGAGAACTGAGAGAGCTGAGAGAATATTACTAAACTGAGAGAATATTACTAAACTGTGAGAATATTACTAAACTGAGAGAACTGAGAGAGCTGAGAGAATATTACTAAACTGAGAGAGTATTACTAAACTGAGAGAATATTACTAAACTGAGAGAATATTACTAAACTGAGAGAGTATTACAAAAACTGAGAGAGTATTACTAAACAGAGGGAGTATTACTAAACCGAGAGAGTATTACTAAACTGAGAGAATATTACTAAACTGAGAGAATATTACTAAACTGAGAGAGTATTACTAAGCTGAGAGAATATTACTAAACTGAGAGAGCTGAGAGAATATTACTAAACTGAGAGAGTATTACTAAACTGAGAGAATATTACTAAACTGAGAGAATATTACTAAACTGAGAGAGTATTACTAAACTGAGAGAGTATTACTAAACAGAGGGAGTATTACTAAACCGAGAGAGTATTACTAAACTGAGAGAATATTACTAAACTGAGAGAATATTACTAAACTGAGAGAATATTACTAAGCTGAGAGAGTATTACTAAACTGAGAGAATATTACTAAACTGACAGAGTATCACTAAACTGAGGGAGTATTACTAAACCGAGAGAATATTACTAAGCTGAGAGAGTATTACTAAACTGAGAGAATATTACTAAACCGAGAGAGTATCACTAAACTGAAGGAGTATTACTAAACCGAGAGAGTATTACTAACCTGAAAGAGTATTACTAAACTGAGAGAGTATTACTAAACTGAGAGAATATTACTAAACTGAGAGAATTTTACTAAACTGAGAGAATATTACTAAGTTGAGAGAATATTACTAAACTGAGAGAGTTGAGAGAATATTACTAAACTGAGAGAATATTACTAAACTGAGAGAATATTACTAAACTGAGAGAATATTACTAAACTGAGAGGATATTACTAAGCTGAGAGAATATTACTAAACTGAGAGAGCTGAGAGAATATTACTAAACTGAGAGAATATTACTAAACTGAGAGAGTATTACTAACCCGAGAGAGTATTACTAAACTGAGAGAATATTACTAAACTGAGAGAATATTACTAAACTGAGAGAATATTACTAAGCTGAGAGAATATTACTAAACTGAGAGAGCTGAGAGAATATTACTAAACTGAGAGAACTGAGAGAGCTGAGAGAGTATTACTAAACTGAGAGAATATTACTAAACTGAGAGAATATTACTAAACTGAGAGAGTATTACTAAACTGAGAGAATATTACTAAACTGAGAGAGTATTACTAAACTGAGAGAGTATTACTAAACAGAGGGAGTATTACTAAACCGAGAGAGTATTACTAAACTGAGAGAATATTACTAAACTGAGAGAGTATTACTAAACTGAGAGAATATTACTAAGCTGAGAGAATATTACTAAACTGAGAGAGCTGAGAGAATATTACTAAACTGAGAGAGTATTACTAAACTGAGAGAATATTACTAAACTGAGAGAATATTACTAAACTGAGAGAGTATTACTAAACTGAGAGAGTATTACTAAACAGAGGGAGTATTACTAAACCGAGAGAGTATTACTAAACTGAGAGAATATTACTAAACTGAGAGAATATTACTAAACTGAGAGAATATTACTAAGCTGAGAGAGTATTACTAAACTGAGAGAATATTACTAAACTGACAGAGTATCACTAAACTGAGAGAATATTACTAAACTGAGAGAATATTACTAAGCTGAGAGAGTATTACTAAACTGAGAGAATATTACTAAACTGACAGAGTATCACTAAACTGAGGGAGTATTACTAAACCGAGAGAATATTACTAAGCTGAGAGAGTATTACTAAACTGAGAGAATATTACTAAACCGAGAGAGTATCACTAAACTGAAGGAGTATTACTAAACCGAGAGAGTATTACTAACCTGAAAGAGTATTACTAAACTGAGAGAGTATTACTAAACTGAGAGAATATTACTAAACTGAGAGAATATTACTAAGTTGAGAGAATATTACTAAACTGAGAGAGTTGAGAGAATATTACTAAACTGAGAGAATATTACTAAACTGAGAGAATATTACTAAACTGAGAGAATATTACTAAACTGAGAGAATATTACTAAGCTGAGAGAATATTACTAAACTGAGAGAGCTGAGAGAATATTACTAAACTGAGAGAATATTACTAAACTGAGAGAGTATTACTAACCCGAGAGAGTATTACTAAACTGAGAGAATATTACTAAACTGAGAGAATATTACTAAACTGAGAGAATATTACTAAGCTGAGAGAATATTACTAAACTGAGAGAGCTGAGAGAATATTACTAAACTGAGAGAACTGAGAGAGCTGAGAGAATATTACTAAACTGAGAGAATATTACTAAACTGTGAGAATATTACTAAACTGAGAGAACTGAGAGAGCTGAGAGAATATTACTAAACTGAGAGAGTATTACTAAACTGAGAGAATATTACTAAACTGAGAGAATATTACTAAACTGAGAGAGTATTACTAAACTGAGAGAGTATTACTAAACAGAGGGAGTATTACTAAACCGAGAGAGTATTACTAAACTGAGAGAATATTACTAAACTGAGAGAATATTACTAAACTGAGAGAATATTACTAAGCTGAGAGAATATTACTAAACTGAGAGAGCTGAGAGAATATTACTAAACTGAGAGAGTATTACTAAACTGAGAGAATATTACTAAACTGAGAGAATATTACTAAACTGAGAGAGTATTACTAAACTGAGAGAGTATTACTAAACAGAGGGAGTATTACTAAACCGAGAGAGTATTACTAAACTGAGAGAATATTACTAAACTGAGAGAATATTACTAAACTGAGAGAATATTACTAAGCTGAGAGAGTATTACTAAACTGAGAGAATATTACTAAACTGACAGAGTATCACTAAACTGAGGGAGTATTACTAAACCGAGAGAATATTACTAAGCTGAGAGAGTATTACTAAACTGAGAGAATATTACTAAACCGAGAGAGTATCACTAAACTGAAGGAGTATTACTAAACCGAGAGAGTATTACTAACCTGAAAGAGTATTACTAAACTGAGAGAGTATTACTAAACTGAGAGAATATTACTAAACTGAGAGAATATTACTAAACTGAGAGAATATTACTAAGTTGAGAGAATATTACTAAACTGAGAGAGTTGAGAGAATATTACTAAACTGAGAGAATATTACTAAACTGAGAGAATATTACTAAACTGAGAGAATATTACTAAACTGAGAGAATATTACTAAGCTGAGAGAATATTACTAAACTGAGAGAGCTGAGAGAATATTACTAAACTGAGAGAATATTACTAAACTGAGAGAGTATTACTAACCCGAGAGAGTATTACTAAACTGAGAGAATATTACTAAACTGAGAGAATATTACTAAACTGAGAGAATATTACTAAGCTGAGAGAATATTACTAAACTGAGAGAGCTGAGAGAATATTACTAAACTGAGAGAATATTACTAAACTGAGAGAGTATTACTAGACTGAGAGAGTATTACTCACCGGAGAGATTATTACTAAACTGAGAGAATATTACTAAACTGTGAGAGTATTACTAAACTGAGAGAGTATTACTAACCCGAGAGAGTATTACTAAACTGAGAGAATATTACTAAACTGAGAGAATATTACTAAACTGAGAGAGTATTACTGAACTGAGAGAATATTACTAAACTGAGAGAATATTACTAAACTGAGAGAGTATTACTAAACTGAGAGAGTATTACTAACCCGAGAGAGTATTACCAAACTGAGAGAATATTACTAAACTGAGAGAATATTACTAAACTGAGAGAATATTACTAAGCTGAGAGAATATTACTAAACTGAGAGAGCTGAGAGAATATTACTAAAATGAGAGAATATTACTAAACTGAGAGAGTATTACTAAACTGAGAGAATATTACTAAACTGAGAGAATATTACTAAACTGAGAGAGTATTACTAAACTGAGAGAGTATTACTAACCCGAGAGAGTATTACTAAACTGAGAGAATATTACTAAACTGAGAGAATATTACTAAACTGAGAGAATATTACTAAACTGAGAGAACTGAGAGAGCTGAGAGAATATTACTAAACTGAGAGAATATTACTAAACTGAGAGAACTGAGAGAGCTGAGAGAATATTACTAAACTGAGAGAGTATTACTAAACTGAGAGAGTATTACTAAACTGAGAGAGTATTACTAACCCGGGAGAGTATTACTAAACTGAGAGAATATTACTAAACTGAGAGAGTATTACTAAACTGAGAGAATATTACTAAACTGAGAGAATATTACTAAACTGAGAGAGTATTACTAAACTGAGAGAATATTACTAAACCGAGAGAGTATCACTAAACTGAAGGAGTATTACTAAACCGAGAGAGTATTACTAACCTGAAAGAGTATTACTAAACTGAGAGAGTATTACTAAACTGAGAGAATATTACTAAACTGAGAGAATATTACTAAACTGAGAGAATATTACTAAGTTGAGAGAATATTACTAAACTGAGAGAGTTGAGAGAATATTACTAAACTGAGAGAATATTACTAAACTGAGAGAATATTACTAAACTGAGAGAATATTACTAAACTGAGAGAATATTACTAAGCTGAGAGAATATTACTAAACTGAGAGAGCTGAGAGAATATTACTAAACTGAGAGAATATTACTAAACTGAGAGAGTATTACTAACCCGAGAGAGTATTACTAAACTGAGAGAATATTACTAAACTGAGAGAATATTACTAAACTGAGAGAATATTACTAAGCTGAGAGAATATTACTAAACTGAGAGAGCTGAGAGAATATTACTAAACTGAGAGAATATTACTAAACTGAGAGAGTATTACTAGACTGAGAGAGTATTACTCACCGGAGAGATTATTACTAAACTGAGAGAATATTACTAAACTGTGAGAGTATTACTAAACTGAGAGAGTATTACTAACCCGAGAGAGTATTACTAAACTGAGAGAATATTACTAAACTGAGAGAATATTACTAAACTGAGAGAGTATTACTGAACTGAGAGAATATTACTAAACTGAGAGAATATTACTAAACTGAGAGAGTATTACTAAACTGAGAGAGTATTACTAACCCGAGAGAGTATTACCAAACTGAGAGAATATTACTAAACTGAGAGAATATTACTAAACTGAGAGAATATTACTAAGCTGAGAGAATATTACTAAACTGAGAGAGCTGAGAGAATATTACTAAAATGAGAGAATATTACTAAACTGAGAGAGTATTACTAAACTGAGAGAATATTACTAAACTGAGAGAATATTACTAAACTGAGAGAGTATTACTAAACTGAGAGAGTATTACTAACCCGAGAGAGTATTACTAAACTGAGAGAATATTACTAAACTGAGAGAATATTACTAAACTGAGAGAATATTACTAAACTGAGAGAACTGAGAGAGCTGAGAGAATATTACTAAACTGAGAGAATATTACTAAACTGAGAGAACTGAGAGAGCTGAGAGAATATTACTAAACTGAGAGAGTATTACTAAACTGAGAGAGTATTACTAAACTGAGAGAGTATTACTAACCCGGGAGAGTATTACTAAACTGAGAGAATATTACTAAACTGAGAGAGTATTACTAAACTGAGAGAATATTACTAAACTGAGAGAATATTACTAAACTGAGAGAACTGAGAGAGTTGAGAGAATATTACTAAACTGAGAGAGTATTACTAAACTGAGAGAATATTACTAAACTGAGAGAATATTACTAAACTGAGAGAGTTTTACTAAACTGAGAGAGTATTACTAACCCGAGAGAGTTTTACTAAACTGAGAGAATATTACTAAACTGAGAGAGTTTTACTAAACTGAGAGAGTATTACTAAACTGAGAGAGTATTACTAAACTGAGAGAATATTACTAAACTGAGAGAATATTACTAAACTGAGAGAACTGAGAGAGCTGAGAGAATATTACTAAACTGCGAGAATATTACTAAACTGAGAGAACTGAGAGATGAGAGAGCTGAGAGAATATTACTAAACTGAGAGAATATTACTAAACTGAGAGAATATTACTAGACTGAGAGAGTATTACTAAACTGAGAGAGTATTACTAAACTGAGAGAATATTACTAAACTGAGAGAATATTACTAAACTGAGAGAACTGAGAGAGCTGAGAGAATATTACTAAACTGAGAGAATATTACTGAACTGAGAGAGTATTACTAAACTGAGAGAATTTACTAAACTGAGGGAATATTACTAAACTGAGAGAGTATTACTAAACTGAGAGAATATTACTAAACTGAGAGAATATTACTAAACTGAGAGAGTTTTACTAACCCGAGAGAGTATTACTAAACTGAGAGAATATTACTAAACTGAGAGAATATTACTAAACTGAGAGAATATTACTAAACTGAGAGAACTGAGAGAGCTGAGAGAATATTACTAAACTGAGAGAATATTACTAAACTGAGAGAATATTACTAGACTGAGAGAGTATTACTAAACTGAGAGAGTATTACTAAACTGAGAGAATATTACTAAACTGAGAGAACTGAGAGAGCTGAGAGAATATTACTAAACTGAGAGAATATTACTAAACTGAGAGAATATTACTAAACTGAGAGAATATTACTAAGCTGAGAGAATATTACTAAACTGAGAGAGCTGAGAGAATATTACTAAACTGAGAGAACTGAGAGAGCTGAGAGAATATTACTAAACTGAGAGAATATTACTAAACTGTGAGAATATTACTAAACTGAGAGAACTGAGAGAGCTGAGAGAATATTACTAAACTGAGAGAGTATTACTAAACTGAGAGAATATTACTAAACTGAGAGAATATTACTAAACTGAGAGAGTATTACTAAACTGAGAGAGTATTACTAAACAGAGGGAGTATTACTAAACCGAGAGAGTATTACTAAACTGAGAGAATATTACTAAACTGAGAGAATATTACTAAACTGAGAGAATATTACTAAGCTGAGAGAATATTACTAAACTGAGAGAGCTGAGAGAATATTACTAAACTGAGAGAGTATTACTAAACTGAGAGAATATTACTAAACTGAGAGAATATTACTAAACTGAGAGAGTATTACTAAACTGAGAGAGTATTACTAAACAGAGGGAGTATTACTAAACCGAGAGAGTATTACTAAACTGAGATAATATTACTAAACTGAGAGAATATTACTAAACTGAGAGAATATTACTAAGCTGAGAGAGTATTACTAAACTGAGAGAATATTACTAAACTGACAGAGTATCACTAAACTGAGAGAATATTACTAAACTGAGAGAATATTACTAAGCTGAGAGAGTATTACTAAACTGAGAGAATATTACTAAACTGACAGAGTATCACTAAACTGAGGGAGTATTACTAAACCGAGAGAATATTACTAAGCTGAGAGAGTATTACTAAACTGAGAGAATATTACTAAACCGAGAGAGTATCACTAAACTGAAGGAGTATTACTAAACCGAGAGAGTATTACTAACCTGAAAGAGTATTACTAAACTGAGAGAGTATTACTAAACTGAGAGAATATTACTAAACTGAGAGAATATTACTAAACTGAGAGAATATTACTAAACTGAGAGAGTATTACTAAACTGAGAGAGTTGAGAGAATATTACTAAACTGAGAGAATATTACTAAACTGAGAGAATATTACTAAACTGAGAGAATATTACTAAACTGAGAGAATATTACTAAGCTGAGAGAATATTACTAAACTGAGAGAGCTGAGAGAATATTACTAAACTGAGAGAATATTACTAAACTGAGAGAGTATTACTAACCCGAGAGAGTATTACTAAACTGAGAGAGTATTACTAAACTGAGAGAATATTACTAAACTGAGAGAATATTACTAAACTGAGAGAATATTACTAAACTGAGAGAATATTACTAAACTGAGAGAGTTGAGAGAATATTACTAAACTGAGAGAATATTACTAAACTGAGAGAATATTACTAAACTGAGAGAATATTACTAAACTGAGAGAATATTACTAAGCTGAGAGAATATTACTAAACTGAGAGAGCTGAGAGAATATTACTAAACTGAGAGAATATTACTAAACTGAGAGAGTATTACTAACCCGAGAGAGTATTACTAAACTGAGAGAATATTACTAAACTGAGAGAGTTTTACTAAACTGAGAGAGTATTACTAAACTGAGAGAGTATTACTAAACTGAGAGAATATTACTAAACTGAGAGAATATTACTAAACTGAGAGAACTGAGAGAGCTGAGAGAATATTACTAAACTGCGAGAATATTACTAAACTGAGAGAACTGAGAGAGCTGAGAGAATATTACTAAACTGAGAGAATATTACTAAACTGAGAGAATATTACTAGACTGAGAGAGTATTACTAAACTGAGAGAGTATTACTAAACTGAGAGAATATTACTAAACTGAGAGAACTGAGAGAGCTGAGAGAATATTACTAAACTGAGAGAATATTACTGAACTGAGAGAGTATTACTAAACTGAGAGAATATTACTAAACTGAGAGAATATTACTAAACTGAGAGAGTATTACTAATGAGAGAATATTACTAAACTGAGAGAATATTACTAAACTGAGAGAGTTTTACTAACCTGAGAGAATATTACTAAACTGAGAGAATATTACTAAACTGAGAGAATATTACTAAACTGAGAGAATATTACTAAACTGAGAGAGCTGAGAGAATATTACTAAACTGAGAGAATATTACTAAACTGAGAGAATATTACTAGACTGAGAGAGTATTACTAAACTGAGAGAGTATTACTAAACTGAGAGAATATTACTAAACTGAGAGAACTGAGAGAGCTGAGAGAATATTACTAAACTGAGAGAATATTACTAAACTGAGAGAATATTACTAAACTGAGAGAATATTACTAAGCTGAGAGAATATTACTAAACTGAGAGAATATTACTAAACTGAGAGAACTGAGAGAGCTGAGAGAATATTACTAAACTGAGAGAATATTACTAAACTGTGAGAATATTACTAAACTGAGAGAACTGAGAGAGCTTAGAGAATATTACTAAACTGAGAGAGTATTACTAAACTGAGAGAATATTACTAAACTGAGAGAATATTACTAAACTGAGAGAGTATTACTAAACTGAGAGAGTATTACTAAACAGAGGGAGTATTACTAAACCGAGAGAGTATTACTAAACTGAGAGAATATTACTAAACTGAGAGAATATTACTAAACTGAGAGAATATTACTAAGCTGAGAGAATATTACTAAACTGAGAGAGCTGAGAGAATATTACTAAACTGAGAGAGTATTACTAAACTGAGAGAATATTACTAAACTGAGAGAATATTACTAAACTGAGAGAGTATTACTAAACTGAGAGAGTATTACTAAACAGAGGGAGTATTACTAAACCGAGAGAGTATTACTAAACTGAGATAATATTACTAAACTGAGAGAATATTACTAAACTGAGAGAATATTACTAAGCTGAGAGAGTATTACTAAACTGAGAGAATATTACTAAACTGAGAGAGTATCACTAAACTGAGAGAATATTACTAAACTGAGAGAATATTACTAAGCTGAGAGAGTATTACTAAACTGAGAGAATATTACTAAACTGACAGAGTATCACTAAACTGAGGGAGTATTACTAAACCGAGAGAATATTACTAAGCTGAGAGAGTATTACTAAACTGAGAGAATATTACTAAACCGAGAGAGTATCACTAAACTGAAGGAGTATTACTAAACCGAGAGAGTATTACTAACCTGAAAGAGTATTACTAAACTGAGAGAGTATTACTAAACTGAGAGAATATTACTAAACTGAGAGAA
Organism: Salvelinus alpinus; assembly: GCF_045679555.1. NCBI lineage: Eukaryota > Metazoa > Chordata > Actinopteri > Salmoniformes > Salmonidae > Salvelinus > Salvelinus alpinus. Next base: position 58,282,034 of record NC_092099.1, on the reverse strand, counting down.
TATTACTAAACTGAGAGAATATTACTAAGTTGAGAGAATATTACTAAACTGAGAGAGTTGAGAGAATATTACTAAACTGAGAGAATATTACTAAACTGAGAGAATATTACTAAACTGAGAGAATATTACTAAACTGAGAGAATATTACTAAGCTGAGAGAATATTACTAAACTGAGAGAGCTGAGAGAATATTACTAAACTGAGAGAATATTACTAAACTGAGAGAGTATTACTAACCCGAGAGAGTATTACTAAACTGAGAGAGTATTACTAAACTGAGAGAATATTACTAAACTGAGAGAATATTACTAAACTGAGAGAATATTACTAAGTTGAGAGAATATTACTAAACTGAGAGAGTTGAGAGAATATTACTAAACTGAGAGAATATTACTAAACTGAGAGAATATTACTAAACTGAGAGAATATTACTAAACTGAGAGAATATTACTAAGCTGAGAGAATATTACTAAACTGAGAGAGCTGAGAGAATATTACTAAACTGAGAGAATATTACTAAACTGAGAGAGTATTACTAACCCGAGAGAGTATTACTAAACTGAGAGAATATTACTAAACTGAGAGAATATTACTAAACTGAGAGAATATTACTAAGCTGAGAGAATATTACTAAACTGAGAGAGCTGAGAGAATATTACTAAACTGAGAGAATATTACTAAACTGAGAGAGTATTATTAGACTGAGAGAGTATTACTCACCGGAGAGATTATTACTAAACTGAGAGAATATTACTAAACTGTGAGAGTATTACTAAACTGAGAGAGTATTACTAACCCGAGAGAGTATTACTAAACTGAGAGAATATTACTAAACTGAGAGAATATTACTAAACTGAGAGAGTATTACTGAACTGAGAGAATATTACTAAACTGAGAGAATATTACTAAACTGAGAGAGTATTACTAAACTGAGAGAGTATTACTAACCCGAGAGAGTATTACCAAACTGAGAGAATATTACTAAACTGAGAGAATATTACTAAGTTGAGAGAATATTACTAAACTGAGAGAGTTGAGAGAATATTACTAAACTGAGAGAATATTACTAAACTGAGAGAATATTACTAAACTGAGAGAGCTGAGAGAATATTACTAAAATGAGAGAATATTACTAAACTGAGAGAGTATTACTAAACTGAGAGAATATTACTAAACTGAGAGAATATTACTAAACTGAGAGAGTATTACTAAACTGAGAGAGTATTACTAACCCGAGAGAGTATTACTAAACTGAGAGAATATTACTAAACTGAGAGAATATTACTAAACTGAGAGAATATTACTAAACTGAGAGAACTGAGAGAGCTGAGAGAATATTACTAAACTGAGAGAATATTACTAAACTGAGAGAACTGAGAGAGCTGAGAGAATATTACTAAACTGAGAGAGTATTACTAAACTGAGAGAGTATTACTAAACTGAGAGAGTATTACTAACCCGGGAGAGTATTACTAAACTGAGAGAATATTACTAAACTGAGAGAGTATTACTAAACTGAGAGAATATTACTAAACTGAGAGAATATTACTAAACTGAGAGAACTGAGAGAGTTGAGAGAATATTACTAAACTGAGAGAGTATTACTTAACTGAGAGAATATTACTAAACTGAGAGAATATTACTAAACTGAGAGAGTTTTACTAAACTGAGAGAGTATTACTAACCCGAGAGAGTTTTACTAAACTGAGAGAATATTACTAAACTGAGAGAGTTTTACTAAACTGAGAGAGTATTACTAAACTGAGAGAGTATTACTAAACTGAGAGAATATTACTAAACTGAGAGAATATTACTAAACTGAGAGAACTGAGAGAGCTGAGAGAATATTACTAAACTGCGAGAATATTACTAAACTGAGAGAACTGAGAGAGCTGAGAGAATATTACTAAACTGAGAGAATATTACTAAACTGAGAGAATATTACTAAACTGAGAGAGTATTACTAAACTGAGAGAGTATTACTAAACTGAGAGAATATTACTAAACTGAGAGAATATTACTAAACTGAGAGAACTGAGAGAGCTGAGAGAATATTACTAAACTGAGAGAATATTCCTGAACTGAGAGAGTATTACTAAACTGAGAGAATTTACTAAACTGAGGGAATATTACTAAACTGAGAGAGTATTACTAAACTGAGAGAATATTACTAAACTGAGAGAATATTACTAAACTGAGAGAGTTTTACTAACCCGAGAGAGTATTACTAAACTGAGAGAATATTACTAAACTGAGAGAATATTACTAAACTGAGAGAATATTACTAAACTGAGAGAACTGAGAGAGCTGAGAGAATATTACTAAACTGAGAGAATATTACTAAACTGAGAGAATATTACTAGACTGAGAGAGTATTACTAAACTGAGAGAGTATTACTAAACTGAGAGAATATTACTAAACTGAGAGAACTGAGAGAGCTGAGAGAATATTACTAAACTGAGAGAATATTACTAAACTGAGAGAATATTACTAAACTGAGAGAATATTACTAAGCTGAGAGAATATTACTAAACTGAGAGAGCTGAGAGAATATTACTAAACTGAGAGAACTGAGAGAGCTGAGAGAATATTACTAAACTGAGAGAATATTACTAAACTGTGAGAATATTACTAAACTGAGAGAACTGAGAGAGCTGAGAGAATATTACTAAACTGAGAGAGTATTACTAAACTGAGAGAATATTACTAAACTGAGAGAATATTACTAAACTGAGAGAGTATTACTAAACTGAGAGAGTATTACTAAACAGAGGGAGTATTACTAAACCGAGAGAGTATTACTAAACTGAGAGAATATTACTAAACTGAGAGAATATTACTAAACTGAGAGAATATTACTAAGCTGAGAGAATATTACTAAACTGAGAGAGCTGAGAGAATATTACTAAACTGAGAGAGTATTACTAAACTGAGAGAATATTACTAAACTGAGAGAATATTACTAAACTGAGAGAGTATTACTAAACTGAGAGAGTATTACTAAACAGAGGGAGTATTACTAAACCGAGAGAGTATTACTAAACTGAGATAATATTACTAAACTGAGAGAATATTACTAAACTGAGAGAATATTACTAAGCTGAGAGAGTATTACTAAACTGAGAGAATATTACTAAACTGACAGAGTATCACTAAACTGAGAGAATATTACTAAACTGAGAGAATATTACTAAGCTGAGAGAGTATTACTAAACTGAGAGAATATTACTAAACTGACAGAGTATCACTAAACTGAGGGAGTATTACTAAACCGAGAGAATATTACTAAGCTGAGAGAGTATTACTAAACTGAGAGAATATTACTAAACCGAGAGAGTATCACTAAACTGAAGGAGTATTACTAAACCGAGAGAGTATTACTAACCTGAAAGAGTATTACTAAACTGAGAGAGTATTACTAAACTGAGAGAATATTACTAAACTGAGAGAATATTACTAAACTGAGAGAATATTACTAAGTTGAGAGAATATTACTAAACTGAGAGAGTTGAGAGAATATTACTAAACTGAGAGAATATTACTAAACTGAGAGAATATTACTAAACTGAGAGAATATTACTAAGCTGAGAGAATATTACTAAACTGAGAGAGCTGAGAGAATATTACTAAACTGAGAGAATATTACTAAACTGAGAGAGTATTACTAACCCGAGAGAGTATTACTAAACTGAGAGAGTATTACTAAACTGAGAGAATATTACTAAACTGAGAGAATATTACTAAACTGAGAGAATATTACTAAGTTGAGAGAATATTACTAAACTGAGAGAGTTGAGAGAATATTACTAAACTGAGAGAATATTACTAAACTGAGAGAATATTACTAAACTGAGAGAATATTACTAAACTGAGAGAATATTACTAAGCTGAGAGAATATTACTAAACTGAGAGAGCTGAGAGAATATTACTAAACTGAGAGAATATTACTAAACTGAGAGAGTATTACTAACCCGAGAGAGTATTACTAAACTGAGAGAATATTACTAAACTGAGAGAATATTACTAAACTGAGAGAATATTACTAAGCTGAGAGAATATTACTAAACTGAGAGAGCTGAGAGAATATTACTAAACTGAGAGAATATTACTAAACTGAGAGAGTATTATTAGACTGAGAGAGTATTACTCACCGGAGAGATTATTACTAAACTGAGAGAATATTACTAAACTGTGAGAGTATTACTAAACTGAGAGAGTATTACTAACCCGAGAGAGTATTACTAAACTGAGAGAATATTACTAAACTGAGAGAATATTACTAAACTGAGAGAGTATTACTGAACTGAGAGAATATTACTAAACTGAGAGAATATTACTAAACTGAGAGAGTATTACTAAACTGAGAGAGTATTACTAACCCGAGAGAGTATTACCAAACTGAGAGAATATTACTAAACTGAGAGAATATTACTAAGTTGAGAGAATATTACTAAACTGAGAGAGTTGAGAGAATATTACTAAACTGAGAGAATATTACTAAACTGAGAGAATATTACTAAACTGAGAGAATATTACTAAACTGAGAGAATATTACTAAGCTGAGAGAATATTACTAAACTGAGAGAGCTGAGAGAATATTACTAAACTGAGAGAATATTACTAAACTGAGAGAGTATTACTAACCCGAGAGAGTATTACTAAACTGAGAGAATATTACTAAACTGAGAGAATATTACTAAACTGAGAGAATATTACTAAGCTGAGAGAATATTACTAAACTGAGAGAGCTGAGAGAATATTACTAAACTGAGAGAATATTACTAAACTGAGAGAGTATTACTCACCGGAGAGATTATTACTAAACTGAGAGAATATTACTAAACTGTGAGAGTATTACTAAACTGAGAGAGTATTACTAACCCGAGAGAGTATTACTAAACTGAGAGAATATTACTAAACTGAGAGAATATTACTAAACTGAGAGAGTATTACTGAACTGAGAGAATATTACTAAACTGAGAGAATATTACTAAACTGAGAGAGTATTACTAAACTGAGAGAGTATTACTAACCCGAGAGAGTATTACCAAACTGAGAGAATATTACTAAACTGAGAGAATATTACTAAACTGAGAGAATATTACTAAGCTGAGAGAATATTACTAAACTGAGAGAGCTGAGAGAATATTACTAAAATGAGAGAATATTACTAAACTGAGAGAGTATTACTAAACTGAGAGAATATTACTAAACTGAGAGAATATTACTAAACTGAGAGAGTATTACTAAACTGAGAGAGTATTACTAACCCGAGAGAGTATTACTAAACTGAGAGAATATTACTAAACTGAGAGAATATTACTAAACTGAGAGAATATTACTAAACTGAGAGAACTGAGAGAGCTGAGAGAATATTACTAAACTGAGAGAATATTACTAAACTGAGAGAACTGAGAGAGCTGAGAGAATATTACTAAACTGAGAGAGTATTACTAAACTGAGAGAGTATTACTAAACTGAGAGAGTATTACTAACCCGGGAGAGTATTACTAAACTGAGAGAATATTACTAAACTGAGAGAGTATTACTAAACTGAGAGAATATTACTAAACTGAGAGAATATTACTAAACTGAGAGAACTGAGAGAGTTGAGAGAATATTACTAAACTGAGAGAGTATTACTAAACTGAGAGAATATTACTAAACTGAGAGAATATTACTAAACTGAGAGAGTTTTACTAAACTGAGAGAGTATTACTAACCCGAGAGAGTTTTACTAAACTGAGAGAATATTACTAAACTGAGAGAGTTTTACTAAACTGAGAGAGTATTACTAAACTGAGAGAGTATTACTAAACTGAGAGAATATTACTAAACTGAGAGAATATTACTAAACTGAGAGAACTGAGAGAGCTGAGAGAATATTACTAAACTGCGAGAATATTACTAAACTGAGAGAACTGAGAGAGCTGAGAGAATATTACTAAACTGAGAGAATATTACTAAACTGAGAGAATATTACTAGACTGAGAGAGTATTACTAAACTGAGAGAGTATTACTAAACTGAGAGAATATTACTAAACTGAGAGAATATTACTAAACTGAGAGAACTGAGAGAGCTGAGAGAATATTACTAAACTGAGAGAATATTACTGAACTGAGAGAGTATTACTAAACTGAGAGAATTTACTAAACTGAGGGAATATTACTAAACTGAGAGAGTATTACTAAACTGAGAGAATATTACTAAACTGAGAGAATATTACTAAACTGAGAGAGTTTTACTAACCCGAGAGAGTATTACTAAACTGAGAGAATATTACTAAACTGAGAGAATATTACTAAACTGAGAGAATATTACTAAACTGAGAGAACTGAGAGAGCTGAGAGAATATTACTAAACTGAGAGAATATTACTAAACTGAGAGAATATTACTAGACTGAGAGAGTATTACTAAACTGAGAGAGTATTACTAAACTGAGAGAATATTACTAAACTGAGAGAACTGAGAGAGCTGAGAGAATATTACTAAACTGAGAGAATATTACTAAACTGAGAAAATATTACTAAACTGAGAGAATATTACTAAACTGAGAGAATATTACTAAACTGAGAGAACTGAGAGAGCTGAGAGAATATTACTAAACTGAGAGAATATTACTGAACTGAGAGAGTATTACTAAACTGAGAGAATTTACTAAACTGAGAGAATATTACTAAACTGAGAGAGTTTTACTAAACTGAGAGAGTATTACTAACCCGAGAGAGTATTACTAAACTGAGAGAATATTACTAAACTGAGAGAATATTACTAAACTGAGAGAATATTACTAAACTGAGAGAACTGAGAGAGCTGAGAGAATATTACTAAACTGAGAGAATATTACTAAATTGAGAGAATATTACTAAACTGAGAGAATATTACTAAGCTGAGAGAATATTACTAAACTGAGAGAGCTGAGACAATATTACTAAACAGAGAGTAATACTAAACTGAGAGAATATTACTAAACTGAGAAAATATTACTAAACTGAGAGAATATTACTAAACTGAGAGAGTATTACTAAACTGAGAGAGTATTACTAACCCGAGAGAGTATTACTAAACTGAGAGAATATTACTAAACTGAGAGAATATTACTAAACTGAGAGAATATTACTAAGCTGAGAGAATATTACTAAACTGAGAGAGCTGAGAGAATATTACTAAACTGAGAGAATATTACTAAACTGAGAGAATATTACTAAACTGAGAGAATATTACTAAACTGAGAGAGTTTTACAAAACTATGGGAGTATTACTAACCCGAGAGAGTATTACTAAACTGAGAGAATATTACTAAACTGAGAGAATATTACTAAACTGAGAGAATATTACTAAACTGAGAGAATATTACTAAACTGAGAGAGCTGAGAGAATATTACTAAACTGAGAGAATATTACTAAACTGAGAGAGTATTACTAGACTGAGAGAGTATTACTCACCGGAGAGATTATTACTAAACTGAGAGAATATGACTAAATTGAGAGAATATTACTAAACTGAGAGAGTATTACTAACCCGAGAGAGTATTACTAAACTGAGAGAATATTACTAAACTGAGAGAATATTACTAAACTGAGAGAATATTACTAAACTGAGAGAACTGAGAGAGCTGAGAGAATATTACTAAACTGAGAGAATATTACTAAACTGAGAGAACTGAGAGAGCTGAGAGAATATTACTAAACTGAGAGAGTATTACTAAACTGAGAGAGTATTACTAAACTGAGGGAGTATTACTAAACCGAGAGAGTATTACTAACCTGAGAGAGTATTACTAAACTGAGAGAATATTACTAAACTGTGAGAGTATTACTAAACTGAGAGAGTATTACTAACCCGAGAGAGTATTACTAAACTGAGAGAATATTACTAAACTGAGAGAATATTACTAAACTGAGAGAATATTACTAAGCTGAGAGAATATTACTAAACTGAGAGAGCTGAGAGAATATTACTAAACTGAGAGAATATTACTAAACTGAGAGAGTATTACTAGACTGAGAGAGTATTACTCACCGGAGAGATTATTACTAAACTGAGAGAATATGACTAAATTGAGAGAATATTACTAAACTGAGAGAGTTTTACTAAACTGAGAGAGTATTACTAACCCGAGAGAGTATTACTAAACTGAGAGAATATTACTAAACTGAGAGAATATTACTAAACTGAGAGAATATTACTAAACTGAGAGAATATTACTAAGCTGAGAGAATATTACTAAACTGAGGGAGCTGAGAGAGCTGAGAGAATATTACTAAACTGAGAGAATATTACTAAATTGAGAGAATATTACTAAACTGAGAGAACTGAGAGAGCTGAGACAATATTACTAAACTGAGAGAGTAATACTAAACTGAGAGAATATTACTAAACTGAGAGAATATTACTAAACTGAGAGAATATTACTAAACTGAGAGAGTATTACTAAACTGAGAGAGTATTACTAACCCGAGAGAGTATTACTAAACTGAGAGAATATTACTAAACTGAGAGAATATTACTAAACTGAGAGAATATTACTAAACTGAGAGAACTGAGAGAGCTGAGAGAATATTACTAAACTGAGAGAGTATTACTAAACTGAGAGAATATTACTAAACTGAGAGAATATTACTAAACTGATAGAGTATTACTAAACTGAGAGAGTATTACTAAACTGAGGGAGTATTACTAAACCGAGAGAGTATTACTAACCTGAGAGAGTATTACTAAACTGAGAGAATATTACTAAACTGTGAGAGTATTACTAAACTGAGAGAGTATTACTAACCCGAGAGAGTATTACTAAACTGAGAGAATATTACTAAACTGAGAGAATATTACTAAACTGAGAGAATATTACTAAGCTGAGAGAATATTACTAAACTGAGAGAGCTGAGAGAATATTACTAAACTGAGAGAATATTACTAAACTGAGAGAGTATTACTAGACTGAGAGAGTATTACTCACCGGAGAGATTATTACTAAACTGAGAGAATATGACTAAATTGAGAGAATATTACTAAACTGAGAGAGTTTTACTAAACTGAGAGAGTATTACTAACCCGAGAGAGTATTACTAAACTGAGAGAATATTACTAAACTGAGAGAATATTACTAAACTGAGAGAACTGAGAGAGCTGAGAGAATATTACTAAACTGAGAGAATATTACTAAACTGTGAGAATATTACTAAACTGAGAGAACTGAGAGAGCTGAGAGAATATTACTAAACTGAGAGAGTATTACTAAACTGAGAGAATATTACTAAACTGAGAGAATATTACTAAACTGAGAGAGTATTACTTAACTGAGAGAGTATTACTAAACAGAGGGAGTATTACTAAACCGAGAGAGTATTACTAAACTGAGAGAATATTACTAAACTGAGAGAATATTACTAAACTGAGAGAATATTACTAAGCTGAGAGAATATTACTAAACTGAGAGAGCTGAGAGAATATTACTAAACTGAGAGAGTATTACTAAACTGAGAGAATATTACTAAACTGAGAGAATATTACTAAACTGAGAGAGTATTACTAAACTGAGAGAGTATTACTAAACAGAGGGAGTATTACTAAACCGAGAGAGTATTACTAAACTGAGAGAATATTACTAAACTGAGAGAATATTACTAAACTGAGAGAATATTACTAAGCTGAGAGAGTATTACTAAACTGAGAGAATATTACTAAACTGACAGAGTATCACTAAACTGAGGGAGTATTACTAAACCGAGAGAATATTACTAAGCTGAGAGAGTATTACTAAACTGAGAGAATATTACTAAACCGAGAGAGTATCACTAAACTGAAGGAGTATTACTAAACCGAGAGAGTATTACTAACCTGAAAGAGTATTACTAAACTGAGAGAGTATTACTAAACTGAAGGAATATTACTAAACTGAGAGAATATTACTAAACTGAGAGAATATTACTAAGTTGAGAGAATATTACTAAACTGAGAGAGTTGAGAGAATATTACTAAACTGAGAGAATATTACTAAACTGAGAGAATATTACTAAACTGAGAGAATATTACTAAACTGAGAGAATATTACTAAGCTGAGAGAATATTACTAAACTGAGAGAGCTGAGAGAATATTACTAAACTGAGAGAATATTACTAAACTGAGAGAGTATTACTAACCCGAGAGAGTATTACTAAACTGAGAGAATATTACTAAACTGAGAGAATATTACTAAACTGAGAGAATATTACTAAGCTGAGAGAATATTACTAAACTGAGAGAGCTGAGAGAATATTACTAAACTGAGAGAACTGAGAGAGCTGAGAGAATATTACTAAACTGAGAGAATATTACTAAACTGTGAGAATATTACTAAACTGAGAGAACTGAGAGAGCTGAGAGAATATTACTAAACTGAGAGAGTATTACTAAACTGAGAGAATATTACTAAACTGAGAGAATATTACTAAACTGAGAGAGTATTACTAAACTGAGAGAGTATTACTAAACAGAGGGAGTATTACTAAACCGAGAGAGTATTACTAAACTGAGAGAATATTACTAAACTGAGAGAATATTACTAAACTGAGAGAATATTACTAAGCTGAGAGAATATTACTAAACTGAGAGAGCTGAGAGAATATTACTAAACTGAGAGAGTATTACTAAACTGAGAGAATATTACTAAACTGAGAGAATATTACTAAACTGAGAGAGTATTACTAAACTGAGAGAGTATTACTAAACAGAGGGAGTATTACTAAACCGAGAGAGTATTACTAAACTGAGAGAATATTACTAAACTGAGAGAATATTACTAAACTGAGAGAATATTACTAAGCTGAGAGAGTATTACTAAACTGAGAGAATATTACTAAACTGACAGAGTATCACTAAACTGAGGGAGTATTACTAAACCGAGAGAATATTACTAAGCTGAGAGAGTATTACTAAACTGAGAGAATATTACTAAACCGAGAGAGTATCACTAAACTGAAGGAGTATTACTAAACCGAGAGAGTATTACTAACCTGAAAGAGTATTACTAAACTGAGAGAGTATTACTAAAATGAGAGAATATTACTAAACTGAGAGAATATTACTAAACTGAGAGAATATTACTAAGTTGAGAGAATATTACTAAACTGAGAGAGTTGAGAGAATATTACTAAACTGAGAGAATATTACTAAACTGAGAGAATATTACTAAACTGAGAGAATATTACTAAACTGAGAGAATATTACTAAGCTGAGAGAATATTACTAAACTGAGAGAGCTGAGAGAATATTACTAAACTGAGAGAATATTACTAAACTGAGAGAGTATTACTAACCCGAGAGAGTATTACTAAACTGAGAGAATATTACTAAACTGAGAGAATATTACTAAACTGAGAGAATATTACTAAGCTGAGAGAATATTACTAAACTGAGAGAGCTGAGAGAATATTACTAAACTGAGAGAATATTACTAAACTGAGAGAGTATTACTAGACTGACAGAGTATTACTCACCGGAGAGATTATTACTAAACTGAGAGAATATGACTAAATTGAGAGAATATTACTAAACTGAGAGAGTTTTACTAAACTGAGAGAGTATTACTAACCCGAGAGAGTATTACTAAACTGAGAGAATATTACTAAACTGAGAGAATATTACTAAACTGAGAGAACTGAGAGAGCTGAGAGAATATTACTAAACTGAGAGAATATTACTAAACTGTGAGAATATTACTAAACTGAGAGAACTGAGAGAGCTGAGAGAATATTACTAAACTGAGAGAGTATTACTAAACTGAGAGAGTATTACTAAACTGAGAGAATATTACTAAACCGAGAGAGTATCACTAAACTGAAGGAGTATTACTAAACCGAGAGAGTATTACTAACCTGAAAGAATATTACTAAACTGAGAGAATATTACTAAACTGAGAGAATATTACTAAACTGAGAGAGTATTACTAACCCGAGAGAGTATTACTAAACTGAGAGAATATTACTAAACTGAGAGAATATTACTAAACTGAGAGAATATTACTAAGCTGAGAGAATATTACTAAACTGAGAGAGCTGAGAGAATATTACTAAACTGAGAGAACTGAGAGAGCTGAGAGAATATTACTAAACTGAGAGAGTATTACTAAACTGAGAGAGTATTACTAAACTGAGAGAATATTACTAAACCGAGAGAGTATCACTAAACTGAAGGAGTATTACTAAACCGAGAGAGTATTACTAACCTGAAAGAATATTACTAAACTGAGAGAATATTACTAAACTGAGAGAATATTACTAAACTGAGAGAGTATTACTAACCCGAGAGAGTATTACTAAACTGAGAGAATATTACTAAACTGAGAGAATATTACTAAACTGAGAGAATATTACTAAGCTGAGAGAATATTACTAAACTGAGAGAGCTGAGAGAATATTACTAAACTGAGAGAACTGAGAGAGCTGAGAGAATATTACTAAACTGAGAGAATATTACTAAACTGTGAGAATATTACTAAACTGAGAGAACTGAGAGAGCTGAGAGAATATTACTAAACTGAGAGAGTATTACTAAACTGAGAGAATATTACTAAACTGAGAGAATATTACTAAACTGAGAGAGTATTACTAAACTGAGAGAGTATTACTAAACAGAGGGAGTATTACTAAACCGAGAGAGTATTACTAAACTGAGAGAATATTACTAAACTGAGAGAATATTACTAAACTGAGAGAATATTACTAAGCTGAGAGAATATTACTAAACTGAGAGAGCTGAGAGAATATTACTAAACTGAGAGAGTATTACTAAACTGAGAGAATATTACTAAACTGAGAGAATATTACTAAACTGAGAGAGTATTACTAAACTGAGAGAGTATTACTAAACAGAGGGAGTATTACTAAACCGAGAGAGTATTACTAAACTGAGAGAATATTACTAAACTGAGAGAATATTACTAAACTGAGAGAATATTACTAAGCTGAGAGAGTATTACTAAACTGAGAGAATATTACTAAACTGACAGAGTATCACTAAACTGAGGGAGTATTACTAAACCGAGAGAATATTACTAAGCTGAGAGAGTATTACTAAACTGAGAGAATATTACTAAACCGAGAGAGTATCACTAAACTGAAGGAGTATTACTAAACCGAGAGAGTATTACTAACCTGAAAGAGTATTACTAAACTGAGAGAGTATTACTAAACTGAGAGAATATTACTAAACTGAGAGAATATTACTAAACTGAGAGAATATTACTAAGTTGAGAGAATATTACTAAACTGAGAGAGTTGAGAGAATATTACTAAACTGAGAGAATATTACTAAACTGAGAGAATATTACTAAACTGAGAGAATATTACTAAACTGAGAGAATATTACTAAGCTGAGAGAATATTACTAAACTGAGAGAGCTGAGAGAATATTACTAAACTGAGAGAATATTACTAAACTGAGAGAGTATTACTAACCCGAGAGAGTATTACTAAACTGAGAGAATATTACTAAACTGAGAGAATATTACTAAACTGAGAGAATATTACTAAGCTGAGAGAATATTACTAAACTGAGAGAGCTGAGAGAATATTACTAAACTGAGAGAATATTACTAAACTGAGAGAGTATTACTAGACTGAGAGAGTATTACTCACCGGAGAGATTATTACTAAACTGAGAGAATATGACTAAATTGAGAGAATATTACTAAACTGAGAGAGTTTTACTAAACTGAGAGAGTATTACTAACCCGAGAGAGTATTACTAAACTGAGAGAATATTACTAAACTGAGAGAATATTACTAAACTGAGAGAACTGAGAGAGCTGAGAGAATATTACTAAACTGAGAGAATATTACTAAACTGTGAGAATATTACTAAACTGAGAGAACTGAGAGAGCTGAGAGAATATTACTAAACTGAGAGAGTATTACTAAACTGAGAGAATATTACTAAACTGAGAGAATATTACTAAACTGAGAGAGTATTACTAAACTGAGAGAGTATTACTAAACAGAGGGAGTATTACTAAACCGAGAGAGTATTACTAAACTGAGAGAATATTACTAAACTGAGAGAATATTACTAAACTGAGAGAATATTACTAAGCTGAGAGAATATTACTAAACTGAGAGAGCTGAGAGAATATTACTAAACTGAGAGAGTATTACTAAACTGAGAGAATATTACTAAACTGAGAGAATATTACTAAACTGAGAGAGTATTACTAAACTGAGAGAGTATTACTAAACAGAGGGAGTATTACTAAACCGAGAGAGTATTACTAAACTGAGAGAATATTACTAAACTGAGAGAATATTACTAAACTGAGAGAATATTACTAAGCTGAGAGAGTATTACTAAACTGAGAGAATATTACTAAACTGACAGAGTATCACTAAACTGAGGGAGTATTACTAAACCGAGAGAATATTACTAAGCTGAGAGAATATTACTAAGCTGAGAGAGTATTACTAAACTGAGAGAATATTACTAAACTGACAGAGTATCACTAAACTGAGGGAGTATTAATAAAACGAGAGAATATTACTAAGCTGAGAGAGTATTACTAAACTGAGAGAATATTACTAAACTGAGAGAGTATCACTAAACTGAAGGAGTATTACTAAACCGAGAGAGTATTACTAACCTGAAAGAGTATTACTAAACTGAGAGAGTATTACTAAACTGAGAGAATATTACTAAACTGAGAGAATATTACTAAGTTGAGAGAATATTACTAAACTGAGAGAGCTGAGAGAATATTACTAAACTGAGAGAATATTACTAAACTGAGAGAATATTACTAAACTGAGAGAGTTTTACAAAACTAAGGGAGTATTACTAACCCGAGAGAGTATTAATAAACTGAGAGAATATTACTAAACTGAGAGAATATTACTAAACTGAGAGAATATTACTAAACTGAGAGAATATTACTAAACTGAGAGAGTATTACTAGACTGAGAGAGTATTACTCACCGGAGAGATTATTACTAAATTGAGAGAATATGACTAAATTGAGAGAATATTACTAAACTGAGAGAGTTTTACTAAACTGAGAGAGTATTACTAACCCGAGAGAGTATTACTAAACTGAGAGAATATTACTAAACTGAGAGAATATTACTAAACTGAGAGAATATTACTAAACTGAGAGAACTGAGAGAGCTGAGAGAATATTACTAAACTGAGAGAATATTACTAAACTGTGAGAATATTACTAAACTGAGAGAACTGAGAGAGCTGAGAGAATATTACTAAACTGAGAGAGTATTACTAAACTGAGAGAATATTACTAAACTGAGAGAATATTACTAAACTGAGAGAGTATTACTAAACTGAGAGAGTATTACTAAACAGAGGGAGTATTACTAAACCGAGAGAGTATTACTAAACTGAGAGAATATTACTAAACTGAGAGAATATTACTAAACTGAGAGAATATTACTAAGCTGAGAGAATATTACTAAACTGAGAGAGCTGAGAGAATATTACTAAACTGAGAGAGCTGAGAGAATATTACTAAACTGAGAGAGTATTACTAAACTGAGAGAATATTACTAAACTGAGAGAATATTACTAAACTGAGAGAGTATTACTAAACTGAGAGAGTATTACTAAACAGAGGGAGTATTACTAAACCGAGAGAGTATTACTAAACTGAGAGAATATTACTAAACTGAGAGAATATTACTAAACTGAGAGAATATTACTAAGCTGAGAGAGTATTACTAAACTGAGAGAATATTACTAAACTGACAGAGTATCACTAAACTGAGGGAGTATTACTAAACCGAGAGAATATTACTAAGCTGAGAGAGTATTACTAAACTGAGAGAATATTACTAAACTGAGAGAGTATCACTAAACTGAAGGAGTATTACTAAACCGAGAGAGTATTACTAACCTGAAAGAGTATTACTAAACTGAGAGAGTATTACTAAACTGAGAGAATATTACTAAACTGAGAGAATATTACTAAACTGAGAGAATATTACTAAGTTGAGAGAATATTACTAAACTGAGAGAGCTGAGAGAATATTACTAAACTGAGAGAATATTACTAAACTGAGAGAATATTACTAAACTGAGAGAATATTACTAAACTGAGAGAATATTACTAAGCTGAGAGAATATTACTAAACTGAGAGAGCTGAGAGAATATTACTAAACTGAGAGAATATTACTAAACTGAGAGAGTATTACTAACCCGAGAGAGTATTACTAAACTGAGAGAATATTACTAAACTGAGAGAATATTACTAAACTGAGAGAATATTACTAAGCTGAGAGAATATTACTAAACTGAGAGAGCTGAGAGAATATTACTAAACTGAGAGAATATTACTAAACTGAGAGAGTATTACTAGACTGAGAGAGTATTACTCACCGGAGAGATTATTACTAAACTGAGAGAATATGACTAAATTGAGAGAATATTACTAAACTGAGAGAGCTGAGAGAATATTACTAAACTGAGAGAATATTACTAAACTGAGAGAATATTACTAAACTGAGAGAACTGAGAGAGCTGAGAGAATATTACTAAACTGAGAGAATATTACTAAACTGTGAGAATATTACTAAACTGAGAGAACTGAGAGAGCTGAGAGAATATTACTAAACTGAGAGAGTATTACTAAACTGAGAGAATATTACTAAACTGAGAGAATATTACTAAACTGAGAGAGTATTACTAAACTGAGAGAGTATTACTAAACAGAGGGAGTATTACTAAACCGAGAGAGTATTACTAAACTGAGAGAATATTACTAAACTGAGAGAATATTACTAAACTGAGAGAATATTACTAAGCTGAGAGAATATTACTAAACTGAGAGAGCTGAGAGAATATTACTAAACTGAGAGAGTATTACTAAACTGAGAGAATATTACTAAACTGAGAGAATATTACTAAACTGAGAGAGTATTACTAAACTGAGAGAGTATTACTAAACAGAGGGAGTATTACTAAACCGAGAGAGTATTACTAAACTGAGAGAATATTACTAAACTGAGAGAATATTACTAAACTGAGAGAATATTACTAAGCTGAGAGAGTATTACTAAACTGAGAGAATATTACTAAACTGACAGAGTATCACTAAACTGAGGGAGTATTACTAAACCGAGAGAATATTACTAAGCTGAGAGAGTATTACTAAACTGAGAGAATATTACTAAACTGAGAGAGTATCACTAAACTGAAGGAGTATTACTAAACCGAGAGAGTATTACTAACCTGAAAGAGTATTACTAAACTGAGAGAGTATTACTAAACTGAGAGAATATTACTAAACTGAGAGAATATTACTAAGTTGAGAGAATATTACTAAACTGAGAGAGCTGAGAGAATATTACTAAACTGAGAGAATATTACTAAACTGAGAGAATATTACTAAACTGAGAGAGTTTTACAAAACTAAGGGAGTATTACTAACCCGAGAGAGTATTACTAAACTGAGAGAATATTACTAAACTGAGAGAATATTACTAAACTGAGAGAATATTACTAAACTGAGAGAATATTACTAAACTGAGAGAGCTGAGAGAATATTACTAAACTGAGAGAATATTACTAAACTGAGAGAGTATTACTAGACTGAGAGAGTATTACTCACCGGAGAGATTATTACTAAACTGAGAGAATATGACTAAATTGAGAGAATATTACTAAACTGAGAGAGTTTTACTAAACTGAGAGAGTATTACTAACCCGAGAGAGTATTACTAAACTGAGAGAATATTACTAAACTGAGAGAATATTACTAAACTGAGAGAATATTACTAAACTGAGAGAACTGAGAGAGCTGAGAGAATATAACTAAACTGAGAGAATATTACTAAACTGAGAGAATATTACTAAACTGAGAGAACTGAGAGAGCTGAGAGAATATTACTAAACTGAGAGAGTATTACTAAACTGAGAGAATATTACTAAACTGAGAGAATATTACTAAACTGAGAGAGTATTACTAAACTGAGAGAGTATTACTAAAACGAGGGAGTATTACTAAACCGAGAGAGTATTACTAAACTGAGAGAATATTACTAAACTGAGAGAATATTACTAAACTGAGAGAATATTACTAAGCTGAGAGAATATTACTAAACTGAGGGAGCTGAGAGAATATTACTAAACTGAGAGAATATTACTAAACTGAGAGAGTATTCCTAAACTGAGAGAATATTACTAAACTAAGAGAATATTACTAAACTGAGAGAGTATTACTAAACTGAGAGAGTATTACTAAACAGAGGGAGTATTACTAAACCGAGAGAGTATTACTAAACTGAGAGAATATTACTAAACTGAGAGAATATTACTAAACTGAGAGAACTGAGAGAGCTGAGAGAATATTACTAAACTGAGAGAATATTACTGAACTGAGAGAGTATTACTAAACTGAGAGAATTTACTAAACTGAGAGAATATTACTAAACTGAGAGAGTTTTACTAAACTGAGAGAGTATTACTAACCCGAGAGAGTATTACTAAACTGAGAGAATATTACTAAACTGAGAGAATATTACTAAACTGAGAGAATATTACTAAACTGAGAGAACTGAGAGAATATTACTAAACTGAGAGAATATTACTAAACTGAGAGAATATTACTAAACTGAGAGAACTGAGAGAGCTGAGACAATATTACTAAACAGAGAGTAATACTAAACTGAGAGAGTATTACTAAACTGAGAGAATATTACTAAACTGAGAGAATATTACTAAACTGAGAGAGTATTACTAAACTGAGAGAGTATTACTAACCCGAGAGAGTATTACTAAACTGAGAGAATATTACTAAACTGAGAGAGCTGAGAGAATATTACTAAACTGAGAGAATATTACTAAACTGAGAGAATATTACTAAACTGAGAGAGTTTTACAAAACTAAGGGAGTATTACTAACCCGAGAGAGTATTACTAAACTGAGAGAATATTACTAAACTGAGAGAATATTACTAAACTGAGAGAATATTACTAAACTGAGAGAATATTACTAAACTGAGAGAGCTGAGAGAATATTACTAAACTGAGAGAATATTACTAAACTGAGAGAGTATTACTAGACTGAGAGAGTATTACTCACCGGAGAGATTATTACTAAACTGAGAGAATATGACTAAATTGAGAGAATATTACTAAACTGAGAGAGTTTTACTAAACTGAGAGAGTATTACTAACCCGAGAGAGTATTACTAAACTGAGAGAATATTACTAAACTGAGAGAATATTACTAAACTGAGAGAATATTACTAAACTGAGAGAACTGAGAGAGCTGAGAGAATATAACTAAACTGAGAGAATATTACTAAACTGAGAGAATATTACTAAACTGAGAGAACTGAGAGAGCTGAGAGAATATTACTAAACTGAGAGAGTATTACTAAACTGAGAGAATATTACTAAACTGAGAGAATATTACTAAACTGAGAGAGTATTACTAAACTGAGAGAGTATTACTAAAACGAGGGAGTATTACTAAACCGAGAGAGTATTACTAAACTGAGAGAATATTACTAAACTGAGAGAATATTACTAAACTGAGAGAATATTACTAAGCTGAGAGAATATTACTAAACTGAGGGAGCTGAGAGAATATTACTAAACTGAGAGAATATTACTAAACTGAGAGAGTATTCCTAAACTGAGAGAATATTACTAAACTAAGAGAATATTACTAAACTGAGAGAGTATTACTAAACTGAGAGAGTATTACTAAACAGAGGGAGTATTACTAAACCGAGAGAGTATTACTAAACTGAGAGAATATTACTAAACTGAGAGAATATTACTAAACTGAGAGAACTGAGAGAGCTGAGAGAATATTACTAAACTGAGAGAATATTACTGAACTGAGAGAGTATTACTAAACTGAGAGAATTTACTAAACTGAGAGAATATTACTAAACTGAGAGAGTTTTACTAAACTGAGAGAGTATTACTAACCCGAGAGAGTATTACTAAACTGAGAGAATATTACTAAACTGAGAGAATATTACTAAACTGAGAGAATATTACTAAACTGAGAGAACTGAGAGAATATTACTAAACTGAGAGAATATTACTAAACTGAGAGAATATTACTAAACTGAGAGAACTGAGAGAGCTGAGACAATATTACTAAACAGAGAGTAATACTAAACTGAGAGAGTATTACTAAACTGAGAGAATATTACTAAACTGAGAGAATATTACTAAACTGAGAGAGTATTACTAAACTGAGAGAGTATTACTAACCCGAGAGAGTATTACTAAACTGAGAGAATATTACTAAACTGAGAGAATATTACTAAACTGAGAGAATATTACTAAACTGAGAGAACTGAGAGAGCTGAGAGAATATTACTAAACCGAGAGAATATTACTAAACTGAGAGAATATTACTAAACTGATAGAGTATTACTAAACTGAGAGAGTATTACTAAACCGAGAGATTATTACTAACCTGAGAGAGTATTACTAAACTGAGAGAATATTACTAAACTGTGAGAGTATTACTAAACTGAGAGAATATTACTAAACTGAGAGAATATTACTAAACTGAGAGAGTTTTACAAAACTAAGGGAGTATTACTAACCCGAGAGAGTATTACTAAACTGAGAGAATATTACTAAACTGAGAGAATATTACTAAACTGAGAGAATATTACTAAACTGAGAGAATATTACTAAACTGAGAGAGCTGAGAGAATATTACTAAACTGAGAGAATATTACTAAACTGAGAGAGTATTACTAGACTGAGAGAGTATTACTCACCGGAGAGATTATTACTAAACTGAGAGAATATGACTAAATTGAGAGAATATTACTAAACTGAGAGAGTTTTACTAAACTGAGAGAGTATTACTAACCCGAGAGAGTATTACTAAACTGAGAGAATATTACTAAACTGAGAGAATATTACTAAACTGAGAGAATATTACTAAACTGAGAGAACTGAGAGAGCTGAGAGAATATAACTAAACTGAGAGAATATTACTAAACTGAGAGAATATTACTAAACTGAGAGAACTGAGAGAGCTGAGAGAATATTACTAAACTGAGAGAGTATTACTAAACTGAGAGAATATTACTAAACTGAGAGAATATTACTAAACCGAGAGAGTATTACTAAACTGAGAGAATATTACTAAACTGAGAGAATATTACTAAACTGAGAGAATATTACTAAGCTGAGAGAATATTACTAAACTGAGAGAGAATATTACTAAACTGAGAGAATATTACTAAACTGAGAGAGTATTCCTAAACTGAGAGAATATTACTAAACTAAGAGAATATTACTAAACTGAGAGAGTATTACTAAACTGAGAGAGTATTACTAAACAGAGGGAGTATTACTAAACCGAGAGAGTATTACTAAACTGAGAGAATATTACTAAACTGAGAGAATATTACTAAACTGAGAGAACTGAGAGAGCTGAGAGAATATTACTAAACTGAGAGAATATTACTGAACTGAGAGAGTATTACTAAACTGAGAGAATTTACTAAACTGAGAGAATATTACTAAACTGAGAGAGTTTTACTAAACTGAGAGAGTATTACTAACCCGAGAGAGTATTACTAAACTGAGAGAATATTACTAAACTGAGAGAATATTACTAAACTGAGAGAATATTACTAAACTGAGAGAACTGAGACAATATTACTAAACAGAGAGTAATACTAAACTGAGAGAATATTACTAAACTGAGAGAATATTACTAAACTGAGAGAATATTACTAAACTGAGAGAGTTCTACTAAACTGAGAGAGTATTACTAACCCGAGAGAGTATTACTAAACTGAGAGAATATTACTAAACTGAGAGAATATTACTAAACTGAGAGAATATTACTAAACTGAGAGAACTGAGAGAGCTGAGAGAATATTACTAAACCGAGAGAATATTACTAAACTGAGAGAATATTACTAAACTGATAGAGTATTACTAAACTGAGAGAGTATTACTAAACCGAGAGATTATTACTAACCTGAGAGAGTATTACTAAACTGAGAGAATATTACTAAACTGTGAGAGTATTACTAAACTGAGAGAGTATTACTAACCCGAGAGAGTATTACTAAACTGAGAGAATATTACTAAACTGAGAGAATATTACTAAACTGAGAGAATATTACTAAGCTGAGAGAATATTACTAAACTGAGAGAGCTGAGAGAATATTACTAAACTGAGAGAATATTACTAAACTGAGAGAGTATTACTAGACTGAGAGAGTATTACTCACCGGAGAGAATATGACTAAACTGAGAGAATATGACTAAATTGAGAGAATATTACTAAACTGAGAGAGTTTTACTAAACTGAGAGAGTATTACTAACCCGAGAGAGTATTACTAAACTGAGAGAATATTACTAAACTGAGAGAATATTACTAAACTGAGAGAATATTACTAAACTGAGAGAACTGAGAGAGCTGAGAGAATATTACTAAACTGAGAGAATATTACTAAACTGAGAGAATATTACTAAACTGAGAGAACTGAGAGAGCTGAGAGAATATTACTAAACTGAGAGAGTATTACTAAACTGAGAGAATATTACTAAACTGAGAGAATATTACTAAACTGAGAGAGTATTACTAAACTGAGAGAGTATTACTAAACAGAGGGAGTATTACTAAACCGAGAGAGTATTACTAAACTGAGAGAATATTACTAAACTGAGAGAATATTACTAAACTGAGAGAATATTACTAAGCTGAGAGAATATTACTAAACCTGAGAGAATATTACTAAACTGAGAGAATATTACTAAAGTGAGAGAGTATTACTAAACTGAGAGAATATTACTAAACTGAGAGAATATTACTAAACTGAGAGAGTATTACTAAACTGAGAGAGTATTACTAAACAGAGGGAGTATTACTAAACCGAGAGAGTATTACTAAACTGAGAGAATATTACTAAACTGAGAGAATATTACTAAACTGAGAGAATATTACTAAGCTGAGAGAGTATTACTAAACTGAGAGAATATTACTAAACTGAGAGAGTATCACTAAACTGAGGGAGTATTACTAAACCGAGAGAATATTACTAAGCTGAGAGAGTATTACTAAACTGAGAGAATATTACTAAACTGAGAGAGTATCACTAAACTGAGGGAGTATTACTAACCCGAGAGAGTATTACTAAACTGAGAGAATATTACTAAACTGAGAGAATATTACTAAACTGAGAGAATATTACTAAACTGAGAGAATATTACTAAACTGAGAGAGCTGAGAGAATATTACTAAACTGAGAGAATATTACTAAACTGAGAGAGTATTACTAGACTGAGAGAGTATTACTCACCGGAGATATTATTACTAAACTGAGAGAATATGACTAAATTGAGAGAATATTACTAAACTGAGAGAGTTTTACTAAACTGAGAGAGTATTACTAACCCGAGAGAGTATTACTAAACTGAGAGAATATTACTAAACTGAGAGAATATTACTAAACTGAGAGAATATTACTAAACTGAGAGAACTGAGAGAGCTGAGAGAATATTACTAAACTGAGAGAATATTACTAAACTGAGAGAATATTACTAAACTGAGAGAACTGAGAGAGCTGAGAGAATATTACTAAACTGAGAGAGTATTACTAAACTGAGAGAATATTACTAAACTGAGAGAATATTACTAAACTGAGAGAATATTACTAAACTGAGAGAGTATTACTAAACTGAGAGAGTATTACTAAAACGAGGGAGTATTACTAAACCGAGAGAGTATTACTAAACTGAGAGAATATTACTAAACTGAGAGAATATTACTAAACTGAGAGAATATTACTAAACTGAGAGAATATTACTAAGCTGAGAGAATATTACTAAACTGAGAGAGTATTACTAAACTGAGAGAGTATTACTAGACTGAGAGAGTATTACTCACCGGAGAGAATATGACTAAACTGAGAGAATATGACTAAATTGAGAGAATATTACTAAACTGAGAGAGTTTTACTAAACTGAGAGAGTATTACTAACCCGAGAGAGTATTACTAAACTGAGAGAATATTACTAAACTGAGAGAATATTACTAAACTGAGAGAATATTACTAAACTGAGAGAACTGAGAGAGCTGAGAGAATATTACTAAACTGAGAGAATATTACTAAACTGAGAGAATATTACTAAACTGAGAGAACTGAGAGAGCTGAGAGAATATTACTAAACTGAGAGAGTATTACTAAACTGAGAGAATATTACTAAACTGAGAGAATATTACTAAACTGAGAGAGTATTACTAAACTGAGAGAGTATTACTAAACAGAGGGAGTATTACTAAACCGAGAGAGTATTACTAAACTGAGAGAATATTACTAAACTGAGAGAATATTACTAAACTGAGAGAATATTACTAAGCTGAGAGAATATTACTAAACTGAGAGAGTATTACTAAACTGAGAGAATATTACTAAAGTGAGAGAGTATTACTAAACTGAGAGAATATTACTAAACTGAGAGAATATTACTAAACTGAGAGAGTATTACTAAACTGAGAGAGTATTACTAAACAGAGGGAGTATTACTAAACCGAGAGAGTATTACTAAACTGAGAGAATATTACTAAACTGAGAGAATATTACTAAACTGAGAGAATATTACTAAGCTGAGAGAGTATTACTAAACTGAGAGAATATTACTAAACTGAGAGAGTATCACTAAACTGAGGGAGTATTACTAAACCGAGAGAATATTACTAAGCTGAGAGAGTATTACTAAACTGAGAGAATATTACTAAACTGAGAGAGTATCACTAAACTGAGGGAGTATTACTAACCCGAGAGAGTATTACTAAACTGAGAGAATATTACTAAACTGAGAGAATATTACTAAACTGAGAGAATATTACTAAACTGAGAGAATATTACTAAACTGAGAGAGCTGAGAGAATATTACTAAACTGAGAGAATATTACTAAACTGAGAGAGTATTACTAGACTGAGAGAGTATTACTCACCGGAGATATTATTACTAAACTGAGAGAATATGACTAAATTGAGAGAATATTACTAAACTGAGAGAGTTTTACTAAACTGAGAGAGTATTACTAAACTGAGAGAGTATTACTAGACTGAGAGAGTATTACTCACCGGAGAGAATATGACTAAACTGAGAGAATATGACTAAATTGAGAGAATATTACTAAACTGAGAGAGTTTTACTAAACTGAGAGAGTATTACTAACCCGAGAGAGTATTACTAAACTGAGAGAATATTACTAAACTGAGAGAATATTACTAAACTGAGAGAATATTACTAAACTGAGAGAACTGAGAGAGCTGAGAGAATATTACTAAACTGAGAGAATATTACTAAACTGAGAGAATATTACTAAACTGAGAGAACTGAGAGAGCTGAGAGAATATTACTAAACTGAGAGAGTATTACTAAACTGAGAGAATATTACTAAACTGAGAGAATATTACTAAACTGAGAGAGTATTACTAAACTGAGAGAGTATTACTAAACAGAGGGAGTATTACTAAACCGAGAGAGTATTACTAAACTGAGAGAATATTACTAAACTGAGAGAATATTACTAAACTGAGAGAATATTACTAAGCTGAGAGAATATTACTAAACTGAGAGAGCTGAGAGAATATTACTAAACTGAGAGAATATTACTAAAGTGAGAGAGTATTACTAAACTGAGAGAATATTACTAAACTGAGAGAATATTACTAAACTGAGAGAGTATTACTAAACTGAGAGAGTATTACTAAACAGAGGGAGTATTACTAAACCGAGAGAGTATTACTAAACTGAGAGAATATTACTAAACTGAGAGAATATTACTAAACTGAGAGAATATTACTAAGCTGAGAGAGTATTACTAAACTGAGAGAATATTACTAAACTGAGAGAGTATCACTAAACTGAGGGAGTATTACTAAACCGAGAGAATATTACTAAGCTGAGAGAGTATTACTAAACTGAGAGAATATTACTAAACTGAGAGAGTATCACTAAACTGAGGGAGTATTACTAACCCGAGAGAGTATTACTAAACTGAGAGAATATTACTAAACTGAGAGAATATTACTAAACTGAGAGAATATTACTAAACTGAGAGAATATTACTAAACTGAGAGAGCTGAGAGAATATTACTAAACTGAGAGAATATTACTAAACTGAGAGAGTATTACTAGACTGAGAGAGTATTACTCACCGGAGATATTATTACTAAACTGAGAGAATATGACTAAATTGAGAGAATATTACTAAACTGAGAGAGTTTTACTAAACTGAGAGAGTATTACTAACCCGAGAGAGTATTACTAAACTGAGAGAATATTACTAAACTGAGAGAATATTACTAAACTGAGAGAATATTACTAAACTGAGAGAACTGAGAGAGCTGAGAGAATATTACTAAACTGAGAGAATATTACTAAACTGAGAGAATATTACTAAACTGAGAGAACTGAGAGAGCTGAGAGAATATTACTAAACTGAGAGAGTATTACTAAACTGAGAGAATATTACTAAACTGAGAGAATATTACTAAACTGAGAGAATATTACTAAACTGAGAGAGTATTACTAAACTGAGAGAGTATTACTAAAACGAGGGAGTATTACTAAACCGAGAGAGTATTACTAAACTGAGAGAATATTACTAAACTGAGAGAATATTACTAAACTGAGAGAATATTACTAAACTGAGAGAATATTACTAAGCTGAGAGAATATTACTAAACTGAAGGAGCTGAGAGAATATTACTAAACTGAGAGAATATTACTAAACTGAGAGAGTATTCCTAAACTGAGAGAATATTACTAAACTAAGAGAATATTACTAAACTGAGAGAGTATTACTAAACTGAGAGAGTATTACTAAACAGAGGGAGTATTACTAAACCGAGAGAGTATTACTAAACTGAGAGAATATTACTAAACTGAGAGAATATTATTAAACAGAGAGAACTGAGAGAGCTGAGAGAATATTACTAAACTGAGAGAATATTACTGAACTGAGAGAGTATTACTAAACTGAGAGAATTTACTAAACTGAGAGAATATTACTAAACTGAGAGAGTTTTACTAAACTGAGAGAGTATTACTAACCCGAGAGAGTATTACTATACTGAGAGAATATTACTAAACTGAGAGAATATTACTAAACTGAGAGAATATTACTAAACTGAGAGAACTGAGAGAATATTACTAAACTGAGAGAATATTACTAAACTGAGAGAATATTACTAAACTGAGAGAACTGAGAGAGCTGAGACAATATTACTAAACAGAGAGTAATACTAAACTGAGAGAGTATTACTAAACTGAGAGAATATTACTAAACTGAGAGAATATTACTAAACTGAGAGAGTATTACTAAACTGAGAGAGTATTACTAACCCGAGAGAGTATTACTAAACTGAGAGAATATTACTAAACTGAGAGAATATTACTAAACTGAGAGAATATTACTAAACTGAGAGAACTGAGAGAGCTGAGAGAATATTACTAAACCGAGAGAATATTACTAAACCTAGAGAATATTACTAAACTGAGAGAATATTACTAAACTGAGAGAATATTACTAAACTGAGAGAGTATTACTAAACTGAGAGAATATTACTAAACTGAGAGAATATTACTAAACTGAGAGAATATTACTAAACTGAGAGAACTGAGAGAGCTGAGAGAATATTACTAAACCGAGAGAATATTACTAAACTGAGAGAATATTACTAAACTGAGAGAACTGAGAGAGCTGAGAGAATATTACTAAACTGAGAGAATATTACTAAACTGAGAGAGCATTACTAAACTGAGAGAGTATTACTAACCCGAGAGAGTATTACTAAACTGAGAGAATATTACTAAACTGAGAGAATATTACTAAACTGAGAGAATATTACTAAGCTGAGAGAATATTACTAAACTGAGAGAGCTGAGAGAATATTACTAAACTGAGAGAATATTACTAAACTGAGAGAATATTACTAAACTGAGAGAATATTACTAAACTGAGAGAGTTTTACAAAACTAAGGGAGTATTACTAACCCGAGAGAGTATTACTAAACTGAGAGAATATTACTAAACTGAGAGAATATTACTAAACTGAGAGAATATTACTAAACTGAGAGAATATTACTAAACTGAGAGAGCTGAGAGAATATTACTAAACTGAGAGAATATTACTAAACTGAGAGAGTATTACTAGACTGAGAGAGTATTACTCACCGGAGAGATTATTACTAAACTGAGAGAATATGACTAAACTGAGAGAATATTACTAAACTGAGAGAACTGAGAGAGCTGAGAGAATATTACTAAACTGAGAGAGTATTACTAAACTGAGAGAATATTACTAAACTGAGAGAATATTACTAAACTGAGAGAATAACTAAACTGAGAGAACTGAGAGAATATTACTAAACTGAGAGAATATTACTAAACTGAGAGAATATTACTAAACTGAGAGAACTGAGAGAGCTGAGACAATATTACTAAACAGAGAGTAATACTAAACTGAGAGAGTATTACTAAACTGAGAGAATATTACTAAACTGAGAGAATATTACTAAACTGAGAGAGTATTACTAAACTGAGAGAGTATTACTAACCCGAGAGAGTATTACTAAACTGAGAGAATATTACTAAACTGAGAGAATATTACTAAACTGAGAGAATATTACTAAACTGAGAGAACTGAGAGAGCTGAGAGAATATTACTAAACCGAGAGAATATTACTAAACTGAGAGAATATTACTAAACTGAGAGAATATTACTAAACTGAGAGAATATTACTAAACTGAGAGAGTATTACTAAACTGAGAGAATATTACTAAACTGAGAGAATATTACTAAACTGAGAGAATATTACTAAACTGAGAGAACTGAGAGAGCTGAGAGAATATTACTAAACCGAGAGAATATTACTAAACTGAGAGAATATTACTAAACTGAGAGAACTGAGAGAGCTGAGAGAATATTACTAAACTGAGAGAATATTACTAAACTGAGAGAGCATTACTAAACTGAGAGAGTATTACTAACCCGAGAGAGTATTACTAAACTGAGAGAGTATTACTAAACTGAGAGAATATTACTAAACTGAGAGAATATTACTAAGCTGAGAGAATATTACTAAACTGAGAGAGCTGAGAGAATATTACTAAACTGAGAGAATATTACTAAACTGAGAGAATATTACTAAACTGAGAGAATATTACTAAACTGAGAGAGTTTTACAAAACTAAGGGAGTATTACTAACCCGAGAGAGTATTACTAAACTGAGAGAATATTACTAAACTGAGAGAATATTACTAAACTGAGAGAATATTACTAAACTGAGAGAATATTACTAAACTGAGAGAGCTGAGAGAATATTACTAAACTGAGAGAATATTACTAAACTGAGAGAGTATTACTAGACTGAGAGAGTATTACTCACCGGAGAGATTATTACTAAACTGAGAGAATATTACTAAATTGAGAGAATATTACTAAACTGAGAGAGTTTTACTAAACTGAGAGAGTATTACTAACCCGAGAGAGTATTACTAAACTGAGAGAATATTACTAAACTGAGAGAATATTACTAAACTGAGAGAATATTACTAAACTGAGAGAACTGAGAGAGCTGAGAGAATATTACTAAACTGAGAGAATATTACTAAACTGAGAGAACTGAGAGAGCTGAGAGAATATTACTAAACTGAGAGAGTATTACTAAACTGAGAGAATATTACTAAACTGAGAGAATATTACTAAACTGAGAGAATATTACTAAACTGAGAGAATATTACTAAGCTGAGAGAATATTACTAAACTGAGGGAGCTGAGAGAGCTGAGAGAATATTACTAAACTGAGAGAATATTACTAAATTGAGAGAATATTACTAAACTGAGAGAACTGAGAGAGCTGAGACAATATTACTAAACAGAGAGTAATAGTAAACTGAGAGAATATTACTAAACTGAGAGAATATTACTAAACTGAGAGAATATTACTAAACTGAGAGAGTATTACTAAACTGAGAGAGTATTACTAACCCGAGAGAGTATTACTAAACTGAGAGAATATTACTAAACTGAGAGAATATTACTAAACTGAGAGAATATTACTAAACTGAGAGAACTGAGAGAGCTGAGAGAATATTACTAAACTGAGAGAGTATTACTAAACTGAGAGAATATTACTAAACTGAGAGAATATTACTAAACTGATAGAGTATTACTAAACTGAGAGAGTATTACTAAACTGAGGGAGTATTACTAAACCGAGAGAGTATTACTAACCTGAGAGAGTATTACTAAACTGAGAGAATATTACTAAACTGTGAGAGTATTACTAAACTGAGAGAGTATTACTAACCCGAGAGAGTATTACTAAACTGAGAGAATATTACTAAACTGAGAGAATATTACTAAACTGAGAGAATATTACTAAGCTGAGAGAATATTACTAAACTGAGAGAGCTGAGAGAATATTACTAAACTGAGAGAATATTACTAAACTGAGAGAGTATTACTAGACTGAGAGAGTATTACTCACCGGAGAGATTATTACTAAACTGAGAGAATATGACTAAATTGAGAGAATATTACTAAACTGAGAGAGTTTTACTAAACTGAGAGGGTATTACTAACCCGAGAGAGTATTACTAAACTGAGAGAATATTACTAAACTGAGAGAATATTACTAAACTGAGAGAATATGACGAAACTGAGAGAACTGAGAGAGCTGAGAGAATATTACTAAACTGAGAGAATATTACTAAACTGTGAGAATATTACTAAACTGAGAGAACTGAGAGAGCTGAGAGAATATTACTAAACTGAGAGAGTATTACTAAACTGAGAGAATAATACTAAACTGAGAGAGTATTACTAGACTGAGAGAGTATTACTCACCGGAGAGATTATTACTAAACTGAGAGAGTATTACTAACCCGAGAGAGTATTACTAAACTGAGAGAATATTACTAAACTGAGAGAATATTACTAAACTGAGAGAATATTACTAAACTGAGAGAACTGAGAGAGCTGAGAGAATATTACTAAACTGAGAGAATATTACTAAACTGAGAGAACTGAGAGAGCTGAGAGAATATTACTAAACTGAGAGAGTATTACTAAACTGAGAGAATATTACTAAACTGAGAGAATATTACTAAACTGAGAGAATATTACTAAACTGAGAGAATATTACTAAGCTGAGAGAATATTACTAAACTGAGGGAGCTGAGAGAGCTGAGAGAATATTACTAAACTGAGAGAATATTACTAAATTGAGAGAATATTACTAAACTGAGAGAACTGAGAGAGCTGAGACAATATTACTAAACAGAGAGTAATAGTAAACTGAGAGAATATTACTAAACTGAGAGAATATTACTAAACTGAGAGAATATTACTAAACTGAGAGAGTATTACTAAACTGAGAGAGTATTACTAACCCGAGAGAGTATTACTAAACTGAGAGAATATTACTAAACTGAGAGAATATTACTAAACTGAGAGAATATTACTAAACTGAGAGAACTGAGAGAGCTGAGAGAATATTACTAAACTGAGAGAGTATTACTAAACTGAGAGAATATTACTAAACTGAGAGAATATTACTAAACTGATAGAGTATTACTAAACTGAGAGAGTATTACTAAACTGAGGGAGTATTACTAAACCGAGAGAGTATTACTAACCTGAGAGAGTATTACTAAACTGAGAGAATATTACTAAACTGTGAGAGTATTACTAAACTGAGAGAGTATTACTAACCCGAGAGAGTATTACTAAACTGAGAGAATATTACTAAACTGAGAGAATATTACTAAACTGAGAGAATATTACTAAGCTGAGAGAATATTACTAAACTGAGAGAGCTGAGAGAATATTACTAAACTGAGAGAATATTACTAAACTGAGAGAGTATTACTAGACTGAGAGAGTATTACTCACCGGAGAGATTATTACTAAACTGAGAGAATATGACTAAATTGAGAGAATATTACTAAACTGAGAGAGTTTTACTAAACTGAGAGAGTATTACTAACCCGAGAGAGTATTACTAAACTGAGAGAATATTACTAAACTGAGAAAATATTACTAAACTGAGAGAATATTACTAAACTGAGAGAACTGAGAGAGCTGAGAGAGTATTACTAAACTGAGAGAATATTACTAAACTGTGAGAATATTACTAAACTGAGAATATTACTAAACTGAGAGAATATTACTAACCTGAGAGAGTATTACTAAACTGAGAGAATATTACTAAACTGAGAGAGTATTACTAAACTGAGAGAGTATTACTAAACTGAGAGAGTATTACTAAACAGAGGGAGTATTACTAAACCGAGAGAGTATTACTAAACTGAGAGAATATTACTAAACTGAGAGAATATTACTAAACTGAGAGAATATTACTAAACTGAGAGAGTATTACTAAACTGAGAGAATATTACTAAACTGACAGAGTATTACTAAACTGAGGGAGTATTACTAAACCGAGAGAATATTACTAAGCTGAGAGAGTATTACTAAACTGAGAGAATATTACTAAACTGAGAGAGTATCACTAAACTGAAGGAGTATTACTAAACCGAGAGAGTATTACTAACCTGAAAGAGTATTACTAAACTGAGAGAGTATTACTAAACTGAGAGAAAATTACTAAACTGAGAGAATATTACTAAACTGAGAGAATATTACTAAGTTGAGAGAATATTACTAAACTGAGAGAGCTGAGAGAATATTACTAAACTGAGAGAATATTACTAAACTGAGAGAATATTACTAAACTGAGAGAATATTACTAAACTGAGAGAATATTACTAAACTGAGAGAATATTACTAAACTGAGAGAACTGAGAGAGCTGAGAGAATATTACTAAACTGAGAGAATATTACTAAACTGAGAGAACTGAGAGAGCTGAGAGAATATTACTAAACTGAGAGAGTATTACTAAACTGAGAGAATATTACTAAACTGAGAGAATATTACTAAACTGAGAGAATATTACTAAACTGAGAGAATATTACTAAGCTGAGAGAATATTACTAAACTGAGGGACTGAGAGAGCTGAGAGAATATTACTAAACTGAGAGAATATTACTAAATTGAGAGAATATTACTAAACTGAGAGAACTGAGAGAGCTGAGACAATATTACTAAACAGAGAGTAATAGTAAACTGAGAGAATATTACTAAACTGAGAGAATATTACTAAACTGAGAGAATATTACTAAACTGAGAGAATATTACTAAACTGAGAGAACTGAGAGAGCTGAGAGAATATTACTAAACTGAGAGAGTATTACTAAACTGAGAGAATATTACTAAACTGAGAGAATATTACTAAACTGATAGAGTATTACTAAACTGAGAGAGTATTACTAAACTGAGGGAGTATTACTAAACCGAGAGAGTATTACTAACCTGAGAGAGTATTACTAAACTGAGAGAATATTACTAAACTGTGAGAGTATTACTAAACTGAGAGAGTATTACTAACCCGAGAGAGTATTACTAAACTGAGAGAATATTACTAAACTGAGAGAATATTACTAAACTGAGAGAATATTACTAAGCTGAGAGAATATTACTAAACTGAGAGAGCTGAGAGAATATTACTAAACTGAGAGAATATTACTAAACTGAGAGAGTATTACTAGACTGAGAGAGTATTACTCACCGGAGAGATTATTACTAAACTGAGAGAATATGACTAAATTGAGAGAATATTACTAAACTGAGAGAGTTTTACTAAACTGAGAGAGTATTACTAACCCGAGAGAGTATTAC